>NC_133649.1:260853322-261453322 GCF_009905375.1 Apium graveolens | reverse complement strand
AGTATAGCTTTTAGCCCATAAGGCGTCTCCAGCTGCTGCATCGAGCATGGGCCGAGATTGGGCCCCCAAACCATTATAAAAACCAGTGATTACCATCCAATCCGGCATTCCATGATGTGGACATTTTCTTAACATTTCCTTGTAGCGTTCCCAAGCCTCGCACATAGATTCTGTAGGTTGGTGCGCAAACTGAGTAAGAGCACTCCTCATAGCAGCAGTCTTTGCCATTGGATAAAACTTCACCAGAAACTTTTGCGCAAGATCTTGCCACGTAGTGATGGACCCAGCTGGTTCAGAATGTAACCAGTCTTTAGCTTTATCCCTCAGTGAGAATGGGAAAAGCCTCAACTTGATAGCCTCATCAGTCACGCCATTATACTTAAAAGTGCTGCAGATCTCGACAAAATTCCTTATGTGCACGTTGGGGTCTTCAGTTGTCGCTCCTCCAAAAGAAACAGAATTCTGCGCCATCTGAATAGTGCCCGGCTTGATTTCAAAGGTGTTAGCTTGAATAGCCGGATAAAGGATGCTTGACTGAATGTCATCAATTTTAGGCCGAGAAAAATCCATAAGAGCTGGATCAGCTTGAACAATACGATCTCCCATGTTTACTGGTTCTTTCTGCTCAGTTCCTGAATCCGAATCCTCAAAATCTAACTTCTCCGGAGTATCAATAACTTCATCTTTTCCTTTAGCTGTATCTAAGGTCCTCTTGCGAGCACGAGAACGAGTTTGCATAAACGCTTGCTAAAGTACCTGAAACACAACCGAAAAGAGTAATTAACTACTACGTCCTAATCACTGAGTCCTAATGACCAATGATGGTAAGTACATAAACTAAACAAATACGCCGAGTCCCCAGCAGCGGCGCCAAAAACTTGTTAGGGCGAAATCACGCACTAATATTCACGCAAGTATACGCGTTCGCAAGTAATATAGAATACTTTCTAGTTCGTTCCCTCAGAGACTCAGACTAATTTATTGTCTAATTTAACTCACTCACCAATGTATGATTACTTCTCAATGTTAAGATAATAACACTTAAAATTGTTGATTAAATATTAACTATAATTAACTACTTAATTAACCACTTAACTAACACTTCAATTTATCAATAATAAAACACTCATGAGATCACAACTTCATTATTACTTCCTTCTATAGCCATAGTTATTACCTTTAGCATGTGACAGTGATGATATTAATCGAATAACACGAAACTGATAAAAGCCAACTTTCATTGTACTAATACCATTCTACCAAACATCCACAATTAAGATAGAAGTTGAATAGTCATCAATTATGTTGAGTTCCTATATGTCTACAGAAATTGACAACACAACGATTTAAGCACAAGTTATTCCTTTTGATTACATAGGGCAAATAAAACTGTTAGAGTTACCCACTAATCATGCACAATGTACATGAACCTATGCTAGCATGGCAAGTTCTAAATCTCAAGATCCACCGTCGCTTCACAAGAGATTAACACCCTATCTTATATGTTCGCAACGCACATAAGACGAATACGCACAACCAATACTAGATATCATACAATCATCACATACTAAAGTATTAAACAATTAACTAAAGAATTCCACAATAAATCCGTTGCAACCCCATGATCACGATTAGCCTATAATAGAACTTATCGCCATCATGGGTTCATATGAAATCATGATAACAAACACAAGAAAATAATAACTAAACTGATTATATTAAAACAGAGTACGTCACAAGAGTAAATAAGTCAAAGCAAGAAAACTAGCATCCAACGTTACAACGAAACAAGAATCACAAGAATATATGCTTCCTCTTCGCTGCTGTGTGCTAAATCGGTCTTCTTCCTTATCTCCTTCGCTTCTTGCGTAAAACACAATCTAAAATATAATCTCCTCTTAATACTCTGTGAAAAACATCTCAAATCTACTTATATAATAGTCCCATAAAACTCAGATTACATAGAAGTTGGAAGCCAAACAGAAGTAGAAGTCTAAAATAATATATCTTTTTCCCCCGACCCTGCACGGCCGCTCAGCATTTCTGCGCGGGCGCGCAAGGCTGCTGCGCGGCCGCTCAGCATTGCTGCGCGGGCGCGCAGGACCCTTCTGGAAAAATTCCATGTTTCCTCCGTTTCTTCGCCGTAATCTGCCCGTTCTTTTCCTCTCGCAATGGTGAACACATGCCAAGGCTTATTCTTGATGATTCCTCCTCCGAAATGCAACTAATACCCTGAAATGCATAAACACTAGAAAAACGCATCAAATACACAAAATACTTGATTTCAAGACACCAATTTAAGCCATTTTAAGACGTTCTAAGTGGTACAAAATGCCACTTATCAGTGGTGGACCATAGTAATGCAGCAATGATTCTGCGAGTATTGAGCTGGTTACAACCATGAGAGTTGTATTGGAATGGATGTTGAGATTAAGTACCACTAATCGGGTCGTGGTGATGTATAAGTTATCATTGAATAAACTAATTAAGTAGATTATTTACCTATTGAATATTTATTCCTCCTTATCAATAGAGGGTCGTATGACTATATGAGGAAGGTTGCGGTGCAAGCATAGAATTCTAGTAACGATGATGTCTAGAATGAGATCCCAGGTTCGATTTTCAATATCGAGGGAGTTTCAAAGGTGATTGTGTATAAGCTCGAGGAAGAGCATGGGTCCATAGAAGGATGGACGGAATAGCGAAAATATTTAGGCATGAGAAATACGATGCTATAATACTTGATGTTGATATAAATACATATATATTTTATTCTCCTATGACAAACCTCTATAATTCAGAGGTAGGTTCCAAGCCAGATATTTTGTGGCAGTATATTATATATATATATATCTATATACAATTCTCTTCAATTCGTTCTTTTCTCTCATTTTCATTTCATGTAAGTTGAGAAGAACAACCCTTCCAGAAGGGGAGGTATTGCCGAATGACTATCTATCTGTGTGATAGAAGCCGAGTAGGATACCGGCTATTGTTTAATTGCTTGTGAAGTACTAAAGGCTGGCCACCTTCTGTACTAACTATGCGATATAACAAGTGTTCATGATCATAGTGATCTCTCAATGAATTCTTTTACTTCTATATGATGGATCAAGCTTTCAAAAATAGAAACAGCTGAAAAAGGAGTAGTAAAGTTATGGTGGTATTTGGAATGGAAACACATTCGTGATACTAAGGTTGACGTGGTTATTAAAAGGTTATAGAACGCCAACGAGCAGAAGTATAACCAGTATAATATTAGGAACGGAAGGTAGTAGCGATTACGAACTGGAAAAGAATGGGTATTGAGAAGCAAAAGCTCTAATGCTAAAAGTTATAATGAGAGTCCGTGCAATAGACTTGAAAGAAATTGGAATGATCACTTAACACGGATTGAGTTTTCTTATGACAATAGATCATATGTCATTATCGAGTTGTCGCCTTATGAGATCCTTGAGGGAAGACAATGTCGATCTCCCTTATGTTAGGATGAAGTTGTAGAGCGCAAGATGCTCGGACCCGCAGTAGTCCAAAGGACCAAGGATATACTAGATCTAATCAGTGGACGGCTGGTAGTAACCCAAGATGGACATAAGAAGTATGTTGATTTGACACGAAAGGACAAAGAATAGGAAGTAGGGGACCTAGTGTTGTTAAAGGTATCCCCTTGGAAACCCTTGGAAAGGATTGATGAGGTTCGGAAAGAAAGGAAAGCTAAGTCTATAATTTGTTGGACCCTTGGATATATTAAGACGTTTTGGGAAGTTAGCATATGAGCTAGCCCTACCCCTGAACATGTAGCAAGTCATAACGTGTTCCACGTATCAATGTTAAGGAAGTGTAATTCGGATGCCAGATAAATAGGGGCATATGAGCGCATAGACATGCAACCCGACGTAACCTATATGGAGCAACCAGGAAGGGTTATAGAGTAAAAAGGAACAAGTGCTTAGGAGAAGGGTTATCAAACTATTCAGAGTTTGATGGAAGAACCACAATGTGGGAAAATTTACTCGAGAGTTAGAAAGTGCAATGCTAAGAGAGTATCCCTATTCATTTTCTATCTGATTCCGGGACGGAATCCTTTTAAGGAGGGGAGACTGTAATAACCCCAATTTTTTTTGGAAATTTTTGAAACCCTTATGAATAGTGTTTTGCTGAATGAGAAAACTTTTCATGCCACACTATGTAGGGGTTCTGTTATTGATCTTCTGGGATATTATTAGTACTCTGTGTGGTATATAAGTGTATGTAAAGATCGTCAGAATCCAATTCCGAATACTTTGATTTTTCCCGGAAATCCACTAGATACGGAAAGAATTGAGTATAAGGTAATAGGATAAAAAGGATTTAAATTAAAGGATTATAAGAGAGGGTCATAAAAGGAATATAATATATTGAGAAAGGTTAAGGGAACCTAAGTAATAAGATCCCGGGTATGATCCCTCAAACGATAAACGAAAACGAAAGTTAAGCGAACCGTATAACAGATCAGCGGTCATTAGGCAAACAATTAGAAGCTAATCAAAGAGATTAGTGGGGATGATGTTATCCAACCAATAGAAAGAGGACAAAGGAGGGATGATGACATCATAAAGTGATGCAAGCATGACATAAGAAGGAAGGAAATGTGGTGGAATATTAACCACACAAAACCAAGGTTAATTTGGCAATTAACCTAAAACAAATCAAATAAGCAACCAACCAAAACAAATCAAAACAAAAACATAAAACATTTCATCTTCTCCAAGCTTTACTCTCGGCTTTTTACTATTTCAAAGAAAAGAATATTCAAAATCCAAGTTCAAGGCTTCCTAAATTGGTAAGATAATTCCCTAGTATTCCTTATGCATAGTTATGGCTATTCTATGAGTTTAGGCCTCCAAATCATTCACAATCTTCTTCAAGAAATCAATGAAGAAGACAACGAATAGTGACTTCAAGAATTTTAACTTGATTTTCTTGTTTTTCCTTTAAGATCCAAGCATCCCTAAGTCATCTCAAGGCTTCTTAAGGCTTCCTAGCTACTCACACCACTTCAAGGAAGGTATATCATCTCCAAACCCTAGCTTTAATTTGTTAAATAGGATGATTTTAGTTGTTATGGTGATATAGTAGCCTAATGCTTGTTGGTTTAGAATTTGGGTTGGAGTGGTAGTGAAATGGATGGTGAATCTTGTTATTTTGGTTAAAAGAACTTAGGTATAGTTAAATTCAAGCTTAAGCATAAGTATAAATGTTAATATTGAATTTATTGGGGCTGTTATGATGTGGTATGGATGGAGTTTGGATTGGGATGTGATTGTGGCTTGATTATGGGTTGAATTGGAAGGGTATAAAATTGGGAAATCGCGTAAACACAGCCATCGTAATGTCTGATTTACCGTAGACTAGTTTTTGTTCTTAACATCAGAACCTTTGAACTCACTGCTAGGTTTTGACCATTGCCATGTTTAGATATTTCATGTTACGAGCTTCGTTTTGATATGTGGTTCGTTGGATTCCGATGAACAGTTTAGGAGAAACGGCCGTTTTAAGTAACGACAGTTTCGGGAACGAACCCTTACCCCTCGCCTTACTTTGAAACATAGGTTAAAGACCTTAAAGGACTAATTGAAGTATGAAACATTTATGTAAGGTGTAATAGGCAGTTGGTAAGACACTCGCGAAGGAATCGCCTTAAAACTCATAATAGTTAAATTATTAAAAATGGTGGAGCCGAGGGTACTCGAGTGACTTAAGAGAATCAATAAGCGCAAAACGAGCGTTAGAGTCTGAGTTGGTTAGAGTATAGATTTACAAGTGACATTGGTTTAATTCCAACTTACTTGTTGCTTATAGGTTACCAGACTCGTCCCGAGCCATTCGTAACCCCCAGTCGCTCAGGCAAGTTTTCTACCCGTTATAACTGTTGTTGTGATGTATATGTGTATATGCATGATCTTGCGATAAATGCATATTTGTTATTAGCAAATTCTTGCGATATATTGTAGCATGTGATATGGTACATATGCATGCCTGTTTCGTATTCTTTCCATATATATCTGTTGGTTCAGTTGATAATACCTATGCTAGAGAATAACGGTAATTTGCATATACCCTTAGTATAGGGACCCAAAGGTGAAAACATTTTCTAAAACTGGGAGTCGAGGATCCCGAGTAGATTTTATATATATATATATATTTATATATATATATGGTTATAGTTTTCACAACTATTAATCGAATAAGGTTTATTCGATAACTCTATTTTATTAATGAATATTATCTTGAATATTCATTCGAGGACTTATGACTCCTTTATATTATTTATTGAATATTATCTTGAATATTCATTAGAGGACTTATGACTCCTTTATATTATTTATTGAATATTACTTGGATATTCATTTGAGGATGTATGACTCCTTTATTTTATTTATCGAATATTATTTATAATATTCATTCGAGGTATTATGACTCCGCTTATTATTTATTAATATTCTTTACCTTATTAAAAAATAATGTTCAATAATCAAACTTACTTTTCATATTCAAATAAAGATATTACTTTCGTATAAGTATATCTTGATTATTTACTATTCATTTCAAGTATAAGTTTTAAAACTTCTACTTCAATTATTTTTATAAAGATTATTCTTTATGGGAATATTATTCAAATAATAATATTCAGATATTTTCTAATATATTGGGACTGATTTATTTTGTTAAATCAGCATCACTCCAAACATTCTTAAAAATGTTTTGCGAGTCTTCAAAATGATTTTTAAAAGTTAGAGCGGATCCCAAAACTCATTTTTATATTTAAGATCTTCCTTTTTGAAGGGGACTTGAATACTCACTCAAAAATCTAAGGGATCCGGCTCTGTGGTGTATTTTATATTCGCAACAAGGTTGCTGTTTTGATAAATGAATTGATTACTTACCCAATGTTCGGGAAGTAAGTCCATCTAATTGAGTCGGCATAAGCGACAGGTCGGGGTACGGTCTATCAAAGTGTAAGTGGCTGGGTGGCAGTCCATCAATGCGTAAGAGGCCGGGTGGCGGTCCAGCACAAGGTCTTTATGTGGCCAGGGTGATGACCGGTGGGGGATTCATCCATCTACTAGTAGAAAAGGTTACTTATTGGTATCTTTGCCTGATCAGCAAGATATCAGGTTTATGCCAAAAATTTCTTTTCTTTCCAAATTCATTGGATATTGCAACTCTGTTCATACTTTATATGACAGAGGTTTTCAGGAAATGTATGAGAGATATATATAGGTGTATATTTCAAAGATTGAATCTATTCAAGTATTATCTTGTAGTCTCATCTATGGGATGAACTTTTGAAACTAATTATAACTTGAACGGTGGTAGTTCAAGTAGTATTTGGAAAAGATATAAGTATATTGGAGTATCTTGTAACTTCATCTTTTAAACTTATATCTAGTAAATGATTATCTTATGCATGTCAAAGATTTTCAGAAAAATGTTGAGACAAGGTTAGATATATGAGATCACCTTGCAATGATAGTTTTATACAGTTATAAACTGGAACTCTGTGTATATTATGCATGGAAGAGGACTTCCATGATTTTGAAAAGTATATATGTATATATACTGAATATTTTGCGACTACATCGCATTAAGATATCAAACTTGGTTCATTTCTTTTGACCAAGACTTTCATGAGTACTATGAGAAGACTCATATATTGTAAATCATTATACATATTATTTTGGTGGGCTTGCTGCTCACCCTTGCTTTCTTCTTTCATCACACAACAACAGATAGAAAAGATGAACAGGACCAAGCTCCCAATTCGCGAGCGGATAGGAAACGTTCCGCAATTTCCTATAGGCATTGATGTCGATGTAGCTGAGGTAGGAATTACCAATAGGCTAGGCTTCAACTTTTGATGTATCAGATTATGTATATTTATGAATTATAATAATGGCAAAGAAAATATAAATTTATTCAGAAAACCTTTTAAGGTGTATTGGCAGATAATTGTGGAATAAAATGACTTGTGATTATTTTTGGATGTTCATCTCTAAGACTATAACGTGTGGTGTGTGTGTTTATTGTGGGTCACAGTACAGAGTAGTTGATTAATTATTAAGATTAGGTGTTATTAAGGGAAATGGAACTCGTGACAACCCGGATCCCCGACCCCGGATTTGGGGGTGTTACATCTTATCTCATTTGACTTAGGAATTTCAGAATCTTCCTTAGTCATTTGAATTGTACCTTTGAAACCATTGAATGCAATAGAATTATTATGCATGTTATGGCCAACAGGAAATGGCATGCTTGGTGTAAACATGTTATTCGAGTAAGGCATGCTAAATGGCATTTGAGGCATACTGTATGCAGCATAATATGGATTAGGTGCAAATGGTATATTAGCAAACTGTGCATTCATATACTGTGTAGGCATAGCATTAACAGGCATGGGAGGTATGGCATTCATGTTAGGAAATTGAGACTGAACAGACATTGGGAGTAGGCATGGCAGATTTGCAATTAACAGATAAATGATTTACACTACCACACTTGACACAGATTTTTCTAGGAGCATATTTATCAGGTGTGTAGTTATTGTGTTTGTTAATCCCTACTTTACCATTCCTATTGTTTTTCCTTTTAGTCTCTATTTTTACCTCAATTTTCTCAAGTCTGTCACTTAATTGTTTGACAGTCATGTGACCAACATTAGCCTTTTTCCCTTTCTTAACTTGACTTGACTCTCCTGAAACAAAGTTCTTGGAAATAGACCCATACTTCTCATTTAGCTTGATTAGTTTGGCTTTGCTAATGGGCTTGCTCACAGCCGACGGATGAGGATTTTCATCTTTCGACAGATAACACTTTTTGTTATCCGACGGATAGTCCTCATCATCCGTCGAGTCTACATCTGTTAGCAAACCATCTACCAAATTAGGTTCTAGTTTCTCTTTGTTCTTTTTCCAGGCTTCATCACAAAAAGACTCAATTCCTTGAACTTTGGTGATTTGAGCATGGACATCCCTGGATGTTTTCCATGCTTTAATCACCTCTTGTTCATGCTCGAGCTGCTTCTTTAAAATCTCTTCCTTTTTTAAGGACTCAGTTAATTCCTCCTTGGCAATCTTACATTCAATTCTTAGTTTCTCAAAATCAACAAACTGAGACTCAAGCACATTATTCCTCTCACTTAAAAATAGGTTGTTTTCTTTGATTTTAGCATTTTCTTTAGTAAAAGACTTAAGTGTAAAACGCAAATGATATAATTCTGTAGACATGTCATTTATGGCATCATTACACTCAGCTTTAGATAAATGTGCAAGATTTGTAGTAATTACCTAATTGCTTGAGGAACTTGTCTTTGTTTCATCAGACTTGGCCATTAGGGCTAGATTGACATAGCTGACATCTTCATCTTCATCCAAACCATCTGCTGCCTAGTCATTCTCTTGTGTAATAAAAGTCCTTTCCTTTTGTTTGAGTAGATCAAAGTATTTTTGCTTATAATCCACAGATTCAAACTTTTTCTTATTTGAATCTGATTTTCTACACTCATTTGCAAAATGCCCTGCCAAGCCACATTTGAAACATTTGAATTTTGACTTATCCACCATGTTTTTGTTTGGCTTGGCTGCTCCAAAGTTCTTCTTGAACTTGAGCTGGGCAAATCTTCTGGAAAGAAATGCTAGGTGCTCATCAATGTCCTCCATGTCATCTTGGCTCAATGAATCTTCATTTTCTGCTACAAGCCCCTTGCCCTTATTCTCATAGACCTTTGAAGTTGATTCAACAGCTTCCATCCTCACTTCCTTCTCCTTTTCCAAATCAGCAACTAGTGCAATGGATCCTCCTTTCTTCTTTCCTCTCTCCATCCTTTCATCCTGCTCTATCTCAAGCTCATAGGTTTTCAGGATGCCATACAGTCTCTCCAAAGTAAACTCCTTATAATCTTGTGAGTTTCTTAATGAGACTATCATTGGTTTCCATTCCTTTGGAAGAGATCTAAGGAATTTCATATTAGAGACTTTAGTCTGATAGACTCTTCCATGTAACTTAAGAGCATTTAGTAGTTTTTGAAATCTACTAAAAATGTCAGTGAGTGACTCACTTTCCTCATTGTGAAAATGCTCATATAGCTAAATTAAGAGCTGCATCTTGTTTTCTCTAACTTGCTCAGTGCTATCACAGATTATATGTATAGTATCCCAGACTTCCTTGGCAGTTTTGCTAGTTGATAATGTTATCAAACATGTCTGCATCAACTCCATTGAACAGAATGTTCATGGCCTTTTTATCCTTCCCGACTTGTTCAATGTCAGGATCAGACCATTCGTGCCTTGGCTTGGGAATAGATGGCTTGTTTCCTGTTGCAGCTCTCATTGGAACGTGAGGGCCTCTTCTATGCAGTCCACATAGGCCTCATCTGGAGAAAGCATATGAAGATGCATCTTTACCTTCCAATGAGGGTAATTGTCTTTATCTAGAAAAGGAATCTTGACTCCAACATCTTTTTTGTTCATCTTGCTGAATTGTTTTGATCTTTAAACTCTTTGTAGAATAAGAGCTTGCTCTGATACCAATTGTTAGTCCCTTAACAATATAGCAAGAATTACAGAAGGGGGGTTAAATGGAATTCTTGAACCTTTTTCTCAGGAATAAAAATGTTCAACTCCAATATAGATATAAATGTTTTGATCAGCACAATGCGGAATAAAAACTTAATTGAATCAAAACATAAGTAATTAAAAACAAGAGTCTTTAAAAACTTTCTGGTGGATTTAAACAATTCCACCAGAGATATATATTATATATCGAGAGGACTCTGTGTGCAAGAATGCTCACAGCTGCTTACAAATTGAACTACTGAGAATACAGGGAAATGCTAATAATTCTGCTTACAAAGATTTCTCTGTTTTTGTATCTCAGCTCACTTGTTGTTTTCTATTTGCTACATTCTTGGTTTATATATTACCAAGATTACAAAGTCAAAAAGACTGAAAAAATATAAAAACTATCAGTCTTAAGCTTTGCTACTTTTCGTCCTCTATTACCCAGTTAATGGGCTTCCGCAATAGATTTGTATACATCTCGACGGCTGTGCTCAGCTTTCACTGTTCAACTGCTATTTGAATTCTTTATTAATTGAGTACATGATCATCCGTCGGGTTGTTGATCATCCGTCGGGTTGTTGATCATCCGTCGGGTGCTTTGCAGGATATCCGTCGGGTAGCAATCAAGCATATGACTTAATTTCACTTATACAGAATTACAAGACAACATCTATGTACAATTAATCAACCTATTCTGCATATCTATTTAAAGTCAACATGACTTATATGCTACTACAGATTCTATACAAAGGTGTATACAGAACTGTGCTACAGACTTATAATTACATAAGCTACTCACTCGACAGATAATAAGTTATCATCCGTCGGGACTATAATGAGTTATCCGTCGGGACTATAAAACTTATCCGTCGAGTGCTACATAATTTCACTAAGTAAAATCTACTTAGATGTTTTGTTAATGAAATCATCAAGTACACAACATATGCACAACAACAGCATCATTTTCTTTTTCCAAAGAGTGTAGTTAGTTTTTCAAAAGTAGGGAATTTTGATGCTACAGATTTTCTGTGTATTCATTCTTCCAAGATCTTGAATCTGTTTACTTTCAGATTTTACTCTAATACCACTTGTTAGGAAATGAATAACACACAGAGGGATGGTGAATATGTTTTACTGTTTTTGTGCTTTTCTTGAATGTTTATGGTTGAAAAAAGTACACTAAATCTTGTAATGAAATTTGTTCATGAAGAATTTAAGCTTGCAGAAAATAAAGAACACAGATCTTCAAAAAGTCACTTAATTTTATATTAAAATTAAGACTATTTTGCTACAAAATTTCTAGGCTCTTTGTTGATAAAGAGCTTAGCTTCTCCTTGAGAGTGTTACAAGAAATTTGATCTCAATTGTTACAACTGACTATGGACCAGTTTTAACTTTATAACTCAGTCAACTGCTGGTTTACACAGTGTGTAATAAGACATGCTATTAGCTTTTCTAAACTGTCACTTGTCATTTCTATTTATAGAAAAGTAGATCTTCCATTTCTGGCTTATCATATCTTTAGCATCCCGTGTTCACTTTAATCTTCCTCTATCAGTTAATCTTTACCATTGATCTTGTACATTCTTCAAGCTTCTTTTTATAGACTTGTCAATCCAGCTGTTGGATTATTTGTTGATTGTTTATCTTGAATATTGACCTAATCTGCAACTTTGTACTTTGAGATTGTACCTCGAGATCTCCAGTTTAGGTCTATAGAACACTTGACATCTCAATAAGTATATTGGCTTATCGAGATCTCTAGTACTCTATATTTAGTTCGGCTTGTAGAGGTCTTTAGTTCTCTATAAGAGAATTTAGGCTTGTCGAGATCTCTGGTCTTCACATCTTTACTTTGTCTTATCGATAACTCTTAGTTCACTAGTAGCTTCTTGATTTTTCGATATCTCAGAATTCTCTAGTCAAATTTAACTTGTCGATATCTCAGAGTTCTCTAGTCAAAATTTAACTTGTCGATGTCTCTGAGTTCTCTAGTGAATTTTGACTTATCGATATCTCTGAGTTCTCTTGTAGACTTAGACTTATCGATAACTCAGAGTTCTCTAATGAATGTAGACTTGTCGATAACTCTGAGTTCTCTAGTGAAGAAATGACTTATCGATATCTCCAACCTTCATGTCTTCTTGACTTGTCGATATCTCACTGAGTTCTCTTGTAGCTTTCCTGACTTCTCGATAAGCCAATCTGGAGTTCTCGAATGACTTCTCTATAACATTAAATCTGTGACTTATACAGATCTTGACTTAGAGTATTTTTCCAAAAACATATTTATTCAACTCCAAGCTTCTTCATAATTGTTTCGAGGCATGATCTTCTTCCAGATAGAATTCTTAGGCTTGATACTGCTTACAGAAAAAGACTCTGGTCTGCTCCTTTGACAGTTTTACAGACTTTAAATGTTACAAGTACAAAATACAAATTAAGATAACAATACAACTTACTTAGGGTTGGCCCCAAGCTTAGATGATTACCAAAAATAACAGTTCATTAATCTCCTTAGATCAAATGTCCATTTGAATTGCTTCATACTTTGATCAGGGACACTAAGGATATTGTTATCTTCAGTGATCTTTGACATCATCACTTATATATTACAATCAGTACCTTTCCTTTTCCAGCATTGTCATTTACATTACTGCATCTGTTTTATCTATAACTCTTGTGATAACATGTACCCTACCCCCTTGATTGTTTACATTCTGTAAAGAAGCATGCAATTTACTTAGTTCAATAATTACAAATGTTTTCAAAAAGAGATATTTATGTTTTACAAAAAACTTTTCATTAAAAGGATTTGATTTAAAAGCTAAATAAGTTATTTGATTCTTTACAGAAAATGCCTCCCAGAAGAAATACCCGTTCTACCAACCAGAATGAAGAAACCAACAACGACTAAGACAACAATAACCAGAATGTCAATCCAGGTCCCATAGACCCAACTGTAGCCCAGATTCTTTAGATCACAGCTCAACAAATAGTCAACCTGACTCAATACGAGTTTTCAGGAGACAGGCCAATCCTCAGGTAACTTTTAAGACTTTTCAGGCGGTGAATTTACTGGAATTCAAAGGTTCTTTAGATCCAATTAAAGCAATAGTTTGGTTAAAGGAGATTGAGAAGTCATTTGCTTTAGTCAAGGTGAGAGAGGAACAAAAAACTGAGTTTGGAAGTTACTATTTGAAGAATGAAGCCACCTACTGGTGGGAAACTGTTAAGACATTTGAAATAGGACATTTGAAGTTACTATTTACAGATGTTATTTCTTGGGATAGATTCAAGGAACTATTTCTACAGAAGTATTTTCATCATTTTGTTCATGATCAAATATAATTGAATTCCGAAGTTAAAACAGGGGAATATGTCAATAGCAGATTATGAAAGTAAGTTTGAGGAATTGTCCAGGTTTGTACCATCATATGTAGATACTGATAGGAAGAAAGCTAAGAGATTTCAGCAAGGTCTTAAGCCATGGATCAGAGGGAAGGTAGCTATATTTGAGTTGGACATGTATGCAGGAGTTGTATAAAAGGCCATGATTGCGGAGACAGAAAATGAAATGTCACAGAAGGAGAAGGAGAGTAAGAAGAGGAAGATTGAAGGAAATGAAGGACAGTCACAAGCAGGGAAGTTTCCAAATTTTAATCAAAACTTTTATAGATAAAAACTTAGGGTTTACTTAATGCTAGGGCTCGTGAGCTTCGGGAATCGATTTGACTGCTCTTGTGTTTCATGACTCGGTCTTCCTTAACAAGATGCCTACGTACCTTGCTGATTTCCAAGGATCAAGTCAAAAAACATAGTTCTAATTTGTGGGGTGAGACCCCTTATATAGGTGTGGAACACCTTGAATTAGATTAGACTTAGGAGACTTGGTGGACAAGTCTCAGAAATGGAATGGACTTTGAAGTCCTAGGGAGTACGAATCTGATTCCTTATCCATCTAGACCTCTTGAAGGCTAATCCACAAGGTTTCATACCTTTATTAGGACATTTCTCAATAGCTGATTTTCCATTATTTAGCAACTACGAAAATAATAAATATTTAGAATTATTGGGCCTTCTTTGTTCCATGAGGCATGATCAATGTGTTAACCTTCTTGGGCCTGATCAATGTGTTAACCTTCTTGGTTTGAATGTCATACACATGGCCTTCTTTAATGGGCCTTGCAGTCTTAGATGCAATTAATGCAACATTAATGACGTAATTTAAGATTTATTTTTTCCCCTATCATTTCCCCCCCAACTTCTGGGAACCGTAAAAGATTTCGCAGAAGTTAGGTTCACTTGTTCCCTTATTGGGTACCGTTTTTGCGTAAAGTGTGGAACGACCTACACATTTACAATGATTTGCCTTGTACGCAGCTTCAGGGTTGTTTTGGAACATCCCTATTAATTTTCTTACCCTTTTCCTAACTTTTAAGAATTTTCTGGTATTTTTCCTTAATTTTCAGGAATTTTCCTTAATATCTGGAATTTTTACTTAATTTTCAGGAATTTTTCCTTAATTTATTAGCTAATTTCGACCAGGATTCTGTCTTAATCGACCAGGATTCCTGATCGAATTGACCAGGATTCTGGTCAATTTTAGCCTATTTTTCCCCCCTGGTCGATGATAATTTCGACCAGGATTCTGTCTTAATCGACTAGGATTCTTTCTTAATCGACCAGAAATTCCTGATCAAAATTGACCAGAATTTTGGTCAATTTTAGCCTATTTTTGCCCCCCTGGTCGATGATAATTTTGACCAGGATTCTGTCTTAATCGACCAGGATTCCTGATCGAAATTGACTAGGATCCTGATCGAATTAACTTGGATTTTGTCACTGTGTTCTAAGGGAAAATCAACCAGGATTCCAGATCGATTCGATCAGGATTCTGATCGACTTAGACTTATTTTTGACAATGATGTCTAAGGGAAAATCGACCAGGATTCCTGATCGATTCGATCAGGATTCTGATTGACTTGGACTTATTTTTGACACTGAGGTCTAAGGGAAAATCGACCAGGATTATTTTTCTATCGATCAGGACTCTGATCGACTTAAGTGAATTTTTACCCCTCTAATCGAATGAAAATTCGATCAGGGTTCCCTTCACTATCGATCAGGATTCTGACCGACTTAAGTGAATTTCTACCCCTCTAATCGAATGAAAAATCGACCAGGGTTCCCTTCACTATCGATCAGGAGTCTGATCGACATAACTAGTCAAAATTCTGGTCGATTTTTGACCTTTCCAATTCTTTTTTGACCTTCTAGATTTTCCCAGAAACATCTTTTCTAGCAGGCTTTCCTTTATTTGGTTTTGTCTTCATGGGCTTTTAGCCAGTTCATTTTCCCAAAACTTCGGCTATATAAGTGTGGTGAGAAGTGAAAATTCTCATTTCACTTCTCACTCTCAAATCCTCTCAAAATCTCTCTAGCTCTTACCTAAGAAAGGCAATTTTCGGCGAGTTCCTCAACCACAGCTCCACCGTCTGTCCACCTTCTTCCTCCTTTTCTGTATTTCAAGACTTCATCTCAAGAACTCTAATGGCGGATCGTGATCTTGCTCGTCTGGCAAAAATGAATTCATCCAAGAGAGGTATTGTTATCCTCATTCAATATTCTTATACTTCCCTCATAGACATGATAAATTCTAGGGGGATGAATATCCATCTTTGTCTGAATTAGATTCTTATAACCATGGTAATACTTTTCATGAGCTTGATGGTAGGATAGAGAGTCTTAATACCACGTATAAACTTCCCCTAACCTTAGAATTACTCCGGCCACTCCTGGGGATATGACTTGTAACTGGGAGGGGGATAATATCTTTATTTATCGAGGAGTCTTAACCGCCGGTCTTAGGTTCCCTTTTAATGAATTCATTCCGTGCCTCCTTGCAGATGTACAGATAAACCCATGTCAGCTTCCCCCAAATGCATGGAGAAATATTTTATGTTTTATGGTGTTATATCTTAGGAACAATTTCCCTCTTTCCTGTTGCTATTTTCAGAAAAATTTTCCAATTCTATAACAGTTCTCTAACTCAATCGGGCTGGGTTTTTATTCGCCAACAGCCTAGAATCCCTCATATTTTTTATGATAACTCAATTATGGAAAATACCCAAAATGGAGAGACGAGTTTGTTAGGTTAACATAGGCTGGAGGTGATTGGGCTACCCTTTTTTGTAAGCCCTTTTGCAAGGTAGTAGATGGTAGCCCAGCTAATATTAGGCTTACTGATGAGGAGGAGGTTGTTTATCAAGCCCTCATTTTGGATGATGGCAAAACAAATACTTGGACTCTCTTAGAGGAGTTCTCTTTGAAGAAAGTGGGCCTTTCTCAGGCCAGTGATAGGGGTAATCCTAACCCATTTATTCCTTGTTCTTCTTTTATAACATGTCAACATTTATGAGTGTTAACTCCTTTTTTCTTTTATTTCAGCTTGCGAGGCCTTTAACAATATGAACAGGCCTAAGGGAGGGAATATGGCCTCTAGAAGAGGGCCAAGCTCAATAAGGACCCTAGGAGCAAGCCTGATGCCCCTTCTTTCCTGAAGTCCCATGTTTCGATAGTAGAACTAGGAGATGATGTGGATCCTCCCTTAAAGGCCCATTCCTTCAGGCCCAACTGGGGCTTTAGGAGAAGTGATACTGGTGGTTGGATCCACCAAACATGCTAAGGACTGGTCTTATCACTCCATCACTCCCCACGACTTTACTGACATTGTCACGGGGAGTGACATTGAGACTATTGAGCTTCTGGGTTCTCAAGCTCAAGCTACGGTAATATTTCCTTCTTTATCTTTTAATTTCAACTCTTTTTTTCTCTCTTTTATAAATATTTGTTAAATCCCTCTTTCTGTGTGCAGAGTAACACCTACTTCCAGGCGGCCCTTCATGAAGCTAGGTCTTGGAAGGGGAACTCAGATGAGTTTGAGAAGGAGATGAAGAAATGGAAGGAGAGGGCCTAGGTCTTGGAGAAGAAGCTGAAGACCAAGGGGGAAGAGTTGTCCAAGGCCCATATTGAGTTGGTTAAGCTCTAGAGTGATAAAGAAACCATCATTGATGACTACATGGATTCTCAGAAATTTAAGGATTGCATGGATATTCATGATGAGGGTCTTTATCCTCTTCAGTTTACCCAAGGGTGGGATGTGGCTTTGAAGGTAGTGTTAGAGAAGCATCCTGGCTTAATAGATCCCAAGGACTTTATAAGTCCTGAACAGCCAGAGACTGAAGACAACCTGGATGCTCTCTTCAATTCTCCCAGGAATGATGACCGTATCCTCGATCTCAGCACTACCTCTCCTTCATCTTCTCCTGCAAAGGATGCCGAACCTTTTTCTAATACTGAGAAGGAGCAGGGGAAGAATGTCTCCAATATGGAGGAGTAGTATTTTTAGTCATTTAAGACTTTATGTTTGTTGTTTTCATCCTAACTTATTGTACTCTAAAATTATTTCCCTTCGGGGATTATTTATGTTACCCTGAGTTGTTTATTTGCTTGTCTACAATTTTTTCTAAGTACTTGTACTATTTCATGGGAGTTAGATGGTTTACTAGCCTTTTCGTAGCTTTCCCTTATATTTCTTTGTACTTGTACTAAAATAGATAAGCAAAATCAACCATACATACGATGAACCAAACAATTCTAGGATAGGTTTATGGAAACTTTATAAATTATAAACTCTTGGGATCCATCCCTTACATAATTCTTTGTAGAGCTATAATTTGTAATGATAGTCTTATAAAACTAACACATAAAATCCTAAGCAAGCAAAGCTTCAAGGTGCTTTTCAACCTTGTTACCACTATAGTATGTATAAGCTATAGGTAGTAAACTTCTAGGTTTTGAGCATCAAGTCCGTGGTACTTCTTCTACATCCATGGTTTCCAACTTGTAAGTCCCTCATCCTTGAATGCTCTTAATCTTATATGGCCCTTCCCAATTCGGGGAGAGCTTACCTTTCTGTCCTACTCCAGAGGCTTCCACCTTTCTTAGGATCAAATTCCCTTGCTTAAAGAATCTCTCTTTCACCCTTAGTCATAATAAAAAGAGGGCCTTTTTCCTGATATTCTACGATCTTTGCATGGGCTGCATCTCGTATCTCATTTATCAAGTCCAGGGTTAACCTTTTCCCTTCCTCATTTTCGTCAGCATGGTATGCTTGGATTCTGGGAGACGAGTGTGATATTTCTACAGGAACAACTGCTTCTGCCCCATATGCTAACATGAAGGGAGTTGCCCCAGTAGTGACTCCACAAGTAGTCCGGTAAGCCCAAAGCATTGAGAGTATTTCATCCACCCAATTATTCCTAGACTTTTCAATCCTCTTCTTCATCCCATCTAGAATTACACGATTTTCCACTTCCGCTTGCCCATTGGCTTGTGGATGAGCTACGGAGGTAAACCGCAACTCAATCTTATTCTCCTCACAATACTTCTTGAACTCTTCATTGTTGAACTGTGTCCTATTATCGGTGAACATGATACGGGGAATTCCATACATGCACATGATATTTCCCCAAAGGAATTGTGCAACCTACTTGGTTGTGATCTTAGCAAAAGGTTTAGCTTCAATCCATTCAATGAAATAATCTATAGCTACAATCAAGAACTTCCTTTGAACAATGGCCATGGGAAAAGACTCAAGTATATCCATTCCCCATATAACAAAAAGGATGGGAGAATTGATGGAAGTCAGCATCTCAGAAGGCTGTCAAACAACTAGTGCATGTTTCTGACAATGATCACACTTTTTCACATAGTCTTTGGCATCGACCATCATCTCTCGCCAATAAAAACCTAAATAGGGTTATCTTCTGTGCCAGTGCTCTGCCACCCAAGTGTTGGCCACATATACCTTGGTGTACTTCCTCAAGAGCTAAATATGCCTCATCAGGTCTGAGATATCTTAAGTAAGGAACCACATAAAATCTTTTGTACAGAATCCCATCGATCAAGGAATACCTCAGTGCTCGAACAACCAATTTTCATACTTCATTCACATCATTTGGTAGCCAACCAGTTTGAATATGGGCCTTAATGGGATCTATCCATGATGTCCCCAGCCCTATAGGGGCTACAAGCTTAACATCAATGCTCCGTGTTTTCAAAACGCGGAAGTACACACTTCCTGAACTCTTCTCTATCTCTGATGAAGCGAACTTAGACAATGCATCTGCCTTAGCATTTTCCTCCCTTAGAATGTGCTCAACATGGAATTTATCAAACTGAGTCATCACAACCCTTACTAGGCGGACATACCTAGCCATTGTTTCATCTCTTGCGTCAAACTCTCCCTTGACCTGAGATATGACCAACTTTGAATCCCCACAGACTTTCAAGTTCTTGACCCTCAATGTTCCTGCTAGGCTAAGGCCAACTATCAGAGCTTCATACTCAGCTTCATTATTTGTGGTTAGGAAGTCTAACTACATAGCATATTCAATCAGGAACCCATCTGGGCTTTATAAAATTAGCCCTGCTCCACTCGAATCTGATTTTGATGCTCCATCAAAATAGAGAACCCAATATTCCTTTTCTTTAACGTTCTCTTATTTATCTCCTTTACTGCTTTCTGTGTCTTGAAGCATAGTATCTTCCTGCCCCCCGACTTCTTGGTTGGGTATGGTACATTCCACAATGAAGTCAGCCAATGCCTGGGCTTTTATTTCCGTCGTGGCTAATACTTGATGTTAAATTCTCCAAATTCTATTACCCATTTAATTAGTCTCCCACTAGCTTTGAGACTGTGAATGATATTTTTCAAGGGCTGATTTGTTAGCACTTCAATTTTATGGGCTTGGAAGTAAGAACAGCAACTTCCTTCAAGTCATCACCAGAGCTAAAACAAACTTTTTAATAGTTGAATAATTCAATTCAGCCCCGTGCAGAATCTTATTAACATAAGATATGGGTTTATGGACTTTAAGTTCCTCCTTAACCAATACAGCGCTCAGGGCGTTATCTGAAACAGCCAAGTATAAATACAAAGTTTCATTCAGAGCAGGTTTAGCCAAAAACGGGGCTTGAACCATGTACTTCTTCAATCTTTCAAACGTCTCTTGACTTTCCTCAGTCCATTTAAAATCTTTTACTTTCTTCAAGGATTTGAAGAATGGAAAGCACTTATCTCCAGACTTGGAGATGAATCGTCCGAAGGCAACAACCCTTCTAGTAAGTTTTCGAATAGCTTTGATTGATCGTGGAGGCTCCATGTCCAAAATGGCCTTTATCTTATCTGGATTTGCTTCAATTCCCCTCTTGGAGACCATCAACCCCAAAAAAATTCCAGATCCTACTCCGAAAGCACACTTTACAGGATTCAACATCATTTTGTGATATCTCAGGACCTCCAAAGCTTCCCTCAAATGGGTTATGTGGTCAGTCTTTACTAGACTCTTGACTAGCATGTCATCGACATAAACTTCCATAGTTTTTCCTATAAGATCCTTGAAAATCTTATTTACCAACCTTTGATAAGTTGCTCCACATTCTTAAGACCAAACGCCATAACAAGATAACAAAAAACTCCAAGGTCAGTGATGAATGATACATTTGGGATGTCATCCTTATGCATCTTAATCTGATTGTATCCACTGAACTCATCCATAAAAACTCAGCATCTCATGACCAGCAGTAGCGTCTATCAATGTATCTATCCTTGGCAACGGGAAACAATCCTTTGGACACACATCATTCAGATCGGTGAAATCCATGCACATTCTCCACTTTCCATTAGTTTTCTATTCCATTATAGGGTTTGCTAACCATTGCAGAAATTGTATTTCTTCAATGAAACCAGCCTCCAAAAGCTTTTCTACTTCTTGCTTGATTGCCTCTTGTCTCTCAGGGGAAAAACTCATTTTCTTTTGCTTCACTATCTACATTCAGTTTATGAGTAATCAGTTCCGGGCCTATGCTAGGCATATCAGCTGCTGACCATGCAAATACATCACTATTCCTTTGTAAAAACCTCACCAACTTCCCTCTAAGGGGTTCCTCTAGTGATGCTCCAATAACAGTTACTTTCTCAGGATCCTCAGGAGCCAAAGGAATCAGAATTAAGTCTTCTATCGGCTTCCCTCTTTTCTGGTCATTCTCACGGATATCCAGATCTTCAATAGGCAAAACCTGCCCCCAACTCCATATTCCCTAAGAGAGGCCACATAACAACTCCTTGCTATCTTTTGATCTCCTCTCTCTTCTCCAATCCCATTTTAGGTGGGAAACTTAATCACTGAATGGTAAGAAGATGGGACTTCCTTGAAAACATGTATTCCCATTCTTCCCATGATTGCATTATAAGTTGATCCAGCCTTTACCACTACAAAGTCCAACATCTGGGTTGCTTGTTTCGGTTCCTGACCTATAGTCATCGGCACCTTAATTATTCCTTACATGGGGCACTCGACTCTAGCAAAACCATATATAGGCATATCAGTTGGGGTTAATTGAGAATCATTATAACCCATCCTTATAAAGGCATCATAAAGCAAAATGTCCACTGAGGCACCATTGTCTACAAGGACTCTTTTTACTGGGCTATTCCCTATTATCGGCGTTATGACCAGAAGATTGTCATGAGGAAACTTGACACCCTCTAAATCAAAATCATCAAATGTCATTGTCACTCCTGTCCTAGCCCTTTTGGGGGCTTCCCCGACAATATACATAACTTCTCTGGTATAAGCTTTCCTCGAGTTTCTGGATGAACCCGCAGCAGTTGGTCCTTCAAAAATCATATTTATCACTGGTCCTTGGGGTCGTGGACCTCCAAAGATTGTATTTATCACCGGTCCCCGGGATTGGGGATTTCACCCTTGATCATCCTGATCACTTTTACGCTCATCGAAGTTCCTTCGTCCATTATTATTCCTATCTCCTCCATCTCATGAATACTTGCTATGTCTTCCTTTTCAAATAAGGAATTCAATTCCATCCTTCAATTGCCTACACTCATCAGTTTCATGATCAGCATCCTTGTGAAACTGCAATATTTGCTCTTATCCAGCTTGGTTGGATCAGCCTTCAGGGGCTTAGGCCAATGAACATCTATATCGTTCTCGATTTCCATCAATATCTGACTTCTAGGAGCATTCAACTTAGCATATTCAGTGAACTTTTGTCCAGGTCCTCCCTTCTTCGGGGTTGAATCAATGTTTTGCTCAGTTCTAAGATACTTGTCCTTAGCAATATATTCTTGATCGGTCTTTCGCTTCTTGCTACCAACGGGCTTATTATTCACTACCGTCTTCCTCATGCTTTCCTCCATTTTGATATACTTCCCGACCCTGTCTTGGAGCTATGCCCTGCAGTGCTATCATAGCTACCTTGTCATCAAGGTCTGGGACCTTTAAAGCTTCCTTGGTGAAATGATTCAGATAATCTCTCAAGGACTCTTTTGCCCCTTGCATAATGCTCATGAGGGATGATGAACGTTTCTCATGCACTCTCCCACTGATGAATTATTTAATAAAAGCTTGACTTAGGTCTCTGAAGGACCCAATAGATATCGTAGGCAAACGACTATACCATCTTTGAGGAAAGGCCCAACACTTAATAGCGTCATTCACGGGCTGCAGCAACAGTGCATTAGAGAATGTCCTAACATGATTAGTGGGATCTCCAATGCCATCATAAGCTTTGATGGTGGGAATCTTAAACTTCCTTGAAATATGGACTTTCATTATCTCTTTAATGAACGGTGGAGTGGAATCATCAGGATCTTCTAGGGGCAGAAGATCACTTGGATCGACCCTTGGGATAACAGTCCTTCTTTACAGCGGACCATCCAGGTCTATGATTGTAGGATTTTGCCTCCTCGGAGGCAGTGGGGGTCTTGGGGTCAGGTGTGCCTCCAGGTCACGCTTCAGCCTTTGGATTTCAGCCTCGCGAGCCCTGATTTTCTCCTGCACTTCTTGGGAATTCGTCTCTCGGGTGCTTCTATGATGCTGATTACTATCAGGCATCGGCTCCTTACCAGCACGCCTCCTTCTTGGAGCCAAATCATCATCCGAAAATTCAGAGTCTCTCTCAGTATAAGGTCCATAGAATTATTAATTCTTAATCCTCCGGAATAGGAGCCAAACTGCGTATATAGGGGGCATCTACCCTTGTGCTTCACTCCGATTTGCATGTCCACTTCCTCCAATCTCTGGAAATAAGGGCATCCCATAAGGGGGGTTAGTGGTCATAATAGTAGAATACTCATATCCAATGGGTCAAGGATTCAGAGGTGCATGTAGCTGCTGAAATTGAGAATTCATCCCTTGAGGAGCCGGGGGATTCGTCCCTTATGGCTGAAGCTCAGTTGCCCCTACCTGGGTTCCTTCTTGGGTGGTGGCATAGGTCGAATGCGGGGGTATCTCCACTACTTATGAAATTGGTTGGGTTGTCCCAGTTGGTGTTCTTTCGGGGGTGTTGCTCCCGCTCTGTGTTCTCACTATGGTTGTTGTTATGCGTTCCCACAGACGGCGCCAAATGTTATGGATAAAAATTTAGGGTTTATTTAACTCTAGGTCTCATGAGCTTCAGGGCTCGATTTGACTGCTCTTGTGTTTCGTGACTTGATCTGCCTTAACCAGATGCCTACGTACCTTGCTGATTGCCAAGGATCAAGTCAATAAATGTAGTTCTAATTTGTGGGGTGAGACCCCTTATATAGGTGTAGAACACCTTGAATTAGATTAGACTTAGGAGACTTGGTGGGCAAGTCTCAAAAGTGGAATAGCCTGATCAATGTGTTAACCTTCTTGGGCATGATCAATGTGTTAACCTTCTTGGTTTGAATATCATACGCATGGCCTTCTTTAATGGGCCTTGTAGTCTTAGATGCAATTAATGTAACATTAATAACGTAATTTAAGATTTATTTTATCCCCTATCAAAAATAAAGGCAAGTTTCAGCCAGGAAGGAATTTTAATTTGGGAAAGCAAAATGCAGGCGACGGAGGAAAGGGAAACCGTCCAGCTACTGGGAACCAGCCAAATTAGCAAAGGTTAGCTATGCCAGAGTGGCAGGTATGTGGGAAGAAATATGGAGGAGTCTGTAATAAGTTAAATATGGTTTGTTATAGATGTAATCAGAAGGGGTACTATTTAATGGAGTGCCATAATCAACCCTCCAAAGAGCCAGCAAATAAGGAACAACCTACGAGGAATGAAGCGGGCAAGGTTCCAGCAATTGGGTTTACATGCTTCAAGTGTGGAAAGCCAGGACATATACCAAGGGATTGTTAGACACCAGTTCAAGTTAGTATTGCACTGAGAATTATAGGATCTACTCTAGCAGTGAATGAACCTCCCAGAGCTAGATTTTATGATATATCGGTAAAGAATGTCATTTAGGACACTGATGCTGTGGCAGGTACGCTTACTGTGAATTCTTTATGTGCACTACACCATATATGGCCTATAGTAACATTTTTTTAGTGTTAAAAGGTAAAGTGTTACCATAAGTGCTTTAAAAAAAATTTAGCCTACATATGCCTACACATTTTTTAGTGTAACCATTGGTATAATTTGGTATAACCATAGGTATAATGAGGCATCTATGGTTACACTAAATTTGGTGTTACCGTTGCTTTTAAAAAAGTGTAACTAAAACCTGAAATATTGGGCGCGGCTTTAATGAAAAACAGGAGCGGGATTTAAAAATCAATTAAAAATAGAATGGGGGAATTATTACACACTCAAATTCATTTCTCACTCATTCACTGAAACTCCCTCTCACTCTCACATTCTCTCAAATCGAACTCTCACCTCACCTCACTTCTCACCACTCAAAATTTCCCAGTCAATCTCACCTCTCACCACTCTCTTGAATTAGGTGTGGACTCTCAATCGGGGCTATAATTAGGTGTGGACTCTCAATCGGGTCTTCAATTAGGGTTTCAATTGAGTCTTGAATCTGAAATTAGGTATGCTCCTCTCTCTATTTTTATATGCTTATGTGGTTTCTCTCTGTTTTTTTGTTTGCATGTTTTGGTTTTCATGTGAAATTAGGGCTTATATGATTTTATATATGAATGCTTTTGATGTTGTTGATTTTGATGTTGTATATTTTGATGTGTTTATGATTTTGATAATTGAGACTCATGAGTATTTTAGGTTAAAATATTTTGTAAAGTTTTTGAGTTTTTTTTAGTTTTCTGAGTTTTTCAATTGTAATTTTGAGTTGTAATTTGAGTGTTTTCGATGTTTGCATGTTCTGGTTTTCAGAGTATTTTTAATTTTCACTTGTAATTTTGAGTAGGATGGATTTTTATAATTAGTGAAGACAGAGTCAAGTCTGTGCCTAGTGATTTTTGTAATTTTGAGTTGGATGCATTGCGGCTGTTAATGAGATTTAGAATTAAGAGGATAATCCTTTCAATGTTGTGACCTCAAAATTGTACTATATGTGGAGTATACCCTTCTCATGCTCATATAGGTTTGTAAATTATGACTACAATCGATGACATGTAATTAGTTGAAATATGATTTATTTGTGTTTATATATTAATATTACCCTGTATACACATAAAATATGCCCTGTATGCAATTGATCAGAGGTAGTCAAGGACTCTCATAGTGATTTCCTTGAGTACATGTGGACTGTGGAGTATGCCCTGCTCATGCTCTGGTTTGTCTGGTTCCAAAACAAGCCTTCCCCAATTTATCTTTGACCATAATAGACTTTAGAGTTTATAAGTTATTATGTTATTATGAGTACCTTATTTAATTATTTGTTTAGGTAAATATTATAAGTTAATATATGTTTAGGCCTGTAATTGTATATGTTTAGGTTAATATTAATACTATTTATTTATTTAAATAATTAGTATTAAACAGAGTTATAAACAAGAAATTTGTTATGTGAGTTTGCAGTTATATGTATTTCTGATAATCATATCCAATACTAATCGTTAAACCATAAATTAAACATGTAGGCTATATGGCTAATAGTATACCTGTTTATAGTAGGTAGGTATGATGGACAATGTTAATACTTGGTTGAATTGTCCCAAGTATACCAAAGATTATATCGATGGAGTGAAATTGTTTATGAGGAAAGCACTAGCCAATTACGCTACTAGAGAGGAAATAAAGTGCCCTTGTCGTAAGTGTGAAAATCGTTTATGGTGGTTTGCCGGCGATGTTGAGAGTCACCTGATCTGCAGCGGACCAACAATGTCGTTCGTTAAGTGGATTTATGATGTTACTTTATTGGTACACAAAATCGATAATATGGATTCCGAATCAAATCCTGAATTCGGTGATAATCTTGACGAGATGTTAGATGTGACACACGACAACATGGGACCAAATGCAGTTGCCCGAAAATTTTATCGATTTGCCAATGATGGAAAATAGCCCCTCCACCCTGGTTGCAAGAATTTCTCACGATTAAGTTTTTTTGTTAGGCTGTACCATTGGAAGTGTTTAAACAGAGTAACTGAGTCTGCATTCGGAGAGCTATAACAGTTGTTAAAAGAGGCTGTTCTCGGTATTAATGTGCCTGCCTCTTTTAATTTCACTAAAAATATTATAAGGGATCTAGGTCTTGACTACAAGAAGATAGATGCATGTCTGAATGATTGTATCTTGTATTGGGGGGAGAATAAAAATAAAGTTTCTTGCAAGACTTGCGGTGTTTCAAGGTGGAACGACATGGCACAAGAAGCGAACGATGACAATAGAAAAATTCCCGCCAAAGTAATGCGATATTTTCCACTAATCCCAAGGCTCCAACGACTATTTATATGCAAAGATTTCGCTAAACAAATGGTTTGGCATGCGGTTGTACGAAAGAAGGACGGGAAACTCCGTCATCTAGCTGATGCTAAAGCTTGGCAGACTATGGACACCAAGTTTTCGCATTTCTCATCCGAATCTCAGAATGTGAGATTGGGTGTAGCTACTGATGGGTTCAATCCATTTCGCAAGATGAATGCCATGCACAACACATGGCCAATTATAATCATGAATTACAACCTTCCTCAGTGGCTAAATATGAAACCAGGAAACTTAATTCTTTCAACTATTATTCCTGGCCCGAATGATCCGGGAAACAACATCGATGTCTACATGCAACCTCTTATTGAGGAGTTGAAAGAGCTGTTGGGAATATGTTGTGAACTTGATGATTACGGCAAAAAAACACCTCAGTAGATTCAACTTAGTGAAAAATGTAGCACTCGACGGATAACCAAATATAGTCCCGACAGATGACTCAATATAGTCCCGACGGATGATGATTTGACATCTATCGAGTGAGTAGCTTATGTAACAATAAGTCATGTAGCACATTTCTGCAAACACCTTTGTATAGATTCTGTAGTAGCATAAAATTCATGTTGACTTTAATTAGATATGCAGAATATGTTGATTACTTGTAAATATAAGATGTCTTGTAATTATGCATAAATGAAATGAAGTCAAGTATCAAATAGCTACCCGACGGATGATCAACAAAGCTACCCGACGGATGATCAACAAGGCTACCCGACGGATGATAATCATGTACCCGGCGGATGATCAATTCAAACATCTGTTGATAGTGATAACACAATCACATGCGTCGAGTGTTTGCAAAAGGAATGTGGAAGCATACTCAGCTGGGTTTTTGAGAACAAAGAAGCATTACCATTTCCATGCTATTATGAAGATATTCAAAGATGCTGGAATAGAGTAGTGAAGCAACATGGTATTAGACTTGATAGGTTTTGTTTTATTATCTAGTCTTATTACTATGTAATTTTGGTGATATATAAACCAAGAGTAGCAAGTAGAACAACAAGTAGACCAAGCGAATACATTCTCAGAGAAAATTGTAAGCTGTATCATGTAGCATTTCTGTGTAAGTTTAGTTGTTCATATAGGTAAACAGCTGTGAGCTATTCAAGCTTCACAGGGTTCTCTTGATATATATGTATATCTCTGGTGGATACATTCAAATCCGCCAAAAAGTTTTTAATGACTTGTGTTTTTAATTACCTGTGTTTCAATTTATCTAACTCTTCATTCCGCACTTTGTAAATCAAACATTTATATATTATTAAGTCAGAACCATTTTTCTTTGATCTTAAAAAGTAGCCAAAATTACATTCAACCCCTCCCCCCCCCCCCCCCGCCTTCTGTAATTCTTGTTGTATTGTTAGGGACTAACAATTGGTATCAGAGCAAGCACTTGAAGAACAAAGAGTTTAAAGATCACAACAAATAGCAAGATGAACAAAAAGGATGTTGGAGTCAAGATTCCTTTTCTGGACAAAGATAATTACCATCACTGGAAGGTAAAGATGCATCTTCATTTACTTTCTCAAGATGAGGCCTATGTGGACTGCATAGAGAGAGGTCCTCACGTACCAATGAGAGCTGCAACTGGAAATGAGCCATCAGTTCCCAAGCCAAGGCATGAATGGTCAGATCCTGATATTGAACAAGTCAGGAAAGAAAAGAAGGCCATGAATATTTTATTCAATAGAGATGATGGTGACATGTTTGACAACATCATCAATTGCAAGACAGCCAAGGAGGTTTGGGACACCATTCAAATAATCTGTGATGGCACTGAACAAGTTAGAGAAAACAAGATGCAATTACCGATTCAACAATATGAGCATTTCCACTATGAAGAAGGTGAAAACTCTCACTGATATCTTTAGTAGATTTCAAAAGCTACTAAATGCTCTGAAGCTGCATGGAAGAGTCTACCTAACTAAAGACTCTAACCTCAAATTCCTGAGATTCCTTCCAAAAGAATGGAAACCAATGATAGTCTCCTTGAGAAATTCACAAGAATACAAGGAGTTTACACTAGAGAGACTGTATGGCATTCTAAAGACTTATGAGCTTAAAATAGAGCAAGATGAAAGAATGGAGAAAGGGAGAAAGAAAGGAGGGTCCATTGCACTGGTTCCTCAGTTAGAGAAAGAGAAGGAGAATGAAGATAGAAGTTGTTGAGTCTATTTCAAAGGTCTGTGAAAATAAGGGCAAGGGGCTGTTAGCAGAAAATGAAGATTCTTTGAGCCAAGATGATATGGATGATATTGATGAACATCATGCATTTCTTTCCAGAAGATTTGCCAAGCTCAAGTTCAAGAAGAACTTTGGAGCAGCTAAGCCAAATAGAAACATGGTGGATAAATCAAAATTTAAATGTTTTAAATGTGGCTTGGCAGGGCACTTTGCCAGTGAGTGTTGAAAGTCAGATTCCAGCAAGAAAAAGTTTGAGTCTATGGATTATAAACAGAATTATTTTGAGTTGCTCAAACAAAAGGAAAGGGCTTTTATTACACAAGAAAGTGACTGGGAAGCAGATGGTCTGGATGAGGATGAAGATGTTTACTATGTCAATCTAGCCCTAATGGCCAAGTCTGATGAAACAGAGACAAGTTCTTCAAGTAATCAGGTAATCACCACTAACCTTGCATATTTATCTAAAGCTGAGTAATGATGCAATAAATGACATGTCTACAGAATTATATCATTTGCGTGTTACACTTAAGTCCCTCACTAAGGAAAATGCTAAAATCAAATAAAACAATTTGTTTTTAAGTGAGAGGAATAATGTGCTAGAGTCTCGGTTTATTAACTCAAAATACTTGAAGGAATTAACTGTGTCCTTGAAGAAAGAAGAAATTTTGAAGAAGCAGCTTGATCGTGAACAGGAAGTGATTAAGGCATGGAAATCATCTAGAGATGTCCATGCTCAAATCACCAAAGTTCGAGGTATTGAGTCTTTTGTGATGCAGCCTGGAAGAAGAATAAGGAGAAGCTGGAATCCAATTTGGTTGAAGGGTTGCTAACAGATGTAGACTCGACGGATGATGAGAGTCATCCGTCGGATAATCAAAAAGGTTATCCGCCGAGTGACATAAATCCTCATCCGTCGGCTGTGAGCAAACCTGTGAGTAAAGCCAAACTTGCCAAGTTAAATGAAAAATATGGATCAGTTTCTAAAAACTTTATTTCAGGAGAATCTAGTCAAGTGAAGAAGGAGAAGAAAGTGAATGTTGGTCATCTGTCCATCAAGCAATTGAATGACAGACTAGAAAAGATTGAGGTTAAAATAGAGGCTAAAAAGAAAAACAATAGAAATGGGAAAGTAAGGATTAACAAATATAACAACTACACACCTGATAAGTATGCTCCTAGAAAAATCTGTGTTAAGTGTGGTAGTGTCAATCATCTGTCTGTTAATTGCAAACTTGCCATGCCTACTTCCATAACTATACCACCTTCTTTTCCCAACATGAGTTCTATGCCTTCTATCCCTTAGAATGCTATGACTATACAGAATATGAATGCACTAATTTGCTAATATGCCATTTGCACCTAATCCTTATTATGTTGTATTTAATATGCCTCAAATTCCATTTAGCATGCCCTACTGGAATAACATGTTTGCAAATAGCATGCCATTCCCTGTTAATCAAAATGTGCATGATAAATCTATTTTAATGAATGGTTTCAAAGGTCCAACTCAAATGACTAAGGATGAATCTGATATCCCCAAGTCAAATGAGATCAAACCTAAGACACAAAAGAAGAAATCTAACAAGGCAGGACCCAAGGAAACTTGGGTACCAAAATCAACTTGATTTGATTTTAATGTGTGCAGTGAAACCGAAAGAATCTGTGGTACTTGGATAGTGGTTGTTCAAGACACATGACTGGAGATTCTACCCTACTCACAGAGTTCAAGGAAAGAGCTGGCCCAAGTATTACTTTTGGAGATGACAGCAAGGGTTATACTGTGGGATATGGCATGATTTCAAAAGACAATGTCATCATTGAGGAGGTTGCCTTAGTGGATGGTCTCAAGCACAATTTGTTGAGTATCAGCCAACTTTGTGATAAAGGCAATTCAGTAACCTTCACTACAGAAGCCTGTGTTGTGACAAACAAGAGGAGCAACAAAGTGGTTCTCACTGGAGTGAGAAAAGGAAATGTGTACCTAGCTGACTTCAACTCATCAAATGCATAATATGTTACTTGTCTTCTCAGTAAAGCAAGTCAAGATGAAAGTTGGTTATGGCACAAGAAGCTATCCCATCTAAACTTCAAGACCATGAATGATCTTGTAAAGAATGAATTGGTTAGAGGTATTCCTCAAGTGGATTTTTCTAAGGATGGACTGTGTGATGCTTTTCAAAAGGGAAAACAAATCAAAGCATCATTTAGAAAGAAGCTTGATTCAACAATTGAAGAACCTTTGCAACTGCTACACATGGATTTGTTTGGACCAGTCAATGTGTTGTCCATCTCAAGGAAAAGATTTTGCCTAGTAATTGTAGATGATTTCTCAAAGTTCTCTTGGACATATTTCCTAAAGTCTAAAGATAAGGCTAGTGAAATCATCATCAATCACATAAGGCAAGTCAACAATCATCCTTATTTTAAAGTAAGAAGAATCAGGAGTGACAATGGAACTGAGTTCAAGAATTCTGTTATGAGAGTATTTTGTGAAGAGAACGGGAGTATGCATGAGTTTTTAAGCACCAAGAACTCCACAACAAAATGGAGTAGTAGAAAGAAAGAACAGATCACTTATTGAAGCTGCAAGGACAATGCTTGAAGAATCAAAGTTACCAACATATTTCTGGGCTGAAGCTGTAAATACTGCATGCTACACTCAGAATATTTCTTGGGTTAATCAGGGAAAATGTATGACTCCCTACCAATTGTTCAAGAACAAAAAGCCAACTCTAAATTTTCTTCTTGTCTTTGGCTGCTAATGTTATATCTTGAGAAATTAAACTGATCAAAATGGGAAGTTTGATGCTAAAGCAGATGAAGGAATGTTTGTTGGATATGTTATTGGTAAAGCATACAGAGTCTACAATCTAAGAACCAACATTGTTATGGAATCAATACATATTGTGTTTGATGATAAAAAGATTGAAGGACTACAAGATGGAGATTACCCTGAGAGCCTCAAGTTTGACAATGTGGAGATGGTTAGTGATGAAAGTGATGATGAAAGTGATCAAGAAACTACAACTAAGGAAAGTGTAGAAAAATCTACTACCAATGAAGCTAATAACTCAACATCCATCGAGTTACAAAATGCCTCATCCGTCGGTAGACAATCTGCATCATCCATTCGAGAGACAATCAGCTTCATCCATTGGAACTCAAAATTCATTATCCGTCGGGTCATCAAAAGAAGCTGAAAGTCAAAATAGATCACTTGAAGGAAGTTCCCCTATCTCAAATCATAGATTCACAAACTCAGGGGGAGTTGCTAATAATCAAAACTCAATCGCACATCAAGACAATAATGAGGCCTCTTCATCTAGAGCTAATCTACCTCAACAAAGAAAATGGACAAAGGATCACCCATTTGAGCTCATCATTAGTGATGTATCTTCTAGAGTTCAAACAAGGAGATCAACTCAAGAAGAATGTCTATATAGCAGTTTCCTATCTAATGAAGAACCTAAGAAGGTACAAGAAGCTTTGTTGGATCTTGATTGGATTTTAGCTATGCAGGAGGAGCTAAACCAATTTGAAAGGAACAATGTATGGAAGCTGGTACCTAAGCCTAAAGGAAAGAATCCAATAGGCACCAAATGGATATTCAGAAACAAGATGGATGAAAATGGCATAGTAGTCAGGAACAAAGCTTAGATTGGTTGCTAAGGGTTATTGTCAACAAGAAGGAATATATTTTGATGAAACTTTTACTCCTGTTGCAAGACTTGAAGCCATCAGAATCTTCTTAGCCTATGCAGCCCATGCCAATTTTAAGGTCTATCAAATGGATGTCAAGAGTGCCTTTCTAAATAGAGATTTGGAGGAGGAAGTCTATGTCAGTCAGCCTCCTGGTTTTGAAGAACCAAATTTACCTGATCATGTATACTATCTTTTGAAAGCACTCTATGGATTGAAGCAAGCACCTAGAGCCTGGTATGACACTCTGACAAAGTTACTTTTAGAGAATCACTTCACTAAAGGTACTCTAGACAAAACTTTATTCTTTAGAAATGTTAATGGCTCTAGCATACTTGTTCAAATTTATGTAGATGACATTATTTTTGGCTCTACAGATGAAAAAATTTGCAAAAAGTTTGCCAAATTAATGCAAAGTATGAAATGAGCATGATGGGAGAACTAACTTACTTTCTTGGTTTGCAAGTTACGCAAGTTAGTGATGGAATATTCATTAGTCAAATTAAATATATTTATGATCTTTTAAAGAAGTTTGAACTAATGGATTGCACATCTGCAAAAACTCCCATGGCCACTGCAACTAAACTTGACTTAAACACTACTGAAAAGTCTGTGGATATTTCAAGTTATAGAGGCATGGTTGGCTCAATTCTATACTTAACAGCAAGTAGGCCAGATATAATGTTTGATACATATCTTTGTGCTAGATTTCAGGCTGATCCTAGAGAATCTCATTTAATTGCTATTAAGAGAATTTTCAGATATCTCAAAGGTACACCAAAACTTGGCATTTGGTACCCTAGAGATTCTGGTTTTGATCTAACTGGTTATTCAGATGCAGATTATGTAGGTTGTAGAATTGATAGAAAAAGTACTATAGGAACCTGTCAATTTCTAGGAAACAAGCTTGTGTCCTGGTTCAGTAAAAAGCAAAATTTAGTTTCTGCTTCTACAGCAGAAGCTGAATATATTGCTGCTGGCAGTTGTTGTGCACAGATTTTGTGGATGAAAAACCAATTGCTAGACTATGGTCTGCAAGTGGAAAGAATTCCTATTTTCTGTGATAACACAAGTGTAATTGCCATTACTGAGAATCCAGTACAACATTCAAGAACAAAGCACATAGACATCAAGTACCACTTCATAAGGGAACATGCAATGAATGGTACTGTGGAACTACATTTTGTTCCAAGTGAAAAACAGCTTGCAGATATATTAACCAAGCCACTGGATGAATCCACCTTTTCAAGGTTGGTAAGTGAGTTAGGTATGCTTAATTACTCTTGAATCTTTTCAGATATTTTGTAAGTTGTAATGCAACCATAAATTTAATTGATTTTTCAGTCTTGGATGAAATTTTGGCCAAGTCAAAATTTACATCCCGGCGGATGATCATTATCCATCGAGTTCGATCATCTATCGATATACAATTTGTCAATAAAATCAAATATTTTTCTGGAATATTTCATATCTCGACGGATAACTGATTTATCCTCATCCGTTTAATTGTCTCATTCTTAGCCATTGATTTTCTGAACATTATCCATCGAGTATACTTACAGTTTGTAAGCATAACACGACGGATACGTGATGGAATTTTTATAGTTTATTTTTAAACGACTATTTTGGGCAATTTTTATTGGTCACTTTATTTTACTTTATTACTTTTGACAGTTATTTTTGAGATAATATAAAAGCAAAATTCATTTTCACTTCTTTTCTTTTATCATTCTCAATTCATCTACTTTAACTTCATTCTTTCTCAAAATCAATTACCCTCTCTCTCTTTGCAAATTTTACTCTCTAACAATGGCACCAGTCGTCAAAATCATGTCTCAAACTGGCTTTATCTATGAGAAGAACAATTTCACAGCTCTAGTGAACAAGGGGATTCAGCAGTCTGGCGACTACCACAAAATGATGGATTTTGTTCACGGCTGTAAGCTCAAATATGCCATGTTGGAGTCTCCCACTATCTACTGTGAGGTTGTGGAGGAAATATGGACGACTGCAGTGTACAACTCAACTGACAAGACCACCACCTTCACTATTAAAGGTAAGGAATTTTGTGTTAATAGTGACATTGTTAAATCATGCTTTAAGATTCCTGAAAATACTGTCACTACCCCACACCCAGACACTGATATTGTTAACATGTTAAACTCAATGGGTTATGCACTCACCATCTCCAAATTAAGTGAAATTAGGAGATTGGGTCTTAGGAAAGAATGGAGTTATCTGTGTGATGTAGTCACTAAAGTATTTTCTGGTAAAATTAGCAATTTTGATTTTGTTAATATCTCCGTGCTCAACATGCTTTATATGCTAGTAATTGATAAATATTTCAATTTTAGTGATCTAGTCTTGTTTGAGTTGGGATTTAAGTTAGGTGAGCTTAATAAGAGAGGTAAGAATGTTTATTATGCTAGATTTTTAATGATGCTTGCTAACTACCTCTCTGAGGACATTGTGCTTGAGAACCCAACCAACAAGTTAGATTGTTGGGTTCAAGAAAGAAGAATTATTGCAGATCTCAATAGAGCAGATCATCACAAAGAGGTGCCACTCTTCTGCTTTCCAGTAATGGAGGCACCTCAGGTAAGTGATGTAATGTCCACTGTCTCTACTCTTCTAACCTCAACCATTTCTTTGCCTTCTAGTGTAGCAGTGGCATCTGTGTCAATGACCAGACAGATGCCTACCCAAGCTACCAAAACTAAAGTTTTAAAACCAAAGAGAAAGAAAGCCCCCTCTGGTGTCTCTCAAAAGATGCCAGTTATAAAATCCACTAAACACAAAGAGGGGAGTGTGAAGGTGGTAAAGACAAGTGACGGACAGGGTGAAAATCAAAGAAGCCCTAAGGATAAGGATGGTGAGCATAGTGTACCTAAACCAAACCACACCATAGTTTCTCAACAAATTATGGTTGTTAATAAGAATAAAAGCTCAATTATAGTTTCATCCTCCCAAAAGGATGTAACTATTGAAACAAGCTCTCAACCAGGAGCACAGAAAAAAAAGGGGTAGGGACACAAGTTCACCACAAACCTATACAAGAAAGAAGAAATCTAAAACCCTTGGGAATGAACAGGGTACACACACAGTGGAAACTGGAGCTAAAGACCCAGTCACTGCACCTTCTCAAAGTCAAATTGACGTGGCTCAAATAAATGTGGAGTCACAGCCAAAATTTGTACAAATTGAAACACCTCAAACACCAAATTCTCCCACACACTCTTTGCATGTTGACATGATTCAAACATCACAACTATATTCTCCATCTTTGGCTCTGTTGGAGAAGCCTAAAATCCATGCAAGTGAGCATCATCTTCTAAATGATTTGTTGGCTCACTTGCCATTTCTTTCTGAGACTATTGAGACATCTGTGCCAAAATTTTCATCAGTCTGCACAGATTCCATAATAGTTTCCACTCCAAACTCATTCATTTCTACTCACTCGATGGATATTGTTCATCCGTCGAGTAGTGATTGTATCCCGACGGATGTGCCTAACAGCATTCATCCGTCGGATAGTCAAATTACTACCCCTATGGATATTTCTCATCCGTCGGGTGTCTCTGCACAACTCCAAAGTTCAACTATAGTCACTAGTGCAGATGACTTAGTAATTGTGCAATCACTATTAGGATTGAGGGAAGGTAGTGACATGAGTGAGAGTCTGGGTTGCTCCCAGGAAAAAGGAGAGAAAAAGAGTGATCCAATACAGTCCATTTCTTCAGGACTGGCAAAAGTGAGTGTGAGGAGTCCCACCTTAGATGGTGAAGGTGAGGGTGTGAGGGTGGGGAGCCAAGGTGAGACCTTGATGCAAGAAAAGAGAGATTATTAGAGAAATGCAGGTACAAGAGATATAAGGGTGAATGTCATTGTAAGTGAGTTAATGAATATCAAGGATGCAGACAGGGAGGGACTATCTCAGCAAACTCAAGCTATTATAGATTCCACCTCCTTAGATGCTGAGACATTTACTCACCCTGTTCCAGCCTATCAACTTCTAGCTGGATAGGGCAATGACAATGCAGAAAGGATGCTAAACTTGATGCACACCATACAGTCCATGCAAAGAGCTAAGGATGCCATCTCAGCTTTGCCTTCAACAGCTGGTGATGTTGATTATGAGACTGGTGGTTCAGAAGAATTCTTTGGAGGTGAGGGTGGAGATAGTGAAGAAGAACCATTGGACTTAGGGGGAGAAGTAGGCCCTATTTCAAGATCAGGCATGCTATCTTGGGCATTTTTAAAGCAATGTGATGAACATTACTTGAAGACAACCCTGATTCAACTTATAAATCAGACAAATTCTTCTCTTCAAACCACCACAAATGCCAGCACCAAAAAGCTCCTTCAAGCCCATCTTGCTTATCTGCAACTACAACAAATCCAAGGTCTTCAACATGCTCAAGATGTCAACACTATCAAATATGATATTGATCAGATGAAAAAGGACATTTCTGACATGATAAACTCTAAACTTCCAGAAGCTACAATGTTTGACATTAAGAGACAACTCAGGAAAAATTATGATCATGCCACAAAGATAGATGCCTTGGATACAAGAATGACAACAATGAAAGCATCTCTTACAACAATCCATCTACACCAAGCTCAACAAATAGACTTGCTTCAGAAACTGGTGGCTGCACAAACCTCCTCCTCTACTCAGCTTATGATAACAAAAAGGGGGAGAAAGAGAGTTCTAGGAGTGAGGGGGAGCAAAAGTGCTCAACATTCAAGTGAGTAGCACAATTGCTTTCACAAAGCCACCAGCCAAAGATAGCATTGATCTAATTAATGAAGCAGCAGCCATTTTTAGAGCAGCTGAGAAGAAGCAGTTTAGTCCAATAAACTGGGAGAAAATTGATGAGGATATTCAAAAGAAGTTTGGTCTAGCAAAGAAGCGAAAAAAATCAGCTATTCATCACTCTCAAGTCAGACAAATTTTTGTGAATGATATGAGCATGAATTATCTGGAAAGAGGCCAGACATCCTGCATCAAATCTCCAAAGGCAGATCTAATCATGATGCCAAAGGTGAACTACCCAAAATCTTCACTTAAGAATCCTTTGGACACAGTGTATAAGACACCAAAGCCTGATGAGAAGAAGCTGTTGGCCAGGTCTATAACATTCTACAAGGATCCTGTATATTCAGTTCTAAAAAGAAGAATTACCAAGATTTTCAGAAATGGTAAGGAAATTGGTGTGGTGGCTAGACACCCTCATTTTGTTGAAGCAAAAAGGGAAGAAAAGGCAAGATTGAAGCAAGAAAAGAAGTAAGCTACTCTAGATGCTAAAAAGCTCAAACAAAAGAAGGAGCAAGCTGCTATCTTGGCCAAGTTACAAGTTGTGAAACCCAAACAACAAATTTCTACACAACCATCTGTAATTGCTGTGAACCCCGACAGACAAAGAAGCCAAGGTACAAGCAAAGAATCAAGAGAAAATTGGATTTCAATGATGAGGAGATGGAAGGATACTTTCCCAAAGAGTCTACTTCTACAACAACTCAAACATCCATGCCCTCTGTGGCACATGAAGATTCAAGATAGAACCATCCAAGAATTTCCATGGTGAACCTATAATTCCAAATGATGAACCAATATACTGGGATAATCTACCAATTCCTGAACTCAGCCTACCTCATTTCATGAAGCCAAAGAAGACAAAGACTAGGGCAGTCAAGAAAGTGAAGCCCTCAACTCTCAGATCCAAGTCCCTAACCAAAGCTCAAACAAAAGTCAACAAGGGAGATATCATGTACATCTATGACATCAAGGAATTCTTTGATTTAAACCTCTATTTGGATGAACTGGAAGAAGTTAGAGGGATTGATGCTTACAGGAATCTACCTGAAAGGTTAGTATTCAAGTACAAGGGAGGAAAAGAGATACCATGGCCACTTCATAGGATTCTTCAAGAGAGCCAATTTGTACTGATAAAAGTTTATTCATCCTTCAAAAAGAGCTTTGGATTCAATGTGATAGCTAGAAGATTAGTTCTAAAGAAGATTGAAGAACTAAGGAGTATTAGAGCCAAAGATGCACTCCCAAAGACTTTAACCATTCCTTACACAGGGAGTAGAGTGCGTCTTAGGCCCTACTGGCTAATGGAATTCATGGATGATAAGGGAGTTAGAAGATTCTTCAGATTAGAAGACCGGTTGAACATCTCTAGCAATGAGACTCTTCTGGAAATGCAAGGGATGCTAGATCTTTCAGAATATGGTGAACTTAAATTCCACAAACAGCTTCAAAATCAGATAGAAAAAAATAACAGGAGGCTTGGGAAGAAATCCAGACAATAAAGGAAATAGATCAATCTGCTCAGACTAGAGGAGCACCTTGAAAATGACTGTGAGCAAATCTTTGTACACTTTGTCTTATAAATTTTTCAGTAACTGATGTAGCACTTTTTAGTTTTATCTACTACTTTTAAATCTGTATTTTTTTATGTGTTTTGTTATCTTCAAAGTTTTCTATTAATTTATGACTACAATTCTAGTAGACATAAATTGGGGGAGATTGTTGGGAATATGTTGTGAACTTGATGATTACATTAACAAAACACCTTAGTAGATTCAACTTAAGTGAAAAATGTAGCACTCGACGGATAACCAAATATAGTCCCGACGGATGACTCAATACAGTCCCGACGGATGATGATTTGACATCCATCGAGTGAGTAGCTCATGTAACTATAATTCATGTAGCGCATTTCTGCAAACACCTTTGTATAGATTCTGTAGTAGCATAAAAGTCATGTTGACTTTAATTAGATATGTAGAATAGGTTGATTAATTGTAAATATAAGATGTCTTGTAATTCTGCATAAATGAAATGAAGTCAAGTGTCAAATAGCTACCCGACGGAAGATCAACAAAGCTACCCGACGGATGATCAACAAGGCTACCCGACGGATGATAATCATGTACCCGACGGATGATCAATTCAAACATCTGTTGACAGTGATAACACAGTCACATGCGTCGAGTGTTTGCAAAAGGAATGTGGCAGCCTACTCAGCTGGGTTTTTTAGAACAAAGAAGTATTACCATTTCCATGCTATATTGAAGATAGTCAAAGATGCTGGAATAAAGTAGTGAAGCAGTATGGTATTAGACTTGTTAGGTTTTGATTTATTATCCTGTCTTATTACTATGTAATCTTGGTGATATATAAACCAAGAGTAGCAAGTAGAACAAGTAGACTAAGCGAATACATTCTCAGAGAAACAATTGTAAGTTGTATCTTGTAGTATTTCTCTGTAAGTTTAGTTGTTCATGTTTGTAAGCAGCTGTGAGCTATTCAAGCTTCACAGGGTTCTCTTGATATATATATATATATATATATATATATCTGGTGGATAGATTCAAATCCACCAGAAAGTTTTTAAAGACTTGTGTTTTTAATTACTTGTGTTTTGATTTATCTAACTCTTCATTCCGCACTTTGTAAATGAAACACTTATATTATTAAGTTAGAACCATTTTTCTTTAATCTTAAAAAGTAGCCAGAATTATATTCAACCCCCCTTCTGTAATTCTTCTTGTATTGTTAGGGACTAATAAGAGCTATGGAAAATAGGAGTGGAAACGTATGACTCTGCAACTAATCAAGTGTTTACGTTACGCGCAAGTGTCTTATGGATAGTTAACGACTTCCCTGTTTATGCAATGCTGTCAGGGTGGAGCACAAAGGGAAGCTTGCATATCCAGTATGCCACTACGAGACGTCGTCAATATATTTGAAGCATAGCAAAAAAGTTTGTTATATGAACCATCGCCAATTTTTAGATGCTAACCACAAGTGGAGATCAGACAAAAGAAAATTTAATGGCAAAGTGGAGGATGGAACAAGTGCTTCGATGTTAACTGGGAGATAAGTTGCAGAAATCTTGGATGGTTAGGAGAATTCATTCGGTGGGGTGGGTAGAAAAAGAAAAGTCAGTTACGGTGTCAACCCTTGGAATAAAAGGTCAATTTTTTTTGAGTTGCCATATTGGAAGGACGGCTTAATTCGACATAACTTGGATTTATGCATATAGAAAAGAACATATACGATAGTGTTTTGGGAACCTTGTTGAATATTGGTGGTAAAACTAAAGGCCATCTTGAAGTTCGGTTAGATATGAAGGATTTAGGTATTAGAAAGGCCCTTCACCCTACCACCTCTGTCGATGGAAAACACCTTGAAATTAGGGTGGCGAAGTTAGACATAACAAACAAAGAAAAAGATATTTTCTGTTCAGTTCTTGAAAAAGCTAAATTCCCTTATGGTTTCGCTTCCAACAATAAAAAATGCGTGTAGGATAGGAAATTAGTGGGATACAAAAGTCATGATGCACATGTAATCATGCAATATTTGTTACAATTTGCTGTCAATGGATCGTTAAAGCCCGAGGTGGCAGTATCGCTGATAAGACTCGATAAATTTTTAAGAGGTATTTTTTCTAGAGTTATTGAGGTTGAGGAAATTAAAAAGTTACAACAGAAGATCATTGAAATACTCTGCCTACTTGAAAACATATTCACAAATTCCTTCTTTGATATTATGGTAAATCTACCGGTACATTTGTGCTTAGAAATCAAATACGGTGGACCGTTCACCAAAGGTGGATGTATTCAATTGAGAAGTACTTAGGTGTACTTAAGAAATATGTTTGAAATAAGAGTAAACCCGAAGGATCCATTGTAGAAAGTTACCTAGCCGATGAATGTTTGATATTTTGTGCAAGGTTTCTGAATGATAGTGAAAATAAATTGATGAATGAAGCTCCAACTTTAAATGCAGAGAAAGGCGGGTATCCTATCGGTCTAGGGAAAAGCAAAACATGGAAAGATATCAACTAACTTGCCCATCGGTACATTTTATTTAATTATAATAACAAGGAAGTAAAAGATCTAATTGAGTAAGTCATGTAAATTAATAAGTCCTAAAATCTTACACATAAAGTATATAAAATATGCTATTAATTTAAGCAAACTAAAATACCATACTTGTTTTAATTTCAGAACACTTCATAAATTAATGGACAATAATGCACAGTCCAAGTATTATAAAAGGGAAAGAGCATATATGGATGAAGTATGTGACTTTTAGGAAAAAAACAAATATATCGAGGGAACTAGCTTCATTAGCAAAAGGTCCCAGACGAGAGACTAAGCGGTTCAGCGGGTACGTAGTAAATGGCTATAGGTTTCACACAAAGCAAAGAGATCGCAAGTGCACCACACAAAAAAGTGGTGTCTATTTGACAGCCCTAACCACCAGCTTTCTGAGTGCGAAAGACTCTGATCCATCAGTTGACGAAGTTAGTTATTACAGATCAATCGAAGATATATTAGAAGTCGACTATTGGGGAGCCTTTCGTGTTGTTTTATTTAAATGTACTTGGTATAAAGATGAAAAGGATTCATTTAGATATACTCGAGTTAATTTTAACCGAGTGTGTTAGAAAAATGATCGTTTTGTCCTGGAAAGACAAGCGCAACAGGTGTTTTACATAGAAGATCCTATCGAAAAAAATTTGAATTATCCGATTAGAAAGCAGTCCATGGAGGTTCATGATACGGAAGGGGAGAATGATGCAGTTGAAGACGATATGAGTGCTCAGTTTTATAATGACACTCTACTTCGATCTATAATAGAAGAACAAGATAATGAAACTTCTTGGTATAGAGAAGATGTCCCTGCAACACAAATTCCCATTCCGTCATATCAACCAAAGGATTAAATTCAGGGATTTTGGACTTGGTAAATTAAATAAATGTGAAAATTAGAATTAGATTCAGAGATTTAATTTTAAGCATTTTTAATTTCAAGCCCAGTTCAATAAAATGAAATCAAGTTTAGTCTAGTAAAATGTTAACCATCACCTCTTGTATATAATTGCTTTTTTTATCAAGGCTAAATTTTGCAGATGCCTTAATATGCATGGCTATTTCTTGCTTTTAAATTGAGCCTGCTACATAATTTATTAGCTGTTTAAAGATCTTCCATTTATAATATTTTATCTGCATTTTTCATTTTATGTATCTTTAATCTGCATTTTTCTTTTTATGCATATTTAATCTACATTTTTCATTTTATGCATCTTTAATCTGCATTTTTCATTTTATGCATATTTAATCTGCATTTTTCATTTATGCATTTTAATCTCAATTTTTCATTTTATGCATCAACTAATGTATTTATTGGCTTATTTCTTACAGGATGGACAATGACAAGGTTACCATTCGATTGCACCACATGGGTAACTTCATGAAGACTAGGTATGTTAGTGACAAGTGTGAGGTATACTGACGTGGAACATGATTATTTCTCTTACTCGGTGCTGATGGAGTTTGTTGAGGATCTAAAATATGCTGAGATTGAAGGTATGTACATCAAGCAGAGAGGCTGGAAGATTGTAACAGATGATCGAGGTGTAACTGAGTTCATTAATGGGAGACCGGAAGTTGATTTTTACCTTGACACCAATGTCGATCCAGATGTGCCGCCAGTGAAGCAAATGCAGCCGCACATGATTGTAAGGCCAAAGTCCAGCCCTTTTAAAGTGAAGGAAACAAATGTGAATGCCGAGAAGAGGACTTTTGTGAAACTACAGAACATCAATGTGGAGAAAACATGTCGAATGAAGAACATGAATGCTGAAAAGTAAAGAAGATCAGTCGTCACAAGGAAAAAACTGCAGTTTGGTCAAGATGATGTAAATCGTGAAATAGTGACACCAAGTCCAAAAGCTATAGTGAATGACATAGATAGAAGCGGAACTGGTGTTGGACAAGCTGGTTTAGTGGAATCCGGAGGAAGTAAAGAGACGATAAAGCTAGTTGAAGGTGAGGGATACAACGAGTAAGAAATGCGAAGGAATAAAAATATTGCAAAAAATAAAGAGAAGCTTGTTGCCCTTAGATTAATCCAAACCAAGTCAGCTAGTGAAAAGGTAAAAGAGAAATTGAAGCAAGCTAATGAAGATGCGGGTGAAAGTGATTACCTCCCGAGTAATGATCCTGCTCGAGAAAGTGAGAATGAGGAGGATGATAATGTCATCTTCAAAGGTGCAAGCTAATACTCTCCTTGATTTTTTCTCTACTTTCATGCATAATATTTACTACCTATGATATTGTACTAATTAATAAAATACTTGTAGAAAAATAAAAAGACTAAGAGATAGAGAGTTATACTTGGGAGAACTACTGGTGGCCCAAGAACTCGTGGCCAAGATAAAAAATTGGTGGATGATTCTCAGAATAAGGAAGCAACTCTGGAGTGGCTTCCTGCAGAGGTATCGCTTTTAAAGCAATTTTTGTACTAATTAAGTGCATCTTAATTTACTATATGTGAAAACAATGATTAAAATTAACAAAGGAAATTAAGATTAAAATTGACAACTATGTGTGATTATTATTTAAAATATTAAATAAAAACTAACAAACCAATAAATTATATTTTGAGAAGGTTGTAATTTTTTTAATTACATTTTGATAGAAAATTGATGCACCTGTTCCTACTGTAAAAGAAAGGCTACAAGCTTTAAAATCTTGTCCTGGTTCCATGGTTGCCTATAATCAACTGCGAGAACGTGAGAAACTACAAATTCAGAAGGAGATCTCGGAGGGAGAGTCTGGAACGCAACAAGTACTGTCTGTATCATGTAATTTTTTCATTTAATCAAGTTTGGTTCATTTCCATCATGTTAGACTGTTTTTTTGTTGCTAAATGATGATCATGTTAGACTTTTAGTTGTATCATAATAATTTCTGAGTCTAATTGATAATTATGAGTAGGAGATACACCCATAGAAGCTTCAAAAAAAAAGGAAAGACCAAAATGAGCTTTGTTCATAACAGCACCGAGAAACTAGTTGCCAACCTGAACAATAAATTTCAACCTATATCGTGTGGAGGAAAGAATTCAACTACTGAATTGAGCAACTTTTTGGGGACAACCTGTAATAACCCCAAAATTTTGAACTTTTTGTAACTCTTATGAATAGTGTTTTTGCTGATATTGCTGAATAAGAAAAATTTTCATGTCACACTATGTAGAGGTTCTTTTATTGTTATTCTGAGATCTTATTAGTACTCTATATGATATATAAGTTTATGTAAAGATCGTCAGAATCCAAATTCAAACACTTTGATTTTTCCCGAAAATCCACTAGATACCGAAAGAATTGAGTATAAGGTAACAGGATAAAAATGATTTAAATTAAAGGATTATAAGAGAAGATCATAAAAAGGAATTTAATGTATTGAGAAAGGTTAAGGGAACCCAAGTAATAAGATCCTGGTTATGATCCCTCAAACGATAGACGAAAATGAAAGTTAAGCGAACCGTATAACAGATCATCGGTCATTAGCCAAGTAATTAGGAGTTAATCAAAGGGTTAGTGGAGAGTGATGTCATCTCACCAACAAGAAAAGGACAAGTGTGGGAGGATGACATAACATGATGACCTAAGCATTACCAAAGAGAAGTGTGTTGTTGGTTGATTAAGAACCACACAAAAATCACCATGGTTAAAAGGTAAATAATTAAAATAAAAGCCAAAAACAACCAACCAACAATTCATTTCACCAAAACACAAAGTTGACTTCACTTTTCTTCAAGAAAGCTCTCGGCCCTTTTCATATTTCAAGAAAGAAAAATCCAAAATCCAAGATCCAAGCCTTGTTAATTAGTGAGGTAATTATCTAATACTCCTTATGCATAGATATAGCTTTCCTATAAGTTTGAGCTTCAAATTCCTTCACAATCTCTTCCTAAAATTCATGGAAGAAGAGGGTGAATAGTGTTTTTCAAGAACTTAAAATTTTGTTCTTGAGTTTTTGTTTAGATTAAGCTTGGGTAAGGACTTTCAAGGGTGATTCCAAGCTAATTAGTTACCCCTACTCACAAGGAAGGTATAATCTCTTAACCTAGCTTTGTTATTGAATGTTAATAGCTTAATATGAGTATAATAGTTAATGAGTGGCTTGATTGTTGTGTATTTAGAGATTGGTTGGTTTTATTATGTTTTTGGAGTTGTAAATCTTGATGATTAGTTAAGAACTTAAGTAAAGCTTTTAGTTCATGTTGGGAAGTAGTATAAATTTGGGGCTGTTTTAGCATTGTAGGTATGGAATTTGGTTGTATGGTTGAATTGTGGTTGATTGGTGGTTGATTTAGAGTAGAATAAAAATTGGTAATCGCGTAAACATAGCCGTCGTAATGTCCGAATTACTTTAGACTGTTTTGTTCTTAACATCAGGAACCGAGAACTCACTGTTAGGCTTTGACCATTGCCATTATTAGATAGTTCATGTTACGAGCTTCGTTTTGATATGTAGTTCGTTTGAATCCGATGTACGGTTTAGGAGAAACGACCGTTTTAAGTAACGGCGTTTCGCGAACGAACCATTACCCCTCACCTTACTTTGAAACTTAGGTTAAAGACCTTAAAGGACTAATTAGAGTATGAATTATTTATGTAAAGTATATTAGGCAGTTGGTAAGGCACTCGCGAAAGAATCGCCTTAAAACCCTTAATGGTTAATTTATTAAAAATGGTGGAGCCGAGGGTAATCGAGCGACTTAAGAGAATCATTGAGCGCAAAGCGAGTGTTAGAGTCTAATTGATTAAAGTATAGATTCATAAGCGACTTTGGTTTAATTCCAACTTAAATGTTGTTTATAGGTTACCAGACTCGTCCCAAGCCATTTGTCACCCCCAGTCGCTCAGGCAAGTTTTCTACCCGTTATATTGTTGTTGTGATGTATACATATGTATATGCATTATCTTGTGATAGATGCATGGTGGTTAATTAGCAAATCTTGCGATATATTGGAGCATGTGATATGGTATATATGCATGTATGTTTCGTAATCTTGATATATATTGTTGATTCAATTGCTTATAGTTGCATAATACGTATGCTAGAGATAAGCAGTAGTTGCGTATACCCTTAGTATAGGGGACCCAAAGGTGAACATTTTCTAAAACCGGGAGTGGATGTTCCCGAGTATATTATATATATATACTTATATATATATTGATATAGTTTTCAAAACTATTAATCGAATAAGGTTTATTCGATAACTTTATTTTTATTAATGAATATTACTTTGAATATTCATTCGAGGAGTTATGACTCGGTTTATTTTATTTAATGAATGTTAGTTGAATATTCATTCGAGGACTTATGACTCCGTTTATTTTAATTAATGAATATTAGTTGAATATTTATTCGAGGACTTATGACTCCGTTTATTTACCAATTAATATTCTTTATTTTATTAAAGAATAATATTTCGATAATCAAACTTATTTTCGATTATTCAAATAAAGATCATACTTTCGTATAAGTATATCTTTGGTTATTAATATTTATTTCAAGTATGAGTTTTAAAACTTTTACTTCAATTATTTTTTTAAGGATTATCCTTATGGGAATATTATTTAAATAATAATATTCAGATATTTCTAGTATATTGGGACTGATTTATTTTATTAAATCGGCATTACTCCAAACATTCTTAAAAATATTTTCGAGTCTTCAAAATGATTTTTAAAAGTTAGAGCGGATCCCAAAACTCATTTTTATATTTAAGATCTTCCTTTCAAGGGGATTTAAATACTCGCTCAAAACCTGAGGGATCCGGCTCTGTGGTATATTTTATATTCGCAACGTGGTTGCTGTCTTCAGACAACAATTTGATTACTTGCCCAATGTTCGGGAAGTAAGTCCATCTGATTGAGTCGGCATAAGTGACAGGCCGGGGTACGGTCTATGAAGGTGTAAGAGGCTGGGTGACAGTCCATCCACGCGTGAGTGGCCGGGTAACGGTCTAGCGCGAGGTCCGAATGCGGCCAGGGTGATGACCGGAGAGGAATTCATCCATCTACAGTAGAAAAGGTTACTTATTGGTATCTTTGCCTGATCAGCAAGATATCGGGTTTATGCCACAATTCTTTTCCTTTCCAAAAATTCATTGGATGTTACAAACTCTGTTCATACTTTACATGACAGAGGTTTTCAGGAAATGTATAAGAGATATATATGTGGATATATATCGGGACTTAATGAAGTATCTCGTAATTTCTTTTCATTCAATAAGATTTCAAAGATTTAATGTATTCAAATCTTATCTTGTAGTCTCATCTATGTGATGAACTATTGAAAACTCATTATACTTTGAACAGTGGTAGTTCAAGTAGTTTTATAAATGATATAAGTATAGTGAAGTATTTGGTAACTTCATCCCTTGTTTTGGCTTATATACAGTATGTAATTATCTTACACTTGATAAAGGATTCTAGTAAGTTATCCATTTAGATGCTTGCATTATTGTTTACACTACATATTATCTTGCGAGCTGTAATGCTCACTCTTGCTTCATTTCTTCATCACACAACAACAGTTAGGAAAGATGGCCAGACTCAAGCAGACCCAGCGCAAGAGTGTGGGAAGCGCCCCGCGCCTTCCCGTTGAGATCGTAGCTGCTATAGCTGCAGAGGTAGATCTATCTATAGATAAGACATTCTACTTTTGGGAATCAATTATGTATAATTATAACTTGTGGCAGATAATGGCAATTAATTGTAAACTTATCAAGTAATCATTTTGGGTTGTAATAACTTTTAAATTGTGGATTCAAGGACTTGTACTTATTTCAATTTCATCTCTGAGACTATAACGGGTTGTGGTGTGTGTTAGTGTGGGGTCACAGCATGAGGTTATTTATTATTAATTAAGTTAAGTGATATTGTGGAAAGAAAGACCGTGACGACCCGGATCCCCGACCCCGGATCTGGGGGTGTTACAGAAATGGTATCAGAGCTAAGCGTTATAAACCTCAGAGATGATGCAACGATATAATAATAAACTCACAAAGATAGTAAGAACTCTTGCCAAGTTCATGGTCGGACTACTTAAAGTAGCAATGACAGTTAAAACCCTTATGAGAACCCAAAAATATCATGATAGTAACTTAGCTCGTTTAATGTGTAGGCACATGAGATAGAGGACCCTGAGATGTTCGAGCGTGAGCATGATGAGGCACTGCTAGATGCTGAGGATCAGGAGGAGCCGAAGATGGAGGAGGATGAGGAGGACCCCTCAGAGGAGTCAGAGACAGAGGTTATTGCTATTTCAGATGAGGAGGACCCGGATGAGGTCCCAGTAGCTGAGGAGCATATCAGAGCTATAGTGGAGTACACTGGTACCCCTTTACCCACACTCCCGGTGGTCAGAGCTCCTACCCCTCCACCATTATCTTGGAGCCCCTATGATGACAACTCAGAGACCCATACTCCCAAGCCTAGGCAGACCGAGGAGGCACCCCTAGCGGCTCCGGATTCACCACCTCTCGACCCTGCCAATAGGCAGTCTTTGTTAGCTCACGGCTATGTTCAGGATGTACTGAGGACCCGAGTGGCTGTTGCTGAGGCCCGGCTGGATGAGGTCAGGAGGGAGTTGGATGCGGAGAGGGCGGGTAGGCGTGCCCGAGCTTATAAGACTAGGGCTACTATACCCCGAGCTGACGGGGACAGAGCTCACGTCCCAAGCGAGACTCCGATCGCTTCAGGGGGACATGAATGGTAGGATCTCCAGGCGGCAGGCCGACTATATCTTCCGTCGTGCGATGGAAAGGGTATAGGAGCTGACCCGCTCCGGTGTGTGATTCAGGACCGACGATGGGATAGTCTAGTTGTCTAGTTAGTCGAGGCCATAGTAAGACCCAATTTTCCGGGATAGTTGGCTTGTATATAGCATCTCTTTTTCTGACTAGACAGATAGACTCTTGTGTATCACTTTTGGGCAGACGGCTGTAGCACTGTTGTACTTTTGACCAGATCAAACTATGTATTTCTCACATTATGTATATATTTGTTTCCTTTCAGTTCAGTTCCTTAGTGACGAGATCACTGTTTTTATCATTATTATTACTGCACTTCTTTTAGAACTGTCATAATATAATAGAATTGCGAGATACATTCTCCCCATTATAGAACTGTGCAAGGCACAATGTTGTGTATGATTGTGACCTAACATTGAATTTCCCAAATATTTATCAGTATCATGCCGCCAAGAAAGATTGGAACTAGGGCGAACCCTGGATCTGAGGACCAGGGAAGCCATAACCAGGAGGGTAGGAACCAAGAACACAGTGAAGAGGAAGATGAGGATTATGTTGAACAGGATGACTCCCTGTATGAAGAGGAGGAGGAAACATATAATGTTGAAGGATTTGAGATTGAGGCTGAAGAAGGAGAAACTGAGGTTGAGCAACCAGTACCAAACCCAGGCATGGATCCCATGGGTCATTTCATGCAACTACTAAGGCAGAACTTGGAACGTCAACCCATCCCACCCCTAAAGGAAATAACAATGCTGTGGCAAACTCTTTTAGGGCTTTCAAGTCCCTTAAGCCCCCTGAGTTCCACGGATCAGCCGACCCAGTTGAGGCAAGGGCATGGCTAAAGGAAATGGAGAAATCCTTTGAGATTCTGAGTACCGATGAGGCACAGAAGACTGTATTTGCTACCTACCTTCTGAAAGGAGAGGCCAACTACTGGTGGGAGGCCAAGAAAAACATGGAGACAGATGCTATCATAACCTGGGAGAGGTTCAGTCAGTTATTTTTGGGAAAGTATTTCCCGAGGTTTATGGAGAACCAAATGGAGCTCAAGTTCTTGGAGCTAAAGCAGAATAACTTATCCGTAGCAGAGTATGAAGCAAAATTTACTGAGTTATCAAGGTTTGTGCCGGAGTTTGTGAGCACCGAGGAAAAGAAAGCTAGGAGGTTTTAACAGGGACTGAAATCGTGGATTCAGAATAGGGTAGCAATCTTTGAGCTTACGGATTATGCCACTCTGGTGCAAAAGGCAACAATTGTAGAAGCCAGAAGTGAACAGATGCAGAAGGAAAGAGAGAAGAAGGGAATAAAGAGGAAAAGTATGAGCATGGGTGGAGGTTCCGCAGGGGGGAGCTTCCCAACTAGATTTAATCGAGGAGCAGTGTCCCTACCAGGAAAGAGTACTGTGTTTAAGCGGCCAATGGGTGTGAATATGAGCCAGAGCGGCCAGAAGTCAGGAAGGTCCTATTCCAACTAGTCTCGACCCCCATTACCATCCTGTAACACTTGTGGTAGGATACATTATGGGGAGTGTAAGGGGAAGCCAGTAACCTGTTTTAAGTGTGGTCGAGAGGGTCACTATTCTAACAAGTGTACTTCGTAACCCCCTAGTGTCAGCCCGACCACCATTTGTTATCAGTGTGGAAGACCAGGCCACATGAGGAGGGAATGCCCAGGGAATAAACCAGCAGCTTCAGGAGCAAGCAGGGCTGCTTCTAATAAGCCACCTACTGCGAGGACTTTCAACAGGACAGTCCAGAATGCTATGAAAGACTCAGATGTCATAGCAGGTACTCTTTCTCTAAATTCAGCTAGTGCGAATGTTTTATTTGATTCGGGAGCAACTAAATCTTTTATATCAAGAGACTTTTCGCATAAATTAAGACTTAAGGCTGAACCCTTGATAGAACCCTTACAAGTAGAAATAGCCAATCATGAAGTTATTCCTGTTAACCAGATTCACCCCGCCTGTGAGTTAGGCATAGGGGAACAATCTTTTAGTGTTGATCTGATTCCTTTTAAATTAGGGGAGTTTGATCTAATTTTGGGAATGGACTGGCTATCTAGCAATGATGCTCAGATAGACTGTAAGGGGAAGAAAGTTAAGTTGAATATCCCAGGAAAGAAAGAAGTCATATTTAGAGGAAAGAGGCAGACACAGAAATTTTTGATTATGGCCCAGGCCAAAAGGATGCTACGAAAAGGAAATGAGGCTTACCTAACCTATGTGGTGGACACGCAGAAGGAGGTGCCCAACTTACAAGATATTCCGGTAGTCAACGAATTTGAAGATGTATTCCCACAAGACCTTCCAGGATTACCACCCGATAGAGTGATTGAATTTGCTATTGAGTTGGCTCCAGGGACGGCGCCAGTTTCAAAGGCACCTTACCGATTAGCCCCATTAGAAATGAAGGAATTAGCTACTCAATTGCAGGAACTCTTAGATAAGGGTATGATAAGACCCAGTGTGTCTCCGTGGGGAGCACCAGTGTTATTTGTTAAGAAGAAGGATGGGAGCATGAGGCTGTGCATCGACTATCGAGAGTTGAACAAGCTAACCATAAAGAACAGGTACCCGTTACCTAGAATAGACGATCTATTCGACCAGCTAAAGGATGCTGTTTATTTTTCCAATATTGACCTGAGAACTGGATATCACCAACTAAAGATTAAACCCGAAGATATTTCCAAGACCGCGTTCCGTACCAGGTATGGGCACTATGAGTTCTTGGTAATGTCCTTTGGATTAACCAACGCCCCAACGGCTTTCATGGATTTAATGAACAGAGTATTTAAGAAGTACTTGGATAAGTGTGTGATAGTTTTTATCGATGATATTTTAATCTACTCAAGGACTGAGGCAGAACATGCAGAGCATTTGAGGATAGCTCTAGGAATACTCAGAAAGGAGCAGTTATTTGCCAAATTCTCGAAGTGTGAATTCTGGCGAAAGGAAGTACAGTTTTTAGGACATGTGATCAATAAAGAAGGAGTATTGGTCGACCCCTCCAAGATAGAGGCGGTCTCAAATTGGGAAAGGCCAACCACACCCACAGAGGTAAGAAGTTTCATAGGATTGGCCAGCTACTATCGTAGATTTGTACAGGACTTTGCGAAGATCGCAGCCCCTTTGACATGACTTACTCGTAAGATAGAGAAGTTTGTATGGACGGAAAAATGCGAGAGCAGTTTTCAGGAATTAAAGAAAAGGTTGGTAATGGCCCCGGTGTTGGCATTGCCAGACGGAAAAAGAGATTTTATAATATATAGTGACGCGTGGCACAAAGGATTAGGGTGTGTGCTTATGCAGCATGGTAAGGTGATTGCGTATGCGTCGAGACAACTGAAGGAATACGAGATTAGATATCCTACTCATGACCTTGAGCTCACGGCAATAGTTTTTTCCTTAAAAATTTGGAGGCACTACTTGTATGGAGAGAAGTGCGAGATTTTCACAGACCATAAGAGCCTCAAGTACATATTTACGCAGAAAGAGCTCAACATGCGCCAGAGGAGATGGTTAGAGCTAATCAAGGACTATGATTGTGAGATTCTCTATCATTCAGGGAAAGCCAATGTGGTGGTTGACGCCCTTAGCAGGAAGGAAAAGCTCAAAATGATAATGACTTTAGAAGAATTAATGAGGGATTTTGAGAGAATGGAAATAGAAGTAAAGGTAACCGGAGCCGGAACTGAAAAGCTGTTTGTGATCTCGATGCAGCCAGAGTTATTGGAAAAGATTAGATTGTGCCAAGAGGAAGTAATGAATGAAGGCAGAGAGTCAATGACTGGAGAAGAGATCCATACTGAGATAGATGATAAAGGGATAATGAGGTACTCCTACCGGATTTGGGTTCCGAACGTTCAAGAGCTTAAAGATGAGATTTTGGATGAAAGCCATAGTTCAAGGTATTCCATTCACCCAGGAAGCACCAAGATGTATAGGTATTTGAAGGAGTATTACTGGTGGCCCAACATGAAGAGGGACGTAGCAGAATGGGTAAGCAAATGTTTGACTTGCCAAAGAGTAAAGGCAGAGCACCAGAGACCCAGTGGACTTTTACGACCCCTGGAGATTCCCGAATGGAAATGGGAACAGATAGCCATAGATTTTGTTGTCGGTTTACCAAGGACGAAAGCCAACCATGATGCCATATGGGTGATTATAGACCGACTGACAAAGTCAGCTCATTTCATTCCTATCAATGAGAGATACACAGTCGATAGACTGGTGGACATTTACCTTAAGGAAATAGTGACGCGACATGAAGTCCCAGCGTCCATTGTCTCAGACCGAGACCCCAGGTTTAACTCCAGATTTTGGAGGAGCTTTCAAGAATATGCGGGGACCAAGTTAAATATGAGTACCGCTTACCATCCCCAGACGGATGGGCAGAGTGAAAGGACCATCCAGACACTAGAGGATATGTTGAGAGTCTGTGCAATAGACTTTAAAGGAAGTTGGGATGATCACTTGCCGTTGATCGAGTTTTCTTATAACAATAGCTTTCATGCTAGCGTCGGAATGCCGCCTTATGAGGCCCTGTATGGAAGAAGGTGTCGATCTCCCTTATACTGGGATGAAGTAGGAGAGCGGAAGATGCTCGAACCTGAAGTGGTCCAAAGGACCAAAGACATAGTGGATCTCATCAGAGGATGGCTGGTAGCAGCCCAAGACAGACAGAAGAAATATGCAGACCTAGCCCTAAAGGACAAGGACTATGAAATAGGGGACTTAGTACTACTAAAAGTATCCCCTTGGAAGGGGTTAATGAGGTTCGGAAAGAAAGGGAAACTAAGCCCAAGATACATTGGACCTTTTGAGATACTAAGACGGATTGGGAAGTTGGCTTACGAGCTAGCCATACCCCCGAACCTACAACAAGTTCATAATATGTTCCATGTGTCAATGCTAAGGAAGTATCATCGGGATGCCAGGCACATAGTGGAGTACGAGCAGGTGGATATGCAACCAGATCTGACTTACGTGGAAAGACCAGTAAAGATTATGGATAACAAGGAGCAGGTGCTTCGGGACAAAGTAATCAAGCTAATCAGAGTGCTATGGCAGAATCACAATGTGGAAGAATCGACTTGGGAACTAGAGAGCGCAATGCTAGAAAAGTACCCCCATTTGTTTTCAAGTTGATTCCGGGACGGAATCCTTTGAAGGAGGGGAGACTGTAATAACCCCAAAATTTTGAACTTTTTGTAACCCTTATGAATAGTGTTTTTGCTGATATTGCTGAATAAGAAAACTTTTCATGCCACACTATGTAGGGGTTCTTTTATTGTTATTCTGAGATCTTATTAGTACTCTATATGATATATAAGTGTATGTAAAGATCGTCAGAATCCAAATTCAAACACTTTGATTTTTCCATAAAATCCACCAGATACCGAAAGAATTGAGTATAAGGTAACATGATAAAAAGGATTTAAATTCAAGGATTATAAGAGAGGATCATAAAAAGGAATTTAATGTATTGAGAAAGGTTAAGGGAACCCAAGTAATAAGATCCCGGTTATGATCCCTCAAACGATAGACGAAAATGAAAGTTAAGCGAACCGTATAACATATCAGCGGTCATTAGCCAAGTAATTAGGAGTTAATCAAAGGGTTAGTGGAGAGTGATTTCATCTCACCAACAAGAAGAGGACAAGTGTGGGAGGATGACATAACATGATGACCTAAGCATGACCAAAGAGAAGTGTGTTGTTGGTTGATTAAGAACCACACAAAAATCACCATGGTTAAAAGGTAAATAATTAAAACAAAAGCCAAAAACAACCAACCAACAATTCATTTCACCAAAACACAAAGTTAACTTCACTTTTCTTCAAGAAAGCTCTCGGCCCTTTTCATATTTCAAGAAAGAAAAATCCAAAATCCAAGATCCAAGCCTTTTTAATTAGTGAGGTAATTATCTAATACTCATTATGCATAGATATAGCTATCCTATAAGTTTGAGCTTCAAATTCCTTCACAATCTCTTCCTAAAATTCATGGAAGAAGAGGGTGAATAGTGTTTTTCAAGAACTTAAAATTTTGTTCTTGAGTTTTTGTTTAGATTAAGCTTGGGTAAGGACTTTCAAGGGTGATTCCAAGCTAATTAGTTACTCCTACTCACAAGGAAGGTATAATCTCTTAACCTAGCTTTGTTATTTAATGTTAAGAGCTTAATATGAGTATAATAGTTCATGAGAGGCTTGATTATTGTGTATTTGGAGATTGGTTGGTTTTATTATGTTTTTGGAGTTGTAAATCTTAATGATTAGTTAAAGAACTTAAGTAAAGCTTTTAGTTCATGTTGGGAAGTAGTATAAATTTGGAAATATTGAGTTGTTGGGGCTGTTGTAGCATTGTAGGTATGGAATTTGGTTGTATGGTTGAATTGTGGTTGATTGGTGGTTGATTTAGAGTAGAATAAAAATTGGTAATCACGTAAACATAGTCGTCGTAATGTCCGAATTACATTAGACTGTTTTGTTCTTAACATCAGGACCCGAGAACTCACTGTTAAGTTTTGACAATTGCATTGATTAGATAGTTCATGTTACAAGCTTCGTTTTGATATGTGGTTCGTTTGAATCCGATGTACGGTTTAGGAGAAACGACCGTTTTAAGTAACGGCATTTCGGGAACGAACCATTACCCCTCGCCTTACTTTGAAACTTAGGTTAAAGACCTTAAAGGACTAATTGGAGTATGAATCATTTATGTAAAGTATATTAGGCAGTTGGTAAGGCACTCGCAAAAGAATCGCCTTAAAACCCTTAATGGTTAATTTATTAAAAATGGTGGAGCCGAGGGTACTCGAGCGACTTAAGAGAATCGTTGAGCGCAAAGCGAGTGTTAGAGTCTAATTGGTTAAAGTATAGATTCATAAGCGACTTTGGTTTAATTCCAACTTATATGTTGTTTATAGGTTACCAGACTCGTCCCAAGCCATTTATCACCCTAGTCGCTCAGGCAAGTTTTCTACCCGTTATACTGTTGTTGTAATGTATACATATGTATATGCATTATCTTGTGATAGATGCATTGTGGTTAATTAGAAAATCTTGCGATAAATTGGAGCATGTGATATGGTATATATGCATGTCTATTTCATAATCTTGATATATATTGTTGATTCAATTGCTTATAGTTGCATAATACCTATGCTAGAGATAAACAGTAGTTGCGTATACCCTTAGTATAGGGGACCCAAAGGTGAACATTTTCTAAAACCGGGAGTCGATGTTTCCGAGTATATTATATATATATATACTTATATATATATATTGATATAGTTTTCAAAACTATTAATCGAATAAGGTTTATTCGATAACTTTTTTTTATTAATGAATATTACTTTGAATATTCATTCGAGAAATTATGACTCGGTTTATTTTATTTAATGAATATTAGTTGAATATTCATTCGAGGACTTATGACTCCGTTTATTTTAATTAATGAATATTAGTTGAATATTTATTCGAGGAATTATGACTCCGTTTATTTACTAATTAATATTCTTTATTTTATTAATGAATAATGTTTCGATAATCAAACTTATTTTCGATTATTTAAATAAAGATCATACTTTCGTATAAGTATATCTTTGGTTATTAATATTCATTTCAAGTATGAGTTTTAAAACTTTTACATCAATTATTTTTATAAGGATTATCCTTATGGGAATATTATTTAAATAATAATATTCAGATATTTCTAATATATTGGGACTGATTTATTTTATTAAATCGGCATTACTCCAAACATTCTTAAAAATGTTTTCGAGTCTTCAAAATGATTTTTAAAAGTTAGAGCGGATCCCAAAACTCATTTTTATATTTAAGATCTTCCTTTCAAGGGGATTTAAATACTCGCTCAAAACCTGAGGGATCCGGCTCTGTGGTGTATTTTATATTCGCAACGTGGTTGCTGTCTTCAGACAACAATTTGATTACTTGCGCAATATTCGGGAAGTAAGTCCATCTGATTGAGTCGGCATAAACGACAGGCCGAGGTACGGTCTCTGAAGGTGTAAGAGGCTGGGTGACAGTCCATCCACGCGTGAGTGGCCGGGTAACGGTCTAGCGCGATGTCCGAATGCTGCCAGGGTGATGACCGGCGAGGAATTCATCCATCTACAGTAGAAAAGGTTACTTATTGGTATTTTTGCCTGATCAGCAAGATATCGGGTTTATACAACAATTATTTTCCTTTCCAAAAATCTATTGGATGTTACAAACTCTGTTCATACTTTACATGATAGAGGTTTTCAGGAAATGTATAAGAGATATATATGTGGATATATATCGGGACTTAATGAAGTATCTCGTAATTTCATTTCATTCAATAAGATTTCAAAGATTTAATCTATTCAAATCTTATCTTGTAGTCTCATCTATGTGATGAACTATTGAAAACTCATTATACTTTGAACAGTGGTAGTTCAAGTAGTTTTATAAATGATATAAGTATAGTAAAGTATTTGGTAACTTCATCCCTTGTTTTGGCTTATATCCAGTATGTAATTATCTTACACTTGATAAAAGATTCTAGTAAGTTATCCATTTAGATGCTTGCATTATTGTTTACACTATATATTATCTTGCGAGCTGTAATGCTCACTCTTGCTTCATTTCTTCATCACACAACAACAATTAGGAAAGATGGCCAGACTCAAGCAGACCCAGCGCAAGAGCGTGAGAAGCGCCCCGCGCCTTCCCGTTGAGATCGTAGCTGCTATAGCTGCAGAGGTAGATCTATCTATAGATCAGACATTCTACTTTTGGGAATCAATTATGTATAATTATAACTTGTGGCAAATAATGGCAATTAATTATAAACTTATCAAGTAATCATTTTGGGTTGTAATACCTTTTAAATTGTGGATTCAAGGACTTGTACTTATTTCAATTTCATCTCTGAGACTATAACGGGTTGTGGTGTGTGTTAGTGTGGGGTCACAGCATGAGGTTATTTATTATTAATTAAGTTAAGTGATATTGTGGAAAGAAAGACCGTGACGACCCGGATCCCCGACCCCGGATCTGGGGGCGTTACACAACCCTTAGGCAATTTGTGTCTCTTACCTCTGCTAGTTGGCATGAAGTTCCCGAAAAGGAACTACTGTGGGAGTATGTCAAAGTGAAGTTGTTATAATTTCATGCCTTTTTTATTTGTTGTGCTCCTATTTTCTGTGTTTTTCTTTATTCAATTTATGTAACATTCTTGCAGGACAAGTTTATCAGTTCGGAAGAGGCTAAATCACGGGTTTTACAACCATGAGTGATCAGTTTAGGAGCAACAAAAGCCGGATTAAGCGAGATTATTACACCAAGTATGCTACAGATGAGGAGAGGTTGAAGCATAGGTCGAGGGACGTTTCTCTTGAAGACTGGAAGATTCTATTAACTTATTGGGGTGATGAAAAAGTGAAGGTATATAAATTATTAATTCTAGATTCCCTTATTTTATGTGCCCACTATCACTAAATATCATTAATATTTGATTTCTTATTCCCATAGGAGATATCAAAAAGGAATGCCGAAGCACATAAAAAAGTCAGAGAGCCACATACCACGGGCCCCAAGACTTTTGACCAAGTTAGAAGTAACCTGGTAAATAGATTTTCACTCACTTTGTTTAATTCTAATCATCCCGAGTAATTCTTGAAATTTAAAATGCACTGAATTATTATTTTAATTTATGAAATTTAGATGCTCGAAAAAGTTGATAAATTGCCCATCGGTATTGATGACGATGAAGCGGAAGAGCTGTTAAAATTTTTTGATGTTGATGTTTATTTAGACACGTAAATGAGATGTGAAGCGCAAGTACAAGATACCAGATGAGATGGCTGACGAGGTTAACGAAAAAATTGTAAGTCCTTTTTTATGGTATTCAAGTTCACTTTAATTTCAAAGTCAGTCAATTACTTCATACATCAATTTCACTTTTTTTGGTTTATTTGCGTATGTTATGAGCTCTGATTTCGCCTTTTTTAGGCCAAAGTCCAAAAACTTCTACAGACCGAAGGTGTTGAGGCTGCTAATAGGTTGGTTCATGGTGACAAAGAAAGCACCCCATCTTACCTGATTGGAAGGCTTGTTCACAAAAAATAGGAAAAACAACAAATAGGGCTTCATCAGGAACAACACGTACAGTATTGGTTCCAAAGCATGAATATACTAAAATCAAGGCTGAAATCGAGAAAGAGATAGATGACAAACTTGAACTGAAGTTTCGAGACATGATGAAAAAATTGGCAAAGTAGAATCCAGGTTTGAAGATCAGCCTCGATGAGTCCGACAATTTGACAAAAGCAGCTGTGGAGTCCGACAAGTCGCTAGAAGCATCAGAGTCATTTGAGTTTGATCATTAGTAATACTTTATGCAGTTAAACTCTATTTTGGTTTGATATTGTAAATCATGATCTTGATGTGGTCTATTAGTTTTAGTTTCGAGTACTTGTTTTGGTATGATTGGTGGTTAGTAGGCTTTGAAATTGTTGGTGGTTGGTGGTACTTAAGTTGGTTGTTGGATTGTTTTTGTTGATGAATGTTTGATAAATTTTGAAATGGGGAAGTTCTATTTTCAAATATTATATTGCTTTTTTTTCTCATAAAGTGTTGGCAATGAGTCATGTAAAGTGTAGCTATTGATATAAATTATTCATATTCTCTGTTGGTGAATACCAAAAAAATGTAGGTATAGATTTAAAAGTGTAGGTAAAAGCTTAAAAGGTCCATGTAAAAGTGTAACTATAGATAACAAGTTGTAGCCATTGATAACTTTGTTTTTCAAAATTTAGTGTTACAATAGCTAATATGGTGTTACCATAGCCTTATGGTTACACCAAATATGATGTAACAAATACCATAATTGTGTTACCGTAGATCTATAGTTACACCAAATTTAATGTTACCAAAATAATAAAAGTGTAGGCATAGATGTCCTATGGTTACAGTGGTGTTACCAAAAATTGAAAAAGTGTTACCATAGACCCCTAGCACTAATATTAGCCACGATCCTATATTTCGAGAAAGTGTTACCATAGACATTTTCTTCACTTTCAGCAACGCTTTTTGGCCTTTATTCGCACTCTTTTTGGTGTTACAATAGGTTTTTTATGGTGTAGTGGTGCCAAAGTGTTAGGAGATTCGGGAGCGACTTGATCATTTATTTCTCAAGATTTTGCTGATAAGTTAAATTCTCCAGTTGAATTATTAAATGAAATTATGATTGTAGAATTTTCAAATCAAGAGCGTGTATCTGTTTTCCAAGTGTGTACGGACTTTGAGATTGAGATTTATGGCGATACGTTTTATGGTGATTTGGTACCATTTAAGTTAAGAGAATTTGACGTCATTTGAGGAATGGACCGGCTATCCAAGCACGATGCTCAGATACACTGTCATAACAAGAAGATAATTTTGAAGGACGCCGGGCGAGAAAGTGGTGACGTTTAAAGGTCACCGGCAAGCAAAAAAGTTCTTAACGATGATTCAAGCTAAAAAGTTACCGCGACAATGATGTGAGCATTATATTGCTTATGTGATAGGTAGAAATCAGGAACCAAAAAAACTTGAAGATATTGCAGTAATCAATGAGTTTCCAGGAATTCCTCCAGATAGGGAATTTGAGTTTGCTATTGACTTAGCACCTAGAACGGAATCAGTATCTAAAGCCTCGTACAGAATGGTGCATGTTGAATTGAAGGAGTTAACAAAGAAATTACAAGAGTTGTTAGAAAAAGGAGTGATTAGGCCCGTGTGTCTCCGTGGGGTGCATCGGTATATTTGTTAAGAAGAAGGATGGAATCATGAGATTATGTATTGACTATCGAGAATTCTACAAGCTTACTATCAAGAACAAGTATCCATTACCTCGAATCGACGATTTATTTGATCAACTGAAAGGAGCCAAGTATTTTTCTAATATTGATATGAAATCCGGATATCACCAATTGAAGATTAAACCTGAAGATATACCAAAGCCATCTTTCAGAACAAGGTATGGTCATTATGAATTATTAGTGATATCCTTTGGATTGACCAATGCCCCATCAACATTTATGGACTTAATGAATAGAATTTTCAAGGAATATTTGGACAAGTTTGTCATTGTGTTTATAGATGATATTTTGATCTACTCGAAGTCAACAGAAGACCATGCAGAGCATCTAAGGATATCTTTGGAAATTTTGAGAAAGGAAAAGTTGTATGCTAAAATTTTAAAGTGTGAGTTTTGGTTACAGGAAGTTCAGTTCTTATGACACATAGTCACTAATAAAGGAATCAAAGTGGACCCAGCGAAGATTGAAGCTATTATCAATTGGGAAAGGCCAAAAACACCAACAGAAGTGAGAAGTTTCTTGGGATTAGCAAGATATTATCGAAGATTTGTTCAATATTTCTCGAAGATTGCGACCCCTTTGATGAAGCTTACCAGGAAAAATGAGAAGTTTATATGAAATGAGAAGTGTGAAGAAAGTTTTCAAGATTTGAAGAAGAGATTGATCACGACACCTATTTTATCAGTTCCAGATGATCAAGGAAATTTTGTAATTTATAGTGATGCTTCTCATAAGGGATTAGGTTGTGTTATGATGCAGTGAAGAAAGTTTTCAAGATTTGAAGAAGAGATTGATCACGACACCTATTTTATCACTTCCAGATGATCAAGGAAATTTTGTAATTTATAGTGATGCTTCTCATAAGGGATTAAGTTGTGTTATGATGCAAAACGATAAAGTTATTGCTTATGCATCTAGACAACTAAAACCTCATGAGCAGAAGTATCCTACTCATGACTTGGAACTAGCAGCAATAGTATTTGCTCTCAAGATTTGGAGACATTATCTATATGGAGAAAGATGTGAGATTTATATAGACCATAAGAGTTTGAAGTACATATTCACGCAGAAGGAACTTTATATGAGACAACTAAGGTGGTTGGAGTTGATTAAAGACTATGATTGTATGATTAGTTTTCACCTAGGGAAAGAAAATATAGTGGCAGACACGTTAAGTAGAAAGGAGAGACTGAATGAGATGACAGTACCAAATGAGTTATATTAAGAATTTCAGAAGTTAGAATTGGAGATCAAGATTTGAAATCCTAATGAAGCAAAGATGTATAGTATGACTTTTCAGCCAGAGTTGTTAGAGAAGATAAAGAAGTGTCAAGAAGAAGTAATGGATCCGGATATCAATCGTTTGATAGGAGAAGAGTTATGCACTCCGAAAGATGATCAAGGTTCTAGAATTTGGATTCCACGAGTGACAGAGTTGAAGAATGAAATTTTAGAGGAAGCTCGCAATTCAAAGTATTCCATCCATCCAGGGAGTACGAAGATGTATAGAGATTTAAAGGAGAATTATTGGTGGCCAGACATGAAAAGAGAAATTGCGAAATGGGTTAGCAAATGTTATACATGTCAAAGAGTTAAGCGGAGCATCAGAGACCAAGTGGATTATTGCAACCGTTAGAGATTCCAAAAAGGAAGTGGGAGCACATTGCTATGGACTTTATAGTCAGATTACCAAGGATGAAAGCGAACCACGATCCATTTGGGTTATAGTGGACAGACTAACTAAGTCAACTCATTTTCTACCTATTAATGAAAGATTTTTATAGGACAAGTTGGTTCACATATATTTGAAAGAAATAGTAGTTTGTCATGGAGTCCTTGTGTCTATTGTATCGGACCGAGATCCACGATTTAATTAAAGATTTTGGAGATTTTTTCAGGAGTTTGGGAACCAATTTGAACATGAGTACAACTCATCATCCACAGACTAACGGCCAAAGTGAAAGAATGATTCAGACAATTAAAGACATGTTACATGTTTGTGCTATTAATTTCAAAGGAAGTTGGGACGAGCATTTGCCCTTAGTAAAATTTGCTTATAACAACAGTTATAATGCCAGTATCGAAATGCCTCTCTACGAAGCTCTTTATGGATACAAATGTCGATCACCAGTATATTGGGATGAAGTAGGAGAACGCAAGATACTTGGACCCGAGTTGGTGTAACAAACAAAAGAAGTTGTTGAAGTTATTCAGAAAAGGTTAATTATAAAACATGATCGTCAGAGGAAATATGCAGATCAATCAAGAAAGGATATGGAATTCAAAGACGGAGATTTAGTATTATTGAAAGTGTCACCGTGGAAATGATTTCCTAGATTTGAAAAGAAAGGGAAGTTGAGTACGTTGGACCTTTTGAGATTTTGAAGCATTTTGGCAAGGTAGCCTAAGAATTGGCGTTACCCCCGTATATGAAGCACATTCATAATGTCTTTCACGTATCTATGCTTAAGAAGTACAATCCAGATTCTAGGCATGTAATCGAGTACGAGCAGATAGAACTTTAGACAGATTTGTCGTATGTAGAGAATCCGATAGAGATTCTAGAGAAGAGAGAGAAAGTGTTAAGGAATAAAAGTGTAAAGTTAGTAAGAGTATTATGGAGGAACCCAATGGTTGAAGAATCAACCTGGGAGCTAGAAAGTGATATGCGTGGAAAGTACCCTCATTTGTTTACTTAGGAGATTCTGAGGATATAATCCTTTTAAGGGGGAAGGATGTAATATCCGGGATATACCGTGTAATTATTTTTATCAATGAATAATTATTATGTGATTATTATGTGAATTTTGGTGAATTACCTATTAATTGGTATTTGAGTTTAGATGTTTACATGTGATAAAAATTGAGTATTTTAATTTTTATATGTCCAAAATAAAGTATAGATAATTTTGATATTATCCTATTAATTTATATGTTGCTATATGATTTTTTAAAGAATTTATGAATTTAATAAATAATTTTTCCGAGTAATTATAAACTATTTTGTTTAATCAGGAATCATCCGACTTCAACCGTTTTTACCTTTTTACAACCCAGAAGTCTTGGGAAAACTAACCTAATAAGATTATTCCGAGCATTTTCCATGTTTTGACTTTTTCGATCCGCAGTACGGTTTTACCCGTGCGGGTCCCGACACAAATTTTTCGATACAATATTCATTTCAGTAAATCGATAAAACCTGTATTTTCGAGAAATAGGATGTTTTGATTAAACTATTGTATTATCTTCTCATAATTCGTGTAACCAAAGCACTGAGACCAAGACTGTATTTACAAAAAGCCTGGTTTTGATAATTATCCCAAAATCGATACCGAATTGGATCTGTTTTATCAATTAAGTATTCTATTTTATATCTGATATGATCCAACAAGGTACCAATATTCCGTAAATATAAATAGCCCTTACCATATTTTATTTTGTACAAATAATCATTATTAAACAATAAAAATATATAATTTTTAGAGAAGAACCCTAGAATTCATCGCGTTCTTGAGAATCAAACAGAGACTTGAGGGCGTTACTGAAGTCAGATTTTTGTGCTTTAGTAATCAAAACAAAGGTCTCGAGGAGTACTATTAGATTCCATAGCTTATTTCACTGCAGAATCATCTGGTATTTTTCTAAAATTTTATTTATTTTCGAATTAATTTGGGTTTCAATAAGAATTTTTGATTTCGATGTTGTTTGTGTGATTTGATGCTTGCATGTTGTAGATAATTTGATTCTGGTCATTTTGGTATATTACATGTTGAATTTGGAGTTCAATAACATATAGAAAATTGTGTTTGATTCTCGAATTATTAAAATTAGGGTTTATATAAGTATGAATGTTCTTAATTGATTTTTGAGCATTTTTGATTCAAGGGTTATTAGATTAATTCCTTTATACAAATATATAGATCGTGAAACAAGCAATCGATGGATATAAGTTTGGAGAACGGAGGATAACGGGAAGAGGTTCAACGGAAAATCGGGCAAAACGGCGGCGGAAATTTCTGGTTTTATTTCCGGGCTGTTTGTTGATTATTTGATGGATTTTTAGTGAAATTGTGTTTCTGGAAGCAAGGCAATCATTCCCTGTTGATTTGGTTCGATTCTGGAGATTTTTACGGTCACCGGAAAAGCTCCGTGGCGGCAGCCATGTAGTCCAGCCGGTGACAAGCCGGAGAAGATGACCGGAAGGGGCAAATTACAATTTGACCCCTGATGGTTTTCTTCATTTTCAAATATTGTACTTTTGTTTTAAAAACTTATAAAAACAGGTTTCTGTTTTAAAGAATTTCAAAAATCATATTTATGTTTCATTTATTTTCAGAAAATTATTTTTAATTATTTATAATTCCAAAAAATCATTATTATAATTCTGAAAATTATTTTTAATTCAAAAATAAATCTCGGTCAGATATAATATATAGAGGGACTCCATGACGAACTACTATTTCTTTCAAATACATATGAACCAACTTGTCCAATGAAAATCTTTCATTGATTGGCAGAAAATGAGTTGATTTGGTTAATCTGTCTAATATAACCCAAATAGCATCGTGGTTCTCTTTTGTCCATGGTAATCCAACTATAAAATCCATAGCAATGTGTTTCTACTTCCACTCTGGAATATCTAATGGTTGCAATAATCAACTTAGTCTCTGGTGCTCTGCCTTAACTCTTTGACACGTGTAACATTTGCTGACCCATTTCGCAATTTCTCTTTTCATGTCTGACCACCAATAATATTCTTTTAGATCTCTGTACATCTTGGTACTTCCTGGATGGATGGAATACCTTGAGTTGTGAGCTTCCTGTAGAATTTCATTTTTTAACTCTGCTAATGGTGGAATCCAAATTCTGGAAGAAAATTTGAGGATACCTTGATCGTCCTTTTGAGTGCATAATTCTTCTCCTACTAAACGGTTGATATCCTGATCCATTATTTCCTCTTGGCATTTTGTTTTCTTCTCTAACAATTTTGGCTGAAAAGTCATGCTATACATCTTTCCTTCATTAGGCTTACAAATTCTGACTTCCAATCCCAATTTCTGAAATTCCTTGTATAACTCTTCAGGTACTGTTAACACGTTCAGTCTTTCCTTTCTGCTTAACGTATCTGCCACCACATTTGCTTTTCCTGGGTGATAGTTAATCGTGTAATCATAGTCTTTGATCAGCTACAACCTTCTTCTCTATCTCATGTTGAGTTCCTTTTACGTGAATATGTACTTCAAACTCTTATGATTCGTGTAAATCTCGCATCTTTTTTCATATAGATAATGTCTCCAAATCTTCAAAGCAAATACTATTGCTGCTAGTTCCAAGTCATGAGTAGGATACTTCTGCTCATGAGGTTTCAGTTGTCTAGATGCATATACAATACCTTATCATGTTACATCAAAACACAAATTAATCCCTTATGAAAAGCATCACTATAGATTACGAAATTTCCTCGATCATCTGGAAGTGACAAAACAGGTGTCGTGATCAATCTTTTCTTCAATTCTTGAAAACTTTCTTCACACTTCTTGTTCCATATAAACTTTTCATTTTTCCTAGTAAGCTTCGACAAAGGTGTCATAATCTTCGAGAAATATTGAACAAATCTTTGATAATATCCTGTTAATCCCAAGAAACTTCTCACTTCTGTTGGTGTTTTGGACTTTCCCAATTCATAATAGCTACAATCTTTGATGGGTGTACTTTGATCCCTTCATTACTTACTATGTGCCCTAAAAATTGAACTTTCTATAACTAGAACTCATACTTTAAAAACTTGGCATACAACTTTTCCTTTTTCAAAATTTCCAAAGATATCATTAGATGCTCCGCATGATCTTCCGTTGACTTGGAGTAAATCAAAATATCATCGATAAATACAATGACAAACTTGTCCAGATGTACCTTGAAAATTATGTTCATCAAGTCCATAAATGTTGTTGGGGCATTGGTAAATCCAAAAGACATCATTAAAAATTCATAATAAACATACCTTGTTCTGAATGATGTCTTTGGTACGTTCTCAGGTTTAATCTTTAGTTGGTGATATCTGGATCTCAGATCAATCTTAGAGAAATATTTGGCTCCTTTCAGCTGATCAAACAAATCATCAATTCGAGGTAATGGATACTTGTTCTTAATCGTAAGCTTATTGAGTTCTTGATAGTCGATGCATAACCTCATGCTCGCGTATTTCTTCTTAACAAATAGTACCGGTGCACCCCATGGGGATACACTGGGTCTATTCACCCCTTTTCCTAACAATTCTTATAATTGTTTTGCCAGTTCCTTCATTTCAACTGGCGCCATTTTGTACGGGGCCTAAGATACTGGTTCCGTTCCGGGTGCTAAGACGATCGCAAATTCAATTTCTCTATCTGGAGGAAGTCTTGGTAATTCATCTGGAAACACGTTTGGAAATTCATTTACCACTGGAATGTCTTCCAGTTTTTCTAGCTCATGACTTCTATCTATCACATAAGCAATGAAATGCTCACATCCTTGTTGTAGTAATTTTTTTAGCTTGAATCATCGTCAAGAACTTCTTTGCTTGCCTCTGACCTTTAAACGTTACCACTTTCTCATCTGGAGTCTTCAAGATTACCTTCTTATTACGACTGTCTATCTGAGCATCGTACTTAGATAACCAGTCCATTCCTAAAATAACGTCAAACTCTCCTAACTTAAATTGTATCAAGTCAGCACCAAACTTATTACCAAAAATCTCAATCTCACAGTCCGTACACACTTGATTAACAGATACATGCTCTTGATTTGCTAATTCTATCGTCATAATCTCACTTAGAAGATGAATTGGAAAATTCAACTAATCAACAAAATCTTGAGAAATAAATGATCTTGTTACTCCCGAATCTACTAGCACTTTAGCACATAAAGAATTCACAGTAAACATACCTGCCATAACATCAGTGTCTATGATAACATCCTTCACAGACATGTCATAAACTCTAGCTCTTGGAGGTTCATTCACTATTAGAGTAGCTTCCATGATTCTCAGCGTATTATTGACTGGAACCGGTGTTTTGCAATCCCTTGCTATATGTTCTGGCTTCCCGCACTTGAAACATGTAAACCCAATTGCTAGAACCTTGCCTGCCTGATTCCTGGTAAGCTGATCCTTAATTGCTAGTTCTCTAGCCGGTTCATTACAGACACTCCCTTGAATAGTGGCCCCTCTGATTCAATCTATAACAAACCACTTTCAATTTGTTGTAAACTCCACCATGTTTCTTTCCACGGACTTGGAAGTCTGGTAGAGATGGTCTCTGCTGGGTTGGCTGGTTCCCCCAGTGGCTGGACAATTTCCTTGTCCTCCGTCGCCTGCATTCTGTCTTCTGAAGTTAAAATTTCTTCCGGGCTGAAACTTGCCTTTCCTCTGATTAAAATTTGGAAACTTCCCTGCTTGGGACTGTCCTTCACTTCCCTCAAACTTCCTCTTTTTACTTTCCTTTTCCTTCTGTGATATTTCACTCTCTGTCTTCACGATCATAGCCTTCTACACCACTCCCGCATACGGATTCAATTCAAATATGGCCACTTTTCCTCGGATCCATGGCTTAAGTCCTTGCTAAAACCTCTTAACTTTCTTTATGTCAATGTCCACATATGATGGTACAAACCTGGACAACTCCTCAAACTTACTTTCATAATCTGCCACTGACATATTTCCTTGCTTTAACTCCTGAAATTTCAATTCCATTTGGTCTTGAACAAACTGAGGGAAATACTTCTCTAAAAACAACTCCTTGAATTCATCCCACACAATATCATCCGTACCTTCCAATGTCTTGACAGTTTCCCACTGGTAGATGGTTTCATTCTTCATATATTAACTTTCAAATTTCGTTTTTTGTTCCTCTCTCACCTTGATTAAGGTAAATGCTTTCTCAATTTCCTTCAACCAAACTCTTGCCTCAATAGGATCTATAGAACCTTTAAATTCCGGTGGATTCACTGCCCGAAAAGTCTTAAAGGTTACCTGAGGATTGGTCTGCCTCTGTTGTTGTTGAGTTAAGTGGAATGGTTTTTGGGCCAAGATCTTAAGAATTTGGGCTACAGTTGGGTCTATGGGACCTGGATTTGCATCCTTGTTATTGATGTATTGGGTGTGGTTGTTGGTTCTTTCATTTGGTTGGTAGAACAGGTAATTCTTCTGGGAGGCATTTTTTGTAAAGAATGTAAACAGTTAAGGGAAAAAAAGGTACATGTTATCACAAGAGTTTTATAACTGGTGCAGTAAATAAGATAAAACATATAAAGTAATGACAATGCTGGAAAGGAAAGGTACTGATATATATGTCAAAGTATAGTAGTACAACATAACAACGTTCAGCAACGGTAAAGCTATAATAGGCCTATCCACTAGTTAGTAAGTCTAGTTTATTTATATTCCCACCAAAAAGTCTGATAATACACATTGCACACTATTATACGTATATTAGCTGTCACATCATTTATGTCGTCTAGTTTCAGGGAAACTCTAGTCCACCAAGCCTTTCAAAATCCTCCAATACCTCTCTGGCCCACCCCATAAGAGCGTCTGGGGCTGCATACTCGCAAGTAACTCCATGAAGTCTACCCTTAAGTATTCTTCGGGTCACCTGAATCTTATTCCGAAGCTCCCTCACTTTCCTGTCAACATCTATAGTCCTTATAATATGTTGTAGCTCCTGAATCTAAAGCAACATGGCGTCTCTTTCTAAAAGAAGAGCCTCATACTTATGGTATGAAACAGGGTATGGAGTAAACTGGAATGATGCACCCGCTACCGAATGTCCGTTAAAATCAGAATCAGTAGGTGGGAGTCCTCCAATAGGTGGTCTCACACCTGGAAGTGGAATAGCTCACAGTGGTGCAACCGTCACAACTGGTATTATAGTTGTTACCAGTGGAAGAACATGGCGTGGATCAGATAACGGTCCTTGAACTGAAGGTTCCGAATGATAAGATGATATCGGGGTAAGGGAATCTGCCATCACTGCTATTTGAAAATTACGCTACTAGATAATAATCTCGAATCTCATCACGAATCATACTAAAACCTACTATTTAGTCACACTCAACCTCTCGATGTCCTATTTTTCTATTTCTAAATCGTAATCTTAACCCTCTACCCATTCCCGACAACCTAGGCCTGTGGCAGTGACTTTGAAACTATAGCTCTGATACCTAACCTGTGGCGCCCTCCAAACCCGGGTCAGAAGTTTGGGGTCCACAATACACACACATACCATATATAAACCTGTTTATGAAATAATATGTATGCAATGAACATACTTACCATAATCCATGGATCGTAACAGTTTAAAGTATGCCCACAAGCCCTAACCTTATTTATATTACAAAGTACCAAATCCCAGTTTATTTATCTTACAACTGAAAGTAAAATAGTCTTATAAACTTTAAACACAACTAAGATAAACATCCTCTGCTAGCTTATTCTATTTAACCTGGAAACCTAGCTCACGCACTTGTTTGGGGATCCTCGCTACCACCAATTTCCTTTTTAACTGGAAAAAATCTTAAACAGATTTGCAAGAGTGAGATAACTAGCTCCGTAAGTCATAATGACAATACTGAGATTAAACAACGATCAACTGAAATGATATAAGGAATTAAGTTTCCTGATAAGCAATGATTAAAATTGGATATTCACTTTTCATTTAAAAACCAAGGTTAGGTTGCTGATCAGTCACACACTAACCCCGAGCAAGGCTCCCAGCTTTGCTCTTTATACTGGATCCAAGGCACACATTGGCCTAACATGACCACGAATCTGGTCCGACCACGAATCTGGTCCATATTTAAAAACAATCCAATTCCATAATAACCATATGATAAACAATGTAAATCAATAAGCTGAATCATAAACAACATTTATCTCGAATTATAGGGTGAATCATAATACCATGAAGGTATAAGAAGGTAAACAAGAAGATTGGCTTTCAGCCAGAGAATGAATCAGAAAGTACAAGACCAAAGTTTCAATGGTTACAAGGATTGGTATTCTATTATACAAGATATAAAGGTTCGTATGTTAAGCAATTTCATATCAAGGATCAGTATATGGTATATATGTCTTTGTGGAGTAGTATCGTATATGTGAGGTTCCTATCTGAGAATTCAACAATCAATGGTTTACAAAGAATAAGGCTTATGGCTCAAGATCAATAAAAAAATCAAGGTTTAGGGTTAAGTACTTCAAAGTACTTGCAATATAACAAGAATAAACGGAAATACTTGTGATAGGGAAGAAAATAAGGCTCGGGTATGTAATTAATGTTGCATTAATCATATCAGAATTGGACCAACAACTAGGCCCATTTGAGAAGGCCCAAAACCCTGAATATTAATTAATTTCATAATTAATTAATAAGGGATAAGTCAGCTGATAAGATGAGTTTTAGTGGAGAAATAAATCCTTGTATATTGGTCTCCAAGGAACCTGGTGGGATAAGGAATAAGCTTCCTACCTCTCAGGACTCCAAAGCCCATTCTAATTCTGAGACTTGACCACCAAGTCTCCTAACCCAAGTCCAATTCAAGGACTCCCAATATCTATATAAGGGGCCTCACCCCACAAATCAGAACTACATTTTTTGACTTGATCATTGGCAATCAACAAGGTACGTAGGTATCTTGTAAGGCAGATCGAGTCACGAAACACAAGAACAGTCAAATCGAGCCTCGAAACTCACGTTCCCTAGTAATAAATACAGCAATTATTATACTTTAGTTTTTGATCCATAACATTTGGCATGGTCTGTGGGAAAAATGACAACAACCATGGTGAGAACACGGAGAACAAGCAGCGCCCTTGAAGGAGGAACACCCGCGGGGACAACCCAAATGATTTCGTCAACCGTGGAGGTACCTCCGCATTCAACCTATGCCACCACCTGAGGAGAAGCCCATATAGGGGCAACTGAACCTCAACCACAAGGGATGATTCCCTCGGCTACTCAAAGGACGAATTCTCAACTTTAGCAGCAACATACGCCTGTGAATTCTCGACCCGTTGGGCATGTATATTCAACTATTATGACTACTAACCCCCCTTATGGGATGCCCCTTTACCCCGAGGTTGGAGGAAGTGGATATGATGGACGGAGTGAAGCACGAGGGCAAACCCCCAGGTTCCCAGGCCCCCATTACCACCTAGGGGAGAAATCCTCCTCCAATCATAGACCTGGATGGTCCATCACAAAAAAGGGTTGTAGTCCCAAGAGCTGATCCAAGCAATCTTCTTCCCCTTGGAGATCCTGATAATCCTACTCCACCATTCACTGAAGAGATAATGAATACCCATATCTCAAGGAAGTTCAAGATGTCCACTATCAAAGCTTATGATGGCACAGGAGATCCCACTAATCATGTCAGGAGATTCTCTAATGCACTGTTGTTGCATCCCGTGAATGACGCTATTAAGTGTCGGGCCTTTCCTCAAACCCTGTCAGGTATGGCTCAAAGATGGTATAGTCGTTTGCCCCCGGACTCTATTGAGTCCTTTAGAGAATTAAGTCAGGATTTTATTAAGCAGTTCATCAGCGGGAGAGTGCATGAGAAAATTTCAGCATCCCTCATGAGCATTATGTAGGGAGCGAAGGAATCCTTGAGAGACTACCTGAATCATTTCATGAAGGAAGCTTTAAAAGTCACGGACCTTGATGACAAGGTAGCCATGATAGCACTGTAACAGGGAACTAGGGATGAGTTCTTTAAGATGTCCTTGGCCAAGCGCCCCTCTGAAAGCATGTTGCAGCTCCAAAATAGGGCCAGGAAATACATCAAAGTGGAGGAGAGCATGAGGAAGACAGTAGTGAGTAATGAGCCAACTGGAGGCAAGAAGCGAAAAACTGATCTGGAATATATTGCTAAGGACAAGTATCCCATAAATGAGCAAAACCCTGATTCAACCCCAAAAAAAGAAGGACCTGGATAAAAGTTCACTGAATACGCCAAGCTGAATGCTCCTAGAAGCCAGATCTTGATGGAAATCGAAAAAGATCAAGATATTCGTTGGCCTAAACCCTTGAAGGCTGATCATGCCAAGCTAAATAAGAGGAAATATTGTAGATTTCACAAATATGTTGGTCATGACACCGATGAGTGTAGGCAACTGAAAGATGAAATAGAATTCCTCATTCGGAAGGGAAGATTGAAGAAGTACACTGGGGGAGGAAGAGATAGGAATAACAATGGGAGAAAGAACTTTGAAGATTATAGCAGGGACCAAGATAATCAGGGGCGGAATCCCCATTTCTAGGGGAACGGTTATAAATGCAATCTTTGGAGGACCGCGATCCCGAGGGCCTGTGATAAACATAATTTTTGGAGGACCAACTGCTGCTGGATTATCCAAGAACTCCAGGAAAGCATATACCATAGAAGTTATGCATATTATTGGGGAAGCCCCGAAGAGGGCCTAAACAGGAGTAACAATGGCTTTTGATGATTCTGACATGGAGGGTGTGAAATTTCCCCATGACGACCCGCTTGTCATAACACCAATAATAGGAAACAACCCGGTTAAGAGGGTCCTTGTGGATAATGCTGCTTCAGTGGATATCTTGCTCCATGACCCCTTTTTAAGGATGAGTTATAATGATTCTCAACTAACCCCGATCGATATGCCAATATATGTATTTACGGGAGTGGAGTGCCCCGTGGAAGGGATAATCAAGTTGCCAACAACCATAGGACAGGAATCAAGGCAAGCAACACAGATATTAGACTTTGTGGTGGTGAAAGCTAGCTCAACTTACAACGCTATCATGGGAAGAACCGGGATACATGCCTTCAAGGCAGTCCCTTCTTCCTACCATTCAGTAATGAAGTTTCCCACCCAGAATGGGATTGGAGAAGAAAAAGGAGATCAAAAAATGGCTAGAAGTTGTTATGTGGCCTCACTGAGGGCAGATGGAGTTGGGGGGCAGGTTCTGCCTATTGAAGATCTGGATATCCAAGAGAATGATGAGAAAAGAGGGAAGCCAGCAGAAGACTTGGTTTCGGTTCCTTTAGCTCCCGAGGATCCTGAGAAGGTGACTTTCGTTGGAGCCATACTAGAGGAGCCCCATAGAGGGAAGTTAGTGAAATTTTTGCAAGAAAATAGTGATGTGTTTGCATGGTCAGCAGCTGATATGCCAGGCATAGACCCAGAACTGATTACTCACAAGCTGAATGTGGATCCAAATCAGAAGATAGTGAAGCAAAAGAAAAGAAGTTTTACTCCAGAGAGGCAAGAAGCTATAAAACAGGAAGTAGAGAAGCTCTTAGAGGATGGTTTCATCGAGGAGATACAATTTCCATAATGGTTAGAAAACCCGGTAATGGTGAAGAAGGCCAATAGAAAATGGAGGATATGTGTGGACTTCACTGATCTAAATGACGCATGCCCTAAGGACTGTTTCCCGTTTCCAATGATAGATACTTTGATAGATGCCACTGCTGGACATGAGATGCTGAGCTTCATGGATGGATTTAGTGGATACAATCAGATCAAGATGCACAAGGATGACATCCTAAAGGTATCATTCATCACTGACTTTGGTTTTTATTGTTATCTTGTTATGGCATTTGGTCTCAAGAATGCAGGAGCACCTATCAAAGGTTGGTAAACAAAATTTTTAAGGATCTTATTGGCAAGACCATGGAAGTTTATGTTGATGACATGTTAGTCAAGAGTCTAGTAAAGACTGACCATATAACCCATTTGAGGGAAGCTTTCGAAGTCCTGAGGTACCACAAGATGATTTTAAATCCTACAAAGTGTGCTTTTGGAGTAGGATCTGGAAAGTTTTTGGGATTGATGGTCTCCAAGAGAGGAATCGAGGACAATCCCGATAAAATAAAGGCAATCCTGGACATGGAGCCCCCAAAAACTATTAAAGATGTTCAAAAGCTCATTGGAAGGGTTGCTGCATTGGGACGATTCATCTCAAAGTCTGGAGACAAGTGCTTGTCGTTCTTCAAGTCTTTAAAGAAGATTAAGGAATTAAAAAAATATATGGCTCAGTCCCCGTTGTTGGCCAAGCCACCTTTGAATGAAGTTTTATACTTGTACTTGGCCGTTTCAGAGAGTGCCTTGACCGCTGTATTGGTTAAGGAGGAACTGAAAATCCAGAAACCCGTATACTATGTCAGCAAAGTTCTGCATGGAACTGAGTTGAATTATTCAAATATTGAGAAGTTTTCTTTAGCCTTGGTAATGGCTTCAAAAAAGTTGCATCCTTACTTTCAGGCTCATCAAATTGAGGTGCTAACAAATCAGCCACTGAGAAATATCATTCATAGTCCCAAGGCTAGTGAGAGGTTGATCAAGTGGGCAATAGAGTTGGGAGAATTCGACATCAAGTATAAGCCACGAATGACAATAAAAGCCCAGGCATTGGCTAACTTCATGGTGGAATGTACTATACCCAACCAAGAAGTCGGGGGCAGGAAGATACTATACCTCCAAACACAGGAGGTGATAAAGGGGACAAAGAGAAGGAAGTTAAGGAAAAGGAATATTGGGTCCTCTATTTTGATGGAGCATCAAAAATAAATTCAAGTGGAGCAAGTTTGGTATTGCAAAGCCCCGATGGGTTCTTAATTGAATATGCTATGAAGTTAGACTTTCTAACCACAAATAATGAGACAGAATATGAAGCTCTAATAGCTGGCCTCAACCTAGCAGGGACATTAAGAGTCAAGAACTTGAAGGTCTGTGGAGACTCGAAGTTGTTCATATCCCAGATAAAGGGAGAGTTTGAGGCAAGGGATGATACGATGGCTAAGTACGTCCGCCTAGTAAGAGCTGTGATGACCCAATTCGATGAATGCCATGTTGAGCACATTCCAAGGGAGGAAAATGCTAAGGCATATGCATTATCAAAGTTTGCTTCATCTGAGATAGAGGAAAGTTCAGGAAGTGTATACTTCCGCGTTCTGAAAACACGGAGCATTGATTTTAAGCTTGTAGCCCCTATAGGTCTGGGGATGTCATGGATAGATCCCATTAAGACCCATATTCAAACCGGTTCGTTGCCAAATGATGCTACTGCAGCATGAAAGTTGGTTGTTCGAGCACTAAGATACTCCTTAATAGATGGGATTTTGTATAAAAGATCTTATGTAGTTCCTTACTTAAGATGTCTCACGCCCGATGAGGCACTCTTGGCTCTTGAAGAAGTGCATGAAGGTATCTGTGGACAACACTTGGGCGCAGAGCACTAGCTCATAAGAAAACCCGTTTCTATTGGCCAGAAATGATGGCTGATGCCAAAGAGTATGTGAAGAAGTGTGACCGCTGTCATAAGCATGCACCTGTCGTTAGACAACCCCCCGAGATGCTGACCTCCATCAACTCACCCATCCCCTTTGCTATGTGGGGAATGGATATACTTGGGCCTTTCCCCATGGCCAAGGCACAAAGGAAGTTCCTGATTGTAGCCATTGATTATTTTACTAAGTGGATTGAAGCCAAGCCTTTGGCCAAAATCACTACTAAGCAGGTTGCACAATTCCTGTGGGAAAATATCATGTGTCGGTATGGAATTCCCCGCATCCTAGTCACCGACAATGGAACACAGTTCAACAATGAGGAATTCAAGAAGTATTGTGAGGAGAATGAAATTGAATTACGATTCACCTCTGTGGCTCACCCGTAAGCCAATGGGCAAGCAGAAGTGGCGAATCAAATAATCCTGGATGGACTAAAGAAGAGGATCGAGAAGTGGAGGAATAATTGGGTAGATGAAATACTCCCAATACTATGGGCCTAGAGGACTACCTGTAGAGTCACGACTGGAGCAACTCCCTTCATGTTAGCATATGGGGCAGAAGCAGTTGTTCCTGTAGAAATATCACATTCCTCTCCCAAGATTCAAGCTTTCAATGCTGAGGAAAATGAGGAAGGGCAATGGTTAGCCCTGGATCTAATCGATGAAGTAAGAGATGAGGCACATGCGAAGATAGTGGAATATCATAAAAAGGCTTTGTTCTACTACAACCTAAGAATTAAGGAAAAGTTCTTCAAGCAGGGTGACTTAATCCTAAGGAAGGTGGAAACTTCTGGTGTAGGGTAAAAAGGGAAACTTTCCCCAAATTGGGAAGGGCCATACAAGGTCAAAAGTGGTCAAGGTAGAGGAACCTACAAGCTTGAGACTATGGAAGGTTTTGAAGTCCCGAGAACTTGGCATGCACAAAACATGAAGATTTACTATGTGTAAAGTGGTTGAGAATGATTCTCACTTGTCAGGATGACAAGTAGGTTGAAAAGCACCTTGAAGCTTTGCTTGCTTAGGATTTACATATTTTAGTTTTATTTTGAGGTTTATTAAGGCTTGTGTAAGGGATGAATCCCAACAATTTGTGAAATTCAGAAAGTTTTTGAAATATGTTTGAATTCCAGTGGCAAGACAAGTAAACTAAGTGCATGAGATGAAAGCATAAAGTTCGATAAATAAAACGGGTTCAAATAAATAATACAAAGTATGATAAGCTAAGTCTCAAAGACAAGATAAAATAAATAAGCCACGCAGGGCTAGAAAAGCTCTAAGGAGTGGAGGTTCCTTCAGCATCCATATCATCATCTTCCCCGCTCTCGCTGGAAGTCTCAGTAGTCCCGGAAGAGGAAGAGCTATCATCTGCGGCAGGCCTAGAAGAGGACTCGGGGGGAGGAAGAAGTGGGTCCTGAGGGATATGATCCGAGATAACCACTCGGGTGCGGAACCTCTGTAGCAAAGCCTCGTCATCAGGACAGACGTAGTCTGATGGGTTAATATCAGGGCAAGCCTCGTTCACGGTCCCAAGGGTCGTGTCCCAGACAGTCCTAAAAAACCCAGGGAACATTGAATCGTCCCTCACCCTTATGGACTGGGTAAACTCCTCCGAGTCCAAGTAGTTGTCAATCGCCTTGTCCTTCTCGGCGCTTAGCATAACCAGCTCAGCGTTGGACTCTCCGAACTCCTCCTCCTTACGCTTCAACTTTCTCTCCAAAGCAGCGTACTTCTTCTGCTGCTTTCTGAGGGCATTGTCAGCTTTGTCAGAAGCCCTCTTCCATGATTCAGTTTGCCTCACAACGCCTTGGAGGTAGGAGTTAGACTGAAACGAAATAATAAATGAGGATATAATAAGGCAAGAAAATGCTACAAGTAAAAAGAAAGAAAAATTTCAAGGAAGGGTCATACTGAGGCTAGGGACTGAGCTCCCATGAGCTTTATCCTCTACAGGTCGGGGGTAGAAACCACATCAGTAAAGTCCTTCGGGATTACACCATGGTAAGATTAATCACAAGCGTACTTTGTGGATCCAACCACGGTATTTCCTCGGCGGAATCCCCAAAGAGGCTGAAAGGCGCCCATAGCAATAGAGACAGGAGCAGCAGCAGTGATAGGGGCACTGTGGGCTTCAGCTCCCTCAGCTGGAACCTCCACCATGGGCTCCTTGTGCTTCAGTAGGAAGCTAGGCTCCGTAGCCTTTCCTCGAGTATCCAGACCCGCAAGGCGAGCCTTCTTCATCCTCGCAGTCTCCTCAACGAGAGGCACATTATCCTCGTTGATTTTCTTAGCAGCTGCAAAGCAAGAGAAAAACAAAATAAGTGGTGTCAATAATGCATGAAAGAAATTAAAAAGGAGAAGGGAAGAAAAATACCCTGCCGAGAAATGGAGGATAGCCCCACGTGAATAAGAGAAAAATCCCCTAAAAGGGTCTAACTAGTGGTGGCACCATCATCCCGAGTAAGCTCATCATAAATGATAGTTTCCTCGGGGGTTAGGTGAATGGATTTGAGGCTACCATCACTAACCTTCCCGAAGGAAGATCTGAAGAGGGTGCCCCAGTCACCATTCTCCCACCTTAACCCGAAAAAACTATTCCTCCAATGTTGGTTATTGTCGGGAATGGAGGCGCTGTTAAAAATGTGCTTACACTTGGGCCTTTGTTTAATGTAGACCCAACCATAAATACTCGAAGAACTGTTATAACATTGGAAAATCTTCCTAAAAACAACTACAGATAAGGGAAAACCTCCCCTAAGACAACAAACCATGATACATAAAATGTTCCTCCAGGCATTTGGAGGAAGCCGACAGGGGTTAATTTGCAAATCAGCTAAGAGGTGAGGAATGAAGGGATGAAAAGGAAACCTATGCCCAGCATCAAGGGCATTTGTGTAAACAAAAAAAGTATCGGGTTTCCAGTTGCAAGTACGATCTCCACCGACAACTGGAACTAACCTAAGAGGAGGACGAATGTTATAATGTGCATTTAACTCATTGTAAGCTATATTGTGCCATGTGTTGCAATGATTGAAAGAGTCAAGATGTGCAGTAGAGGGATTTTTGTCCCCCCTAGTATTAATCATATCTAACAAAGATATATACGAAAAGCAGATTTAGATATCCTTACCTCGTTTCGAAGCTGAGGCTATCTTGGCCGCTCTCTCGGAGTTCTTATCAACCATTGATGGAGGAACCTTGAAACCTTGGAAGGAAAGGGAAGTCGGAAAAGGCTAAAGAATGTTGTCGGAAAAGCTTCTAAGGGGAGGAGTATTTGAGAGAGGGAGTTTGGAGAAGTGAGGAGGAGTGAAGTGAGAAGTGTGAAATGAAATCACCCCTCCCACTCTTATATAGCCCCTAGAAGGGCAAATTGGGCCTGAGAAAGCCCATTTGGGCCCAAAGAATGGAGAAATCTGGAATGTTCTAGAAAAATTTTGGAAAGCTTTAAAAAAATTCTGGAAAAATAAATATTACTTGGCAAAATTTGGAAGAATCCAGAAGAAACCTTAGAAATTCCAGAATATTCTGGAAGTTGGGTTTGAAAATAAGGCCCCAACCCATCTCATCGGCTCAAATTCTGGAAGGTTCCAGAAATAAGCTAGACAGAAAAGCCTAAAAAAACCAAGTGTTATGGGGCCTAGGAGAATAGAAGCCCAGCTAAGGGCCCAAAAGGGAGAAGCCCAATTCAGAAAAAGCCCAATACAAGGTTCAATAAGTCAAGCCCAAGTGATGGGCCCAAATTCAAGTTGAAAGAAAAAATCCAGCCCAAGTTTAGGGCCGAGATCATGTATGTGGGCTTGAACTAGTAAAAAGAAGAAATAGCCCAATAAAGATAAGCACAGAAAAATCAGGGGCCCAAGATATTGTTTATTTTAAAAAATATATATATAAAAATCCTGATCCCATTTGACCAGAATTCTTATTGAATTTCTGGTCGAAAGGATGAGGTCAAAAATGCCTTCGACTAGGGCTGAAATGAAGGGATAAATCGACCAGAATCTGACCCAATTTGACCAGAATCTCTATTTAATTTCTGGTCAAAATATCTGAGGTCGAAAGAGCTTCGACTAGGGTTAAAAAGAAGGTGTTTATTCGGTCAAAAACTCAAGATCCTGGCGGAATTCGGTCAGGATTCCCTTTGAATCCTCCTGCCCGACACAACCTTCGAGCAAGGCATACAGAACCTTAATTCGACCAGGATCCTGGTCGAATAGGATTCCTGGTTGAAAAAGGGAGGTATTTTAATAAATAAATAAATAAATATATTGGATAAACTCCTGGCCGAAATTCGACCAAGATTCCTACTCGAATGTTTCTAGTCGAAAATGCTGTTGACCTGGGCAATATAGAGCATAATTCGACCAGGATCCTGGTCGAATGAGGATTCCTGGTCGAACAGTATAAAAAAAGGAAGAAAAAGAAGGAAAATCCTGAAAATTGCAGAAGTTAAAGGAAATTCCTTAAATATTTTCTGGAACATATGAATATTTTCAGAAAATAAGGAATAAATCTAGAAATTAAAGGAAATTCCTTAAATATATTCTGGAAAATATTAATATTTTCAGAAAATAAGGAATAAATCCAAAGATTAAAGGAAATTCCTTAAATATTTTCTGGAAAATATGAATATTCTCAGAAAATGAGGAATAAATCCAGAGATTAAAGGAAAAGTCCCAGAAATTAAGGAAAAATTCCTGAAGATAAAGGAAAAATCCCAGAAATTCAGGGAAAATTCCTAGAAATTAAGAAAATTCCTAAATAGTAGGGATAAAAGGCAAATCATTGTAAATGTGTAGGTCGCTCCACACTTTACGCAAAAACGATACCCTGTAAGGGAACAAATGAACTTAACTTCTGCGAAACCTAGTCAATGTTTCCCAAAAGTTGGGGGGCAAATGATAGGGAAGAAAATAAGGCTTGGGTATGTAATTAATGTTGCATTAATCATATCAGAATTGGACCAACAACTAGGCCCATTTGAGAAGGCCAAAAACCCTGAATATTAATTAATTTCGTAATTAATTAATAAGGGATAAGTCAGCTGATAAGATGAGTCCTAGTGGAGAAATAAATCCTTGTATATTGGTCTCCAAGGAACCTGGTGGGATAAGGAATCAGCTTCCTACCTCTTACGACTCCAAAGTCCATTCTAATTCTGAGACTTGACCACCAAGTCTCCTAACCCAAGTCCAATTCAAGGACTCCCAATATCTATATAAGGGGCCTCATCCCACAAATCAGAACTACATTTTTTGACTTGATCCTTGGCAATCAGCAAGGTACGTAGGCATCTTGTAAGGCAGATCGAGTCACGAAACACAAGAGCAGTCAAATCGAGCCTCGAAGCTCACGTTCCCTTGTAATAAATACAGAAATTATTATACCTTAGTTTTTGATCCATAACAACTTTCAATATATACAAAGAGAGTTCAAAGATACTGATAAGTGGCATTTTATACCACTTAGAACGTCTTATATTGGCTTGAATTGATATCTTGAAATCAAGTATTTTGTGTATTTGATGCATTTTTCTAGTGTCTTTGCATTTCAGGGTATAACTTGCGTAATTAGGGAGATTTCATCAAAATAAGCATAAGCAAGTACTTGGAATCAGTTGAGGGGAGTTGTGCGAAGAAATCAGCAAAATCAGGAGCAAAAAGTTGATTTTTCCAGAAGCTGTCCAGGAGTCCGCCTGGGATGTGGGGCGACCGCCTGGAGGTGCAGGCGGCCACTTGGGACCTGGGGCGGCCGCCTGGGGTCGAGAAAATTAATTCTGGATTTTTAATTTGTATTCTACTGGGCTTCTAACGACGCTGTTTCTTGTGGACTCTTATATAAACCTACTTGAGAGACGTTTAACAATAACAAGCAACAAGGATCAAGTATCAATCAAGCAAGGAGCAAGGAAAGAAGATTAAGAAGACCGTTTTAGCACACCGCAATGAAGAAGAGGAAGCATACGTTATCTTGTGATTCTTTTATTCGTTGTAACAGTGGATGCTTTTTGTCTTTACTTTGAACCTTAATACTCTTGTGACGTACTCTGGTTTTAATAAGTATTTTATCAGTTTATATTGTCGTGTTATTATTATGTTTTCATATAAACCCATGGTGACGATGAGTTCTATCATGGGCTAATCGTGATCATGAGGTCGTAGCGGATTTACTATGGATTTCTTTAGTTAATTGTTTAATACCTTGGTATGTGATGGTTGTATGATATCTAGTATAGGTTGTGCTTATTCGTCTTATATACGTCACGAACATATAAAATAGCCTGTTAATCTCTTGTGAAGCGAGAATGAATCTTGAGATTTAGAACTTGCCATGCTAGCATAGGTTCATGTATTTTATGCATGATTAGTGGGTAACTCTAACCGTTTTACTTGCCATGTGTAATCATAATGAATAACGTGCGCTTAAATCTTTATGTTGTCAAATTATGTAGATATAAAGGGTCTCAACATAATTGATGCCTATTCAACTTCTATCTTAATTGTGGATGCTTGGTAGAATGGTATTTATGCAAGGAAAGTTGGCTTTTATCAGTTTTGTGTTGTTCGATTAATATCATCACCGTTACATGCTAAGGGTAATAACAATAACTATTGAAGGAAGTAGTAATGAAGTTATGATCTCATGTGTATTTAATATTGTTAATTCAAGTGTTTATTTAAGTGTTCAATTCTCGTAATTAATCGTAGTTAATAATTAGTTAATCAACCTTAAGTGTTATTGTCTTGACATTGAGAAGTAATCATACATTGGTGAGTAAGTGTTAATTAAATATAATTAGTCTGAGTCTCTGTGGGAACAAACTAGAAATTATTCTATATTACTTGTGAACGCGTATACTTGCGTGAATTATTAGTGCATGGTTTGTGCCTAACAAGTTTTTGGCGCCGCTGCCGGGGACTCGGTGTTAATTTGTTTAGTTTATGTACTTACCATCAGTGGTCATTAGGACTCATTGATTAAGACTTGTTACTTATTATTTCGGGTTATGTTTCAAGTACTCTAGCGAGCGTTTATGCAAACACGCTCTCGCACTCGTATGAGGACTCTAGATACGGCTGAGGAGATAGAGTCAGTTCTTGATATTCAGGAGAATATAGATTTTGAAGATTCGGATAAAGAGAGTGAAAAGAAAGAACCGGTAATCATGGGTGATCGTATAATTCCAGCAGATCCAGCTCTTATGGACTTTTCTCGGCCTAAAATTGATGACATTCAGTCAAGCATCATTTATCCGACTATTCAAGCCAATACTTTCGAAATTAAGCCGTGCACTATTCAGATGGTGTAGAATTCTGTTTCTTTCGGAGGTGCTGCGACTGAAGATCTCAACATGCATATCAGGAATTTTGTCGAGATCTGCAGTACTTTCAAATATTATGGTGTTACTGATGAGGCTATCAAGCTGAGGCTTTTCCCATTCTCTCTGAGGGATAAAGCTAAGGACTTGTTACATTCTTTACCGGCTAGGTCCATCACTACTTGGGAAGATCTTGCGTAAAAGTTTATGGTGAAGTTTTATCCAATGGCCAAGACTGCAGCTATGAGGAGTGCTCTTACTCAGTTTGCGCAGTAACCAACGGAATCTATGTGTGAAGCTTGGGAGCGCTATAAGGAGATGTTGAGAAAGTGTCCACATCATGGTATGCCGGACTGGATGGTGATCACTGGGTTCTACAATGTTTTGGGGGCCCAATCTCGACCCATGCTCGATACAGCAGCTGGAGGCGCCTTGTGGGCCAAAAGCTATACTGAGGCCTATAATATTATTGAAACTATGGCTGCAAACGAGCATCAAAACCCAACTCAAAGGATGATGCCTGGGAAGGTAGCAGGCATTCTGGAAGTTGACGCAACTACGGCTATTGCAGCGCAGCTCCAAGCACTGTCTATGAAGGTCGATTCTTTAGCCAACTATGGGGTCAATCAGATAGCTATTGTTTATGAGCTTTGTGCAGACTCTCATGCTATGGATCAGTGTTCTCTTGTTAATGAATCTGTTCAGTATGTGAACAATTATCAGCGACCGCAGCAGCCTGTGCTAACTACTTATCATCCTAATAACAAAAATCATCCTAATTTCAGCTGAAGCAATACTCATAATGCTGTTTAGCAACCATATCAGCAAGCTGTAAGTAAGCATTTTAATCCACCTGTATTCCAGCAACCTCAGCAAAATGCTCAAAGGAAATTATATCCTCAAAAAGGAGGTGTTGCTCCACCTTCTAGTGCTGATTTCAAGGATCTAAAGCTATTGTGCAAAAGTCAGGCTGTTTCTATCAAGACCTTAGAGAATCAAATAAGTCAAATAGCTAATGCCGTGCTCAATCATTAACCTGGCACACTTCCCAGCGATACTGAAGTGCTAGGCAGGAAGGAAGCTAAAGAGCAAGTCAAAGCTATTACCTTAAGGTCTGGAAAAGTTGCTGAAGCTAAAAAAGCAAAAGATGGAGAAGCTGAAGTTGAAGATGGAGAAGAGAAGCAAAATGAGAAAGAGGCGAAACAAGGGAAGACTACTATTGAACAAACTCTGCCTGAGGGTAATACAGGGGAGAAACAGCTCTATCCTCCACCACCTTTTCCTAAGCGATTGCAAAAACAAAAGCTGGATAAGCAGTTTGGTAAGTTTCTGAAGGTGTTCAAGAAACTTCACATCAACATACCTTTCGCTGAGGCTCTGGAGAAAATGCCTAGTTATGAGAAATTCATGAAGGGTATTCTTTCAAGGAAGGTGAAACTGGATGATCTTGATACCATTGCTCTAACGGAAGAGTGGAGTACTGTGCTGCAACAAAAATTACCTCCAACGCTTAAAGATCCAGGTAGCTTCACCATTCCTTGCACCATTGGCAAGTTATCATTTGGAAAGTGCCCTAGCGATTTGGGAGCAAGCATCAATCTGATATCGTTGTCTATCTTCAAAAAGCTGAATTTGCCTGATCCAAAGCCCACCTATATGTCTCTACAATTGGCTGATCGTTCTATTACATACCCACGCGGCATCGTGGAGGACGTGTTAGTAAAGCTGGATAAGCTCATCTTTCCTGCAGACTTTGTCATTTTGGATTTCGAGGAAGATAAGAAGATTCCCATAATCTTGGGAAGTCCCTTCTTGGCTACAGGCCGTACCTTAATAGATGTGCAAAAAGGTGAACTTACTATGCAGGTGCAAGATCAGGATTTAACATTAAATGTATTCAATGTGATGAAATTCCCTACAGAAGATGAGGAGTGCTTCAAGGTGGATTTGATTGATTCTGCAGTAACTTCAGAACTTGAGCAACGGCGAAGACTTAATCCTATCATGAAAGAAGTGGTGAAGAAAGAAATTCTAAAGTGGCTGGATGCAGGAATCGTATATCCTATTTCTGACAGTTCTTGGGTGAGCCCCGTGCAATGGGTACCTAAGAAAGGAGGCATTACTGTGGTAGAAAATGAGAAGAACGAGCTCATCCCCACTCGAACAATCACAGGATGGAGGGTATGCATGGACTACAGAAAGTTGAATAAAGCCATGAGGAAGGATCACTTCCCTCTTCCATTTATTGATCAGATGCTTGACAGGTTGGCTGGTCATGAGTATTATTGTCTTCTGGATGGCTATTCAGTTTACAATCAGATTTGCATTGCACCGGAAGATCAAGAAAAGACTACTTTCACTTGTCCATTTGGCACATTTGCTTTTCGCAGAGTTTCTTTTGGCTTATGTGGTGCACCTGCCACTTTTCAGAGATGCATGATGCCAATATTTTCTGATATGATTGGTAATAATGTCGAAGTGTTCATGGACGATTTCTCCGTCTTTGGACATTCGTTTGATGAATGTTTGAATAATCTTTGCTCGGTGCTCAAAAGGTGTGTGGAAACTAATTTGGTGCTTAATTGGGAAAAATGTCACTTCATGGTGTAACAAAGCATCATTCTTAGGCGTAAAGTCTCTAGTAAAGGTCTTGAGGTGGATAAAGCCAAGGTGGGATTCATTGAAAATCTTCCGCCACCTATTTCTGTGAAAGGAATCTGTAGTTTTCTTGGTCATGCGGGTTTTTACCGACGTTTCATCAAGGACTTCTCTAAGATATCTAAGCCGTTATGTAACTTGCTCGAGAAAGTTGTGCCTTTCAAATTTGATGATGAATGCTTGGCAGCATTTGAGACTCCCAAGAAGAGTTTAATAACTGCACCAGTTATTACAGCACCTGATTGGACAGAACCTTTTGAGATGATTTGCGATGCGAGTGATTATGTAGTGGGAGCAGTTCTTGGGCAGCGCAAGAATAATATTTTTCATGTGGTCTACTATGCTAGTAAGACGCTTAATGGAGCTCAAATGAACTACACCACTACTGAGAAGGAGCTCTTAGCTATAGTTTTTGGTTTCAAAAAATTTCGATCTTATCTACTCGGGACAAAGGTGACAGTATTCACTGATCATGCTACCATTCACTATCTGGTCTCAAAGAAGGATTCGAAGCCTAGACTTATTCGTTGGGTGCTCGTGCTACAGGAATTTGAGTTAGAGATCAAGGATCGAAAAGGTACTGAAAATCAAGTAGCTGACCATCTCTCTAGACTGGAAAATCCCGATTCTACTTCATATGATAAGACATTGATCAACGAATCTTTTCCGGATGAGCCGTTGTTCGCAGTTCAGGAGGAAGAGCCATGGTTCACAGACATTGTGAACTATCTTGTCAGCAATATAATGCCTCCTAACAAGACTGCAGCTCAAAAGAAGAAGTTTCTGCATGAAGTGAAGTGGTACATGTGGGATAAACCATATTTGTTTAGACAAGGAGTTGACCAGATCATCAGGAGATGTATCCCATTCTATGAGATGAAGGGGATTTTACAAGACTGTCATTCCACAGTTTATGGTGGATATTATGGTGATAAAAAGACAGCAGCTCGTATTTTTCAAGCAGGTTTTTTCTAGCCTACATTGTTTAAGGATGCACATTAATTCATTTTAAGGTGTGATCATTGCCAAAGAGTTGGGAATCTTACTAGAAAGGATGAGATGCCTTTAAATGTGATGCTTGAAGTTGAGGTCTTCGATGTTTGGGGTACCGATTTCATGGGACCATTTATCTCATCCTGCAATGATCAGTACATCTTGCTGGCAGTCGATTGTCTCAAAATGGGTAGACGTCAAGGCTCTACCGACAAATGATGCAAAGGTAGTGTTGAGTTTTCTTCATAAGCAGATATTCACAAGGTTTGGAATGCCACGAGTTATCATAAGTGATGAGGGATCGCATTTTTGCAATTGTAAGTTTACTTCTATGATGCAATGCTACAATGTTAATCATTGTATTGCTACTGCCTATCATCCGCAAACTAATGGTCAAGCTGAAGTGTCTAATGGAGAGATCAAGCGCATTCTAGAGAAAATTGTTTGTCCGTCAAGGAAAGATTGGTCTTTGAAGCTCGATGAAGCTGTTTGGGCTTATAGAACAGCATACAAGACTCCACTTGGGATGTCCCCATTTCAACTTGTCTATGGTAAGGGATGTCATTTACCTGTGGAGCTTGAGCATAAGGCTTATTGGGCATTGAAGAAGTTGAACCTTGATCTAGATGCAGCTGGGAAGAAGCGAACGTTTCAGTTAAATGAACTTGATGAATTTCGACTGTAAGCGTACGAAAACAACAAAATGTACAAGGAAAAAGTGAAAAGGTGGCATGACAGGAAGTTTTCTCCTATGTTATTTATGCCAGGGCAACAAGTTCTTTTATTCAACTCTCGTCTCCGACTTTTTCCTGGAAAGTTGAAATCAAGGTGGTCTGGACCATTTATCGTCAAAACTGTGTTTCCACACGGAGCGGTGGAAATTTTTTAGAACGATCTGGGCCAAGCATTCAAGTTAATGGTCAAAGATGAAGCACTATTATGGGGACACGGCAAACCGGGAAGTGGTTAGCGTTGTTTTATTGTCAACTTGATCGCACTACTCTATGTCAAGCTAATGACGTAAAAGAAGTGCTTCTTGGGAGGCAACCCAAGATTTGAGACTATAGGAACCATTAGAAGTTAATACTCTATCCAAAACCCCAAAAAAAAACAGAAAAAAAAAGACAGAAAAAAAAATTCCAGGAACCTACCGGGCACCCTCCTGCTAGTTCCAGGCGTCCGCTTGGGAACTGAGGCGCCCGCCTGCTGGTTCCAGGCAATCGCCTGAAGCCTGACTGTTTGAAAAAAAAAATTCAGCCTAAAAAAAAACAGAAAATAAAACACAAAAATAATTCCACAGCCATAACCCCATTAACCCACAAATTTTCTCCTATAAACAAGCCACAAACCCCACTCCTAATTAATTTATAAACCTAAATCCTACCCTATATATACACACAACCTCTCCATATACACTCCCAAATACTTTCAACTTGCAAACTCTCTCCTACACACAAAACACAACTCTCAAACACTTATTCTTAGTTTCAATAGCCCCAAAGATATCTCGAACTGTTAATAGCAGCAGCACCATTCCTACTGCTAATTCTTCTAGGGGTACTGCTGCGAGGCCCCGATTGGTGGATAGGGCTGCTGAGGAGGAGTATGCTAGGCTTCTGACTAAGCCAATTCTCAAGGAGAGGGGATTTTTGCCATCGGGGAGGGATGGTGAGTTATTACCGATGATTGTAAAGAAGGGTTGAATTACTTTTTGCGAGTCACCTGAGGCGGTCCCGATGAGTGTTGTTCGCGTGTTCTATGCGAACGCCAAGGTCGAAAAGAATGGGTATTCTGTTGTTAGGGGGCTTACGGTTGATTATCAGCCCGAGGCGATTCGTCTTGTTATTGGGCAGCAACAAAGGAAGCCCCAGGAGGAGAATTAAAATGAGAAGACCCCCGAGGATTTTGACTCGGATTTGATTATTGCTACTCTCTGTCAGCCGGGCACGGTGTGGAAGTTTAAGATGGTATCTAACGAGTATCATTCTTTTCCGGCTGTTGTGATGAACAGGTATGCCCATGCATGGAATGCCTTTTTTTGTGCTAATATTTTGCCTTCTTCGCATGCACATGAGGTTACAGTTGAGAGAGCTAGGTTGTTATGGGGAATTCTGAATGAGGAGTATTATGTGGACCTTGGTGAGTTCATCTACCAAGGGATTTTGAAGTTTTTGAGGGGGAGGACGCATAATAACATCCTTTATGCCTTTGTTGTCACGAAGCTGTGCAAGGCAGTTGGAGTCTACTGGCCTTCTTATGAGTAGCTGTAGATGCCTGCCGCTCATATTGATTCATCGACGCTAAATGTGATGCAGGAGTGGACGGGTGGAGAGCCCGAGGAGCATGGTTTGAGATATCGTCTTCCAGGAGGACGTCCAGCAGCTGGTGCTACGATGGCTAGGTCCAGTCAGGCTCATGGCGAGGCAGGTTCTTCTAGAGCCCAGGGAGGTGATGGTTCAGGGATGGCTGATGCCCAGTACAGGAGGCTATCCAGGAGGATGGATGCGATGTACGAGTCGCAGAGTAGGTTTCCTCAGGAGCTCACCCTAGCACTTGGGACTGCTTTCAGAGGCCTTAAAGCTGACATCAAGTGGCCCGTTTTTGGTGAGGACTCTGCTTATCCGCCTCCTGACACTCCACCCTCTAAGGGTGATGATGATGATGATTTCTCTGAGTAGGTATACCCTGTGTTCCTTTCTATTACCTTCACTGAGGACAATGAAGATTTTAAGTTTGGGGGTGGTAGTTAAGGAACATATTTGTGTGTGTGTCATGTAGTTGTATATTCATGATAGTTTAGTTCATATAGTTGCATATTTTTGCCATATAGTTTTTTTATTTTATAACTTTATTTATCATGTCATTTAGCTCATTCATATACTATGATCCATTTTGTGTTGTTTTACCAATTGATATGTGATATTGATGCGAGTGTAGTGATAGCGGTAGAGGGATGTTGAATCTTGTTAGGTTGACATGCATGCTAGAAATACTTATATTTCACTAAGTCTTAGAGTATGCTTAAGGACTAGATTGTTGTCAAGGTTTGATGGTTTGTGAGGTTAATTTATTGATTATGCTTAGAATGTATGATAGGCTCTTAATGATAAAAGGCATGAAAAGATAAAATTGGAGTAAAAATTGGAATTCATTGTTAGTCGTGGCTAGGTGTCAAATGGCTAGTAGCCAGCTCGTATTGTATGCGAGTAATCTAGGATTGAGCAAGATGGAGCGAAACGCACTTGCTCAGAAATTGAAAAAAAAAATGAAAAAAGAAGAAAATAGAATAAAAAAAAGAAAAAATATGGTTTAATGCATAATTGATCACGGGTGAGCTCTTTGGTATTCGAGTTATTAAGTTCTTAGGGGACTTTGTGCCTAGTGACCTAAGGCTTTTATAGTCTGGGATCCGCTAACCTAACGCTCGCTAAAGGGATGCCATTGCATCAGTCTTTTGTGGACCTCACACATTGCATGATCAAATAAGCATTTGTTTATTGTGTTAAAAAAAGCATGATTCCGTAATAAGCTCCAGTGATTTTGAAGTGTTATAAGTCATTTTATGTCTAGAATATATTTTTCGTATAATCTTGTGATTGCCTTGAGGATAATTGAGTTATGATAACTGATCTAGTTTCGAAGCATATCTGTTAAGCATTCGCACACACCATGTTTCTAGTTGTATGTTAGCTTGCGTGATTTGATTGATCTTTAATCGCCTAATTGCATTTGTTGAGATGTTATGTGTTGGTTGGTTTAGTCATTGCGATGGGCATCACTGCATTTCATGTAGTTTGCATTCATGCATATTTTTATTTTGTTTTTGACTCTGTGACGCTTGAGGACAAGCATCGGTTTAAGTTTGGGGGTGTGATAAGTGGCATTTTATACCACTTAGAACGTCTTATAATGGCTTGAATTGATGTCTTGAAATCAATTATTTTGTATATTTGATGCGTTTTTCTAGTGTCTTTGCATTTCAGGGTATAACTTGCGTATTTAGGGAGATTTCATCAAAATAAGCCTAGGGAAGTACTTGGAATCGGTTGAGGGGACTTGTGCGAAGAAATCAGCAAAATCAGGAGCAAAAAGTTGATTTTTCCAGAAGCTGTCCAGGCGCCCGCCTGGGATGTGGGGCGACCGCCTGGAGGTGCAGGCAACCGCTTGGGACCTGGGGCGGCCGCCTGGGGTCGAGAAAATTAATTCTGGATTTTTAATTCGTATTCTACTGGGCTTCTGACGGCGCTGTTTCTTATGGACTCTTATATAAACCTACTTGAGAGACATTTCATAATAACAAGCAACAAGGATCAAGTATCAATCAAGCAAGGAGCGTGGAGAGAAGATTAAGAAGACCGTTTTACCACACCGCAACGAAGAAGAGGAAGCATACATTATCTTGTGATTCTTTTATTCATTGTAACAGTGGATGCTAGGTTTCTTTACTTTGAACCTTAATACTCTTGTGACGTACTCTGGTTTTAATAAGTATTTTATCAGTTTATATTATCGTGTTATTATTATGTTTTCATATGAACCCATGGTGACGATGAGTTCTATCATGGGCTAATCGTGATCATGGGGTCGTAGCGGATTTACTATGGATTTCTTTAGTTAATTGTTTAATACCTTGGTATGTAATGGTTGTATGATATCTAGTATAGGTTGTGCTTATTCATCTTATGTACGTCGCGAACATATAAGATAGCCTGTTAATCTCTTGTGAAGAGACAGTGAATCTTGAGATTTAGAACTTGCCATGCTAGCATAGGTTCATGTATTGTATGCATGATTAGTGGGTAACTCTAACCGTTTTACTTGCCCTGTGTAATCATAATGAATAACTTGCGCTTAAATCGTTATGTTGTCAAATTCTGTAGATATACAGGGTCTCAACATAATTGATGCATATTCAACTTCTATCTTAATTGTGGATGCTTGGTAGAATGGTATTTGTGCAACGAAAGTTGGCTTTTATCATTTTTGTGTTGTTCAATTAATATCATCACCGTTAGATGCTAAGGGTAATAACAATAACTATTGAAGGAAGTAGTAATGAAGTTATGATCTCATGTGTGTTTAATATTGTTAATTCAAGTGTTTATTTAAGTGTTCCATTCTCGTAATTAATCGTAGTTAATAATTAGTTAATCAACCTTAAGTGTTATTGTCTTGACATTGAGAAGTAATCATACATTGGTAAGTAAGTGTTAATTAAATATAATTAGTCTGAGTCTCTGTGGCAATGAACTAGAAATTATTCTATATTACTTGTAATACATTACAAGAAAGTTCAGGGACACTTGCCTTATTAATCTGCTTTCACTTTACTTGTAATCGTCTATTGATTCTCATTCACTGACCACTTGCTTTCCCTTTCTATATCTCGCTTCCTCTTTTAGACATCATATATATTTATCAATAGTACTTCCCATCTCATTATATTCGTTACAAGCTTATATCTACCCTTCATTTCACCCAAATCCGACTTACGGATTTAAAGTTACGAATAAAACCGTCAAACAATGCACTTATAGGCATATTACACATCAATCCGATCATATAGCACACAACACCTAAGATATTCGATCAAAATAATGTTTCAAAGAAGATTCAGGTTAAACTGATTTTCCAAGTATTTAATACGAATTTTTAAACATTTTTCGGAATTAAAACAGGTGTCTGAATCATTTTATAATTAAATAACAAGGTCCGAACACCAGAACCTGACTTTAAAATGATTTAATAATAATTATCGAGCCTTGAAAATAATTTAAACTAATATTTTAAAGCTTGAAACTATTTTTTGGTATTTTTAAATAAAAAAAATAATTAAATCTAATTAAATAATCAAGTAAAATTTATTAATAATTAATTAAATTAATTAATCAATTAATATTTAAGTTAATTGTCGAATTAAATAATTAATTATCAACAAAATTTAATTAATTAAGTAATTAAGATTGAGTTTTTCTTGAATTAAAAATAATTTTTTGAAAAATAAATAATGAATTTTGGAACTTTAAATAATTAAAACTGATTTCCTGAAACTAAATTAAATAGAAATATAATTTCTGAAAATAATTAAAGCATAAATCTTAATTTTGTATATATTAAGAGAGGGAAATAAATAAATAAAAACTATTTTTGCAAGAGAGGGAAACTTTAGGGGGTCAAACTGTAGCCGGCCGGCGCCCATTAACGGAGGCCACCAAGCTTTTCCGGCGAGTGAAGATCAACCCAGAAACATGCCAAAATAACAACGTATGATCTTCTTGCCATCAGGAACACATCTGCAACCTCAAAACAATCAAACACTTACTGAATCGACCGGAAAATTCATCTGAATTTTCCGTCGCCGCCACGGTTGATTTTCCGACCAAACCCTTCCCAGTATTGTTTGTTCACTATCTATATACCAATCATATTGTCTTTAGACGATCTACAAGTTGGTAACATCAATTTTAACTAATAACCCTTAACAAAGAAACGACCAAATTTTAATGGAAAATATTCATAGCTATAAACCCTAATTTTTATTATTTTGAAGATTAAACCTACTTTTCTACATGTTATTGAACTCCAAATTCATCATATAATATACCAAAATGACCTGGACAAAATTATCTACAAAATTAAGCCATCAAATCACACAAACAACATCAACATCCAAATTTTATAATTTAATCATAAATTAATTCAAAATAAAATAATTAAATAGCAAAATAACCTTGATTTCAGCACTGAAAGTGATGATTGATTCTGAAAGAGCTTTTCAAGAGCTTCGATTTGATATATGGCACGCTTGATTCTGAGTTCGGTAATGCTTTCGTTTTTGGGTTTGATTTTCAAGAACGCGACAGGTTTTCGGGTTTTTCTCTGTAATTCTCTGTTTTTACTGTTCGATTATGATTATATGAATAAAATGAAATAAGAAAAAGGCTATTTATATTTATGGAATATTAATACACATTGGATCGTATTGGATCGAAAAATAAGTTACTTAACCGCTAAGTAACTACAAAAATGATCCAATTTGATACCTGTTTTGGATAATTATCAAAATCGGTCTTCTTATAAAACACTTTTATACGAAAATAATGTAATAATATCTCGTCTTTCGAGAATACGGGTTTTATTGATCTATCAAAATGATTACCGTATCGAAAATTTTGCTTCGGGACGCGTACGGGTCAAACCGTACTCCGGATTGAAAAAGTCAAAACACAAAAATGTCCGGAATAATCAGATTAGGTTTGGACGGAGTTTTTCGAAGAGTTTTGGGTTATAAAAACATAAAAACGGTTGAAGCTGGACGATTCCCGGTTTTATAAAACAGTTTTATAATTATACAGAAAATAATTAATAACTATACAAATTCTTATAAAATCATATAATAATCCAAAAATTACCAGAAAAATTTCATAATTATCTATACTTTATTCTGGACATAGTAAAATTAACATACTCACATTTTATCATACATAATCATCTAAATATCAATATCAATCATCAGATAATTCATCAAAATTCACATAATAATCACGTAATAATTATTTATTGATAAAATAATTACACGCTATGTCCCGGATATTACACCTTTGTACATCAGAAGATTAATCCTTGTAACCATTAAACTTTTGTTATTCTATTATCAGATTCTTTTGTAGGCTGGAAACCAATCCTTATACACACCTTGTTATACCTTTATGGTGTTATGAATCACCTTATGCTTTGAGACGAATGTTGTTTATAATTCTGTTTATTGATTTACACTTGTTTATTTTATCATTATTATAGAATTGGATGGTTTTGTAAATGTGGACCAGATTCGTGGTCAGACCAGATTCATGGTCGTATTAGGCCAATGTGTGCCTTGGATCCAGTATGCAGAGCTGTGTGCCTCGCTTGGGGTTAGTGCGCGACTAATCAACAGCCTAATCTTGGTTTTTAAAATAAAAAGTGAATATCCAATTTTAATCATTGCTTAACAAGAAACTTAATTCCTTAAATCATTTCATTTGATCATTGTTTAATCTCAGAATTGTCACTATGACTAGCTAAGCTAGTTAGCCCACTCTTGTGAATCTATTTATGTTCTTTCCAGCTAAAAAGGAAATTGTTGATAGCGAGGATCCCCAGAAAAGTGCGAGAGCTAGGATTCTGGGTTGAGACGGAATAAGCTAGATGAAGACTTTTGTTTTAATCTCGAGTTTGAAAGTTTGTAAAAATATTTATTATCCAGATGTAAGTTAAACTAGTTGGGATTTGGTACGTTTGTAATGTAAATAAGGTTGAGGCTTGTGTGCATAATTTAACCTGTTGCGATCCGTGGTTATGGTAAGTAGGGTCATGGCATATATTATTTTCATAACCAGGTTTATATATTATGTGTGTGTGTTTTAATCCTAAACTTCTGACCCGGTTTTGGAGGGCGTCACATTCAGGTTCTTCTGTCCAAGTCAATCTTCTCACTGTAATTTATAAAGTCCACGAATTCAGCCAGTTCCTGAGAGCTAGGAGCTTTAACCATGTTCTTTATGGAGATGCTCAGTGCTTTGTTGATGTTATTTATATTGAACTCCACAACTACACCCTTGACTGTGCTAGTGACCATCATAGAAACTGCTTGATTATCATCTATATTGGCAGGAAGAACTACATTGTTCCAGAATTTGTTGAGAACATCCAAGTACAACACAGGGTTGGGTGCTAGGGCACCTGCGATATAGGAATCTACCACAAACTTCACAAAGCACTTGAAATTATCAGGTGCCTATGTTGGGTCAACAAATACTAGATAGTTGGTTCTATCCCTGGGATTGTTTCTCTGACAGTGTTTGTGTTTGATATCATTAGATAGTATTTTAAATTTGAGTGGTAAGTGTTTTTTAGAGAGAGAAAGCTTGAAAAGTTTGAGAATGGTGAAAAAACACAATAATTAGGTTAATTGAGATCTCGAAAGCGTAAAGAGGGGTTATGTCGAGATGTCTGGGTATTTATGGTATAGAGATGTGACTTCACCACAAGAGAATTAGAAATTATGAAAAAGTATATCGAGAAGTCACATGGAGCATGTAGAGAACTCATATCGAGATGTCATTTTCTTGACTCTTATTGGGAACTAGATAATGACATATCGATATGTTGTACACATACCCAATTTGTCTATTAGGACTGAATTATTCTAGTTTATATTGTGAGAAATAATATCACAGAATCAGAATATATTTTATATTAAAAGTATTTTATTAAAATAATTTATTAAAATTAAATATTCCAGTCTGAGTTATCGAGAAGTCTGGATTTGTATTGTTGAGAATTCTATATCAATAAGTATATCGAGACCTCTATATGACTTATCGAGAAATTATAAGAAGACTTATTGAGAAATCTATCGAGAAGTCCTTAAAGACTTATCGAGAAGTCATTTTAGACCTATTGACAACTCAGTTCTCTACATACTTTTGTTTCAAATGACTCTGTCTTACATCAATTTTACATAGCAACAATATGATTTAACATTTGGACAACTTTTTTCAGAATTAATAAGATTCCAAGTTAGATTTATTTTTAAAAAATAAATATACAGAGAATTCTGAAATATTTATAAATTATATTCCAGTTAATTCCTAATTAAATCAAATTAATATTTCATTCATTAAGAATTAATCTGCTACAACATGTGTAATGTAACATCCGAGAAATAACGTGTAATTATTTTATCAGTAAATAATTATTAAGTGATTATTATGAGATTTTTGGTAAATTATCTGATGATTGGTGTTGATATGTGAATGTTTTTATGTGGTAACTGTATAAGTATGTTAATTTTATTATGTACAAAATAAAATATAGATAATTATGGTATTTTCTGGTAATTTTGAAGTGTTATATGATTTTATATTAATTTATAAATTTATTAATTATTTTCTGAATAATTACAAAACTATTTTATAAAGCCGGGAATCGTCCAACTTCAACCGTTTTTACATTTTACAACCCGAAACTCTTCCAAAAACTCCTTCCTAACCTAATATGATAATTCCGGACATTTTCTATGTTTTGACTTTTTCGATCCAGATTACGGTTTGACCCGTGTGCGACCCGACGCAAAATTTTCAATACGATATTCATTTCGATAAATCAACAAAACCTGTATTCTCGAAAGACGGGATAATATTACATTATTTTCATATAAAGTGTTTTATAAAAAGCCCGGTTTGGATAATTATCCAATACGGGTATCAAATCGTATCGTTTGTGCAGTTACTCAACTGTTAAGTAACTAATTTATCGATCCAATACGATCCAAAATGAACCAATATTCCATAAATATAAATAGCCCTTTTCATATTTTATTTTATTCGTATAATCATAATCAGTCGGTTAAAAGTGATAAAATACAGAGAAAACCCTAATTATTCGTTACGTTCTTGATAATGAAACCCTCTAACGAAGGCATTATCGAACTCCGATTCGGGCGTGCCATATATCAAATCGAAAGCTCTCGAAAAGTATTTTCTATATCAATCAACCATTTTAGTGTAAAAATCAAGGTGATTTTCTAATTTATTTATTTTAATTTGAATTATTTGATAATTAAAATATGATTTTTTTTCTTAATGTTGTTTGTGTGATTTGATGCTAGAATCATGTAGATCTTTTCTTCCTGGTCATTTTGGTATATTATATGTTGGATTTGGAGTTCAATAACATATAGAAAATTGAGTTTGATTTTCGAATTTCAGACATTAGGGTTTATATGTTTGAATGTTCTTAATTGATTTTTAGGGGGTTTTGTGATAAGTGGCATTTTATACCACTTAGAGCGTCTTATAATAGCTTGAATTGATGTCTTGAAATCAAGTAATTTGTGTATTTGATGCGTTTTTCTAGTGTTTGTGCATTTCAGGGTATTACTTGCATTTGTGGGGAGATTTCATCAAGAATAAGCCTTAGTATGTGCATGGCATTGCAAGTGGGAAGTTAGGAGCAGAATGCAGCAAAGAACGGGAGCAAAATAATTAATTTTCCAGAAAGGTGCTGGGCGCCCGTCCAGCCTGGCTGGGCGGCCGCTCAGGAAGCGGGGCGGCCGCTCAGGATTGCTGGGCGGCCACTCAGGGGCGCGAATTAAAAATATGATTTTTAGAGTTCTTGTTCTGCTGGACTTCTGATTTCTTAGATGGCTGGGTTTTATGGTGCTTCTATATAAGTAGTTTTCAGAGACGTTTCACGTGTGTTGAATCGTGGTATCAATCGAAGAGCAAGGAGATAAGGAAGAAGACCGTTTTAGATACCGCAACGAAGATGAAGCATAGTTTCTTGTGATTCTTTTATTCGTTGTAACAGTGGATGCTAGTTTTCTTTACTTTGAACCTATTTACTCTGGTGACGTACTCTGGTTTAATATAAGTAGTTTTATTAATTATTCTCGTGTGTTATTATCATGTTTTCATATGAACCCATGGTGACGATGAGTTCAATCATGGGCTAATCGTGATCATGAGGTCATAACGGATTTGCTATGGAATTCTTTAGTTAGTTGTTTAATACCTTAGTGTGTGATGATTGTATGATATCTAATATTGGTTGTGCTTATTCGTCTTATGAGCGTCGCGAACATATAAGATAGGGTGTTAATCTCTTGTGAAGCGACGGTGGATCTTCAGGTTTAGAACTTGCCATGCTAGCATAGGTTCATGTATGTGTATGCATGATTAGTGGGTAACTCTAACCAGTTTTTACTTGCCCTGTGTAATCATAAGGAATAACTTGTGCTTAAATCGTTATGTTGTCAAATTCTGTAGACATATAGGGCCTTAACATAATTGATGACTATTCAACTTCTATCTTAATTGTGGATGCTTGGTAGAATGGTATTGGTACAACAAAAGTTGGCTTTTATCAGTTTAGTGTTGTTCGATTAATTTCATCACATGTTACATGCTAAGGGTAATAACAATAGCTATTGAAGCAAGTAGTAATGAAGTTATGATCTCATGTGTGTTTAATATTGTTAATTCAAGTGTCTATTAAGTGTTTAATTCTTGTAGTTAATTCTAGTTAATAATTAGTTAATCAATTCTATGTGTTATTGTCTTAACATTGAGAAGTAATCATATATTGGTGAGTAAGTGTTAATTAAATATAATTAGTCTGAGTCTCTGTGGGAACGAACTAGAAAGTATTCTATATTACTTGTGAACTGCGTATACTTGCGTGTATTATTAGCAGCGTGTTTTCCGCCCTAACATTTTGATTCTAGGGTTTTGGTTGTTTTTGATGATGGATTAAGCGTTCGAATGAAATTTGCAATCAACTCATATATCTAAGTATATCAAATAATTACCCAGAGTGTTAAATCGATTAATTGAATTTTATGATTTGTATTTTTCAATTTCTGGGAACATGTTGTTTTGGTTTGCTTTGATTATAATAAAATGATTCCATGTAATCCTAGCTTCATTTTGATGTATAATTTGTCAATTTTGATTAAGAAACGAAGGATTTCGTTTCTTTGCCGGAAAATGGTCGAGTTCTTCTCGGAGTTGGGCTGGAATCGATGAGTTCATCGTCGATTGATGTTGTTGTTGTGGAATTCTGATTCCTGATCATTGTTAGATGAATTCAGGAGTAAAAACCTCGATTTTCCATGTGATTTTGACTCCGAATCGGGGCTGGGGCCGCAAATTTCCGGTGACCAGAAACTAGAGAAGCTCTCTGGTTCCGGCGAGTGTTCTTCCTAGTTCCGGTCACCCTCCCCGTTCTGGTCGCCCTTCGATCTATTCTCTGGTGCAGCTGTTCTAAATTCTTATTTCTGAAATTCTAATTTTTTAAATAATTTATTCAAAAATCATTTATAAATTCTAAAAAGAAATTTGTTTTTGAATTCAAAATCAATTTAGTTAATTATTATAATTAATTAACTAAAAAATTTTAAACTCCAGAAAATTATTTTCTTTATTATTTCTAAAGATTTAAAATTTGATTTTGTTATGGATTAAAAACTAAGGTATATAACTGTTGTGTTTACTACTAAGGAACGTGAGCTTCGAGGCTCAATTTGACTGCTCTTGTGTTTCGTGACTCAATCTGCCTTAACAAGATGCCTACGTACCTTGCTGATTGCCAAGGATCAAGTCAAAAAACGTAGTTCTGATTTGTGGGGTGAGAGCCCTTATATAGATGTTGGTGGTCCTTGAACTGGACTTGGTATAGGAGACTTGGTAGCCAAGTCTCCGAATTAGAATGGACTTTGGAGTCCTAAATAGTAGGAAACTGATTTCTTATCCTTCTAGGTCCCTTAGAGGCTAATCTGTAAGGATTTATGTCCTTATAGGGACTCTTCTCAATAACTGATTTTTCCTTTATTAATTAATTACGAAATTAATTAATATTTAGGGTTTTTTGGGACTTCTTTGTTTTATCAGGCCTGATCTGGTCCATCAGGCCTGATCAATGTGTTAACCTTTTTAGTCTGAATGTCATACATCTTCTTATTGGGCCTAGTAGCCCAAATCATGTATAATTAATGTAATATTTAATTACTACAATCAGGATTTATTTATCCCTATCATTTGCCCCCCAACTTTTGGGAAACCGTATAAGATTTCGCAAAAGTTAAGTTCATTCATTCCCTTACAGGGTATCGTTTTGCGTAAGGTGTGGAGCGACCTACACATTTACAACGATTTTCCTTGTACGCGGCTTCAGGGTCGTTTAAAAACTTCCTTTTTATTTTCTTACCTTTCCCTATTTTTAGGAATTTTATGGTATTTTTCAGGAATTTTCCCTTTATTTTCGAGATTTTTCCAAATTTTCTGCAATTTTTCACAAATATTTTTTAAATTTTCAGCCCTTTTTCGACCAGGATACTAGTCGAAATGTCGACCTGGATCCTAGTCGAATTTTGGGGCAGCTTTTCAATCCTGGTCGAAGGATGTCGACTAGGATCCACGACCTGGATTTCGACCTGGATCCTAGTCGAATTTTGGGGTAGCTTTTCAATCCTGGTCGAAGGATTTCGACTAGGATCCACGACCTGGATTTCGACCAGGATCCTAATCGAATTTTCGACCTGGATTTTGATCGAAATCTATGTCCTTCTTTGTTTCCTGGTCGTAAAGTTTCGACTAGGATTTACGACCTGGATTTCGACTAGGATCCTAGTCGAACCCTCGACCTGGATTTTGGTCGAAATTTCTTGCCTTGTTCTCGAAAAATATTGTGCTTGATTCAGGAATTCAACCTCAATCCTGGTCTTATTTACCTGGACTTCAACCTCAATCCTGGTCTTTTTTAACCGTAATTTTCGGGTGTCTGTTCGAAAGAATTCGAATAGAATTAACGACCTCAAATTTGACCTCAATCCTGGTCTTTTTTACCCATAATTTTTGGGCAGCCATTCGAAAGAATTCGAATAGAATTCACGACCTCAAATTCGAACTCAACCCTGGTCTTTATTAGGCTTCTTCCTAATTGGGTAACTCTTTTTCCAAATCCTAATTGGGTTTGGGCCTTCATTTTTCAAAATCCTAATTGGATTTGGGCTTTGATTTGGGCCTCGATTTATAATTTCCTTTAGAATTATTTAGAATGCCCGGAAATATTCTGGAATGTTCTAGATTCTGGGCTTTTTTCTTTTGGGCTTCCAACTTTCTGGGCTTTTTGTCCCTTCATCTTCGTTTCATTCCTTATATAAAGGAGTGAGTAGAGTTAATCACTCCTCACTTTCTCATTTCTGAATTCTCTTTCTCTCTTTTTCTCTTAAAGATCTCGGAGAAATAATTATAGGTCGGAGTTTTTTGAGCCCCAAATCCTTCACTTCAGGTAAAATACCTTTCTCTTCTTTTCTTTTACCCATTTTTACTTGTTTTTGCATAGCTCGTGTTTAAAATTGTCTTCTTTTGTGCCCTTTTTTCAGATGGCTGATAAGAGAATTACACGTTTGGCCAAGATGAACGTGGCCAAAAAGTCCAGTGATTTCCTCATTTGATCGAGGTACACATCCTTGATTGATATGATCAACAGCCGAGGGGATGAGTACCCATCTGACGTGCATCTGGATGCGCATGACCATATCAGTGTCTTCCGGGATCCAAAGAAGCTGGACAAGTTGACTGCTTGTTTCAAAATCAAGGAGCCCTTCAAGCTGGTTCTTGCGGGTCCGTCCGACAGGGCCTGTCAATGGAGGAAGGACGCAATATGCGTCTACAGGGACACTCTAAGGGCAGGTATCAGACTCCCCTTTCACCCATTTATCCCTATTTTGCTAGCTGATGTGGGCATCAGCCCTTGCCAACTCCCTCCAAACTCTTGGAGGTTGATTCTGTGCTGCCTGTCGCAATGCGACAAGCACAACGTCCCTACCTCAGTTGCTATTTTTAGAAAGATTTTTCGGTTCAAGAACAGTCCCGACAAGAATCCGGGGTGGCTTTCTTTGAACCTGCGCCCAACTGTTCCCCACATAGTGAACGAAAAGTCCATCCCTGACAACAATTTGGGGTGGAAGAAAAATTTTCTGTACGTCCTTTGGGAGGGTGGCGATTGGGGCACCCTATTTCGTTCGTCTTTTGGGCTAGCCATAGATGGGAGCCCTAATGATATAGTTTTGTCTGAGGAGGGGACCAGAGCTTTCAACCTCCTTACTGAAGATAATGGGACTTCCCACTCTTGGGATCTTATCAGGGAGACCGTTCTTGTAGAACGTGGCCTTTCTCCCGTTCCTAAAAAGAGTATGTTTCCTTCCTTCTCTAGTTGTCTTCATTTCTTCCACCTTTTACTTTGCTAATTTATCAACTCACTTATCTTATTTGTTGCAGTGGCTGAGAAGATTGAGGAGGCTACAAAACCTAAAGACCTGGAAATGACCAGGATGAAGCGTGCTGGAAAGGTCTTCAAAGACCCGCGCCTCGGGGATCGCTTCCCGGAGTTCCTACTCCAGGCGAAGGAAGCAGGCGAGGAAGGCCCCAACCAACCTTTACGCACTAAACAAAAACCAGGGGCTCTCTTCCAGCCCACTTGGGGAATCCGGGGAAAGGATTCGATTGTTGGCAACACAGCGCTTGCCAAGGAATGGTGTATGCATTCCATTTCCCCGGTAGACTATCATGACCTTGTCCTTCAACAGGACTTGGAGGCTAACGAGATTTTCGGAGCTCAGGCTTTAGCGACGGTACGTTTTTTACTTTTGGCATTCATAGCTTTTTGCCATAATTTTTCTCGTTTCTCACTTTCGCTTTGTATCTTGAAGGTGAATGTCCATTTTCAAGGGGCAATTCACCAAGCCAAGGCTTGGAAAGTTGTCCTAGAGGATGCAAACAAGAAGCTGGAGGAAGCCAACCAGAGGATAGAGGCTCTTCAAGCCCAACTCGCCTCATCAACTTCTGACCTAGAAACGGCCCGGGCTGAGAATGTTATCCTCAAGGCTTAAAAGGACAAAGCCTTTGATAGCTGGATGGATACTCAGGAATTCAAGGATTAAATGGTGGAGCATGATGCCCTCCTACATCCAGTCGGCTACAAGGAAGGCTGGGACTCCGCTGTGGAGGCTATCCAGGATGAGTTTCCAGAAGTCCTTGAACAATCTTCCTTCCCTTCTCCTGTGCGAGTTCCAGCACTTAGGGGTGTTGTAGATAAAGTTGTTGATCTGATTAAGGATGGCCCATCACAAAGCCCGGGCCAAGGCCAAAAAAGGAAAGAGCTTGAATCCAGCTTTGAAGAGGAGGAATCTTCTTCTGAGGAGGAGACCGAGCCTGTTATAAAGAAGGCCAGGGTAGAAGAGCCTCTAAAACCAGCGTCCCCCAAGGCATCTAAGCCATCTGAAGGTAGCTCCGAGGAAACCTCTGCGGAGACTTCTGAAGAAACTTCCGAGGGTCTGACTGAAGAGACGTCCGAGGAGACTTCAGATAGTGGTTCTGAAGAATCTGAGCCTTCTGAGGCCTAAGTTCTTTGTATCTCTTCTTTTAGACAATATCGAACTTTATAATTTACTATTTTCACTTGTGTTGTCCAAGTATCATCGTGTTTTTTCCGAGTTTTTGAACTCAAGTTTATTACTTGGTTTTATCCTTCTCAATGCATCGACTTAATAAGCTAGAATAAGCCGAACGCTTTTTATATATTCTTGATACCTTACATGAGATGGGTTCAACCCTGATAAAATCTAAACATATCTTCTATATAAGAAATCCTAAGAAAGCAATGCTTCAAGGTGCCTCTTAAACCTACTTGTCACTCTGATAAGTGAGAATCGTGCTTTAACTGTTTTACACATAGTAAACCTTCAGGTTTTGGGCATGCCAAGTTCTCGGGACTTCAAAACCATCCATAGTCTCCAGCTTGTAGGTTCCTCTACCCTGAACGCTCTTGACTTTGTATGGCCCTTCCCAATTTGGGACAAGTTTCTCTTTCCGCCCTACACCAAAAGCTTCCACTTTCCTAAAGATTAAGTCACCATGTTTAAAGAACCTTTCTTTAACCCTTAGGTTGTAGTAGAACGAAGCTTTTTCTGATATTCCACTATCTTCGCATGTGCCTCATTTCGTACTTCATCAATTAGATCCAGGGCTAACCTTTGCCCTTCTTCATTTTCCTCAGCATTGAAATCTTGAATCCTAGGGGAGGAATATGATATCTCTATCGGATCAACTGCTTCTACCCCATATGCTAACATGAAGAGAGTTGCTCCAGTCGTGACTCTACAGGTAGTCCTATAGGCCCATAGTATTGGGAGTATTTCATCCACCCAATTATTCATCGACTTCTCGATCCTCTTCTTTAGTCCTTTCTGGATTATTCAATTCGCCACTTCCGCTTGCCCATTGGCTTGCGGGTGAGCCACAGAGGTGAATCATAACTCAATTTCATTCTCCTCACAATACTTCTTGAATTCCTCATAATTGAATTGTGTTCCATTGTCAGTGACTAGGATGCGGGGAATTCCATACCGGCACATGATATTTTCCCACAGGAATTGTGCAACTTGCTTAGTTGTGATTTTGACCAAAGGCTTGGCTTCAATCCACTTAGTAAAATAATCAATGGCTACAATCAGGAACTTCCTTTGTGTCATGGCCATGGGGAAAGGCCCCAGTATATCCATTCCCCACATAGAAAAGGGGATGGGTGAGTTGATAGAGGTCAGCATCTCGGGGGGTTGTCTAACGACCGGTGTAATATCCCATATTTTCAAATCTTATTATTATAATTATCTGGAATTATTTATGTGACTTTTAGGTGAATTTCGGTGAATTATCTGATAAGTGGAATTGATGTTTGGGTGTTTAGATGTGACATTATTTGAATATTTGAATTTTTATATGTCCAGAATAAAATATAGATAATTGTGATATTTTTCTGGTAATTTTTGGACTGTTAGATGATTTTATATTAATTTATGAATTATTAATTATTTTCTGAATAATTACCAAAATTATTTTATAAAGCCGTGAATCGTCCGACTTCAACCGTTTTTGCGTTCTTACAACCCGAAACTCTTCCGAAAACTCCTTCCTAACCTAATCTGGTAATTCCGGACATTTTCCGTGTTTTGACTTTTTCGATCCGGATTACGGTTTGACCCGTGCGCGGCCCGACGCAAGATTTTCGATACGATAGTTATTTCGGTAATCAATAAAACCCGTATTCTCGAGAGACGGGATATTTTTACGTTATTTTCGTATATAGTGTTTTATAAAAAGCTCGGTTTTAATAATTATCCAATTCTGGTATTAAATTGTATCGTTAATAGTTACTTAGCGGCTAAGTAATGTATTTTCGGATCCGATATGATCCAATGTGATGCTGGTTATGTGTTTTCGGGATGTCAAATCCCACAAAATTCGTGTTGTATTTTTATAAAATCAATCGTATTTCAAATACCCGGTATTTCTGCATCTTTGCATTATTCGCAAATTTTGGGAATTTTTGATACAAATTTTATATTTTATCGCTTTTAAAATTATTCCCCATAATTATTATTTTGGGGCTTAATTATTTTAATTAGGAGATAAAAACACCCTTATTTGATTTTTGGGGATTTATTTTTCAGTTAATATAAATACCAACAGATTTAATTATTTTATTCATTTTTTTATAAAAATTTCAGAAAATCAAGAACTTGTTCTTGGGGGTGAAATTCTTTCTCAAACTTTGATTGATGATTTTGGACTAACCAGGAAACCAAATCAAACGCTCTACACACCAAAACGATCCTTGTTTCAAGCCCTTTCTGTTGATATCAACATCATAATCTGAGAGTAAGTATTCATGAAAATCGATTTTTGGTGCTTATTCTTAAATTTCGATTTTTGATTTTGGAGGATTGTTGAATGATTCTGAGTTTACGAATAGCTTTAAAATGATCTTTAGAATCGATTTGAGTGTTTGGTTGAAATGTTTTAGTCCAAGAACGATTAAACCGAGTTCTTGTTTTTCCTTGATTTTGATTTTGTTTTTCTGAATTGTTTGATGATGATTTAAAGTTATTGTCGATTGTAATGAATTGGGGATGATTTAAGCTTCATTTTCGTACCTGGTTCGTTGGATTTGGTGTTGAATTGGGTAAAAACCCATGTTGCCGGAAAGAGCTTGAAGCTCGCCGGTTTGTATGGTGTTTTGGCCGGAACTCGGGATCTCCGAGTTGTTTGTGGATGATTTCGGTTGGAACGTACTGCCTCGGCTGCCAGGAACCTATTAATCTGTTAACATCAGGCTGAACGAGCCGTTTAAGCCCAACCGGAGCTCGCCGGCAACCATAAAAGCCACCGGATTCTGGGATTGAAACCCAGATTCTGTCCGGTTTCTTGAGGACCCGGATGGGTTCTTATAACCCGGTTTCAACCCACCATATAACCCGGGTTTGATCTTCTCAAACCCAACCCCATATTCAAAAATGTGTTTCTGCTGATTTATTTTATAAAATAAATCAAAATTCAGTTTTTAGTTTTAAAAATTATTTTCTTTTATTCTAAAAATCATTATTTTAATTCTGAAAATTTATTTTAATTCAAAAATAAATCCAAATTATTTAGTTAATTAATTTTAGTTGATAATTAATTATTTAATTAGTCAATTAATTTAAATATTAATTGATTAATTAATTTAATTAGTTATTAATTAATTGATTATATAATTAGATTTAATTATTTATTATTGATTTAAAAATTCTAAAAAAAAAAAAAATAGTTTCGAGCTTTAAAATATTATTGTAAATTATTTTCCAGGCTCGATAATTCTTATAAAATTATTTTCGAGTGTTCGAGCCCTATTATTTAGTTATAAAACGATTCGGAGATCGTTTTAATTCCGAAAAATGTTCAAAAATTCATATTAAATAAACCGTTCGTCCGTTTAATACAAAACGAACGCGTACAGACTCAGAAAAATATTCCGCTTTCATTAAAAATACTTTCGAGACCCAAATCCTTTTTGTTTCGAAAGGTCGTTTGTTTTACAAGTTATTCTGAGTCGATTATTGATCGAAAAATCATATTTTTGACCTGATTTCAGTTTTAAACATATCGAGTCGACCCTTTTGACGAACTGAGTCATATGTGATATGAATTAAGTGATACGTGGATTATGTGCTTACGTGCTATGTGAATTATGTGCATATGTGGATTAAGAGTCCTGTGTTTGTCTGTTATATTTATATGTGGGCTATCGTATGGGTAGACGATAGGGTTTTGACGCGCCGTTCGTCAAGTAATTATCATTTAGACAATTAAAGTTGTATCTTTTAATTATAGATGCGGATCATTCGAGTTGATCAGGACAAGACGTTGGATAAAGAATGAGATGGAATGGTATTGGGCATCTGGCTTCTAGCAATCGCAGGAGCAGCCAGTCAAGTGTTGAAAAGAAGGCGGTGATGTCTTGAGACAGAATGTCCGAATAGATGCGTCTTTGCGAGTGTGACTAACTACTAAAACCCAAAGGCAAGTACCCTAACCTCACTTATCATTCAAGTGACGTTTAATTCGATTCATATTATGCAAGTACCCCTGACTTCACTTATTGTTCAAGTGATATTTATTTTGAAGCTTATTATGCAAGTATTGCTTTCCCTATTCTCAGTTTAGAATCGATAAATGTTTTACATATCGTTGAATTAAATAATTCTGTTTATGCAAGTATTATTCCGCTATTCTATATTCAGAGTAGCTAAGTGATTTTACTTATCCAATTATCGGATTTACAAATGTTTTAGATTTTGAGAAAAGTAATTTGGTTGCGAATATTCCTACCCAAGAAATGGGGGAATAAAAGTTTATAAGGGTGTCGAGTATTATGACCCCATCTCAATAAAATGTTTTTAAGATTGGATGGTTGCGTAAGAGGCCGTGGCGGCGGTCCAGTGTGAGCTATGTGTTATACAGGATATAACACCTTGCTAGGCCGATATGTGCCTTGGGTACCCCTTTGTTTAGTTGGATATGCTTCGGCATACCGGTGTTGCTCCGCGGCTGATCACCGGCGGCAACACACCGTCGTTCGAGGATTCCAATCTAAATTATGATATTGTTTTAATATTCATAGAATAAATGATTTATCAACTGATTCTGTTTTGGATTAAAGTACTGATTCTGTTTTGGATTAAAAATACTGATTCTGTTTTGGATTAAAAGTACTGATTCTGTTTTGGATTAAAAATACTGATTCTATTTTGGATTAAAGTGAATTGTGGTTTTGATTCAGTTTCTTATTTTTGGCTGATACTTACGTTGTTGTTAAATATCAAAGGTGGTATTAGTATAGATGATTGATGTTGACTTCAGTATGGAATGTTGTGAGCATCAAAGTTCGTATTTATATCTAATTTGATATAACAACAAAATAAGTATTAATTTCAAGAGTTCAGTTTTGAGTAAAGTTTACGATTCAATCCATAATCATTGTTTCATGTTAGAATTGTTTACGATATTTCCGTAAACACTGTTTTACGAGTTTTATTCTCGTCAAGATTCAAAGTAGTGCTGAAGCATTTCGCTCAAAAATATCAAAATGGTTTTGAATACAATTAAGGAATCAATTATGGGGTTCCACTACTATAATTTTATGATTCAGCAATTATGATTTTTAAATGTTCTGCGCTGATGCAGATGTCGGTTTTATATCAAAACGACCCTATATATATGCTATAATTAACTTGCTGAGCATTTCTTTCGCTCATACTTGCCTGTTTTTAAATTTAACCTCCAGTGAGGATTAGCTTGCTGTTTAGCTGCGTAATTCGAGGAAGCAAAGAAGAAGCTTTTGGAAGGTGGTTGGTCCAGGGTTTGCGGACTAGTGTAAGTTTTATTGTATAAAGTTGTTTATATTATATTATATTATATTATAGTTGTATATTTTATTTGGGCCTAGTATACTTCATTTCGAAGTTATACTAGTGGGTTTAGTTTTGAGTTGGAAATTATTGAAAAAAAAGATTTAAAAGAAAGTGAAAAATTATTTGTGGAATTTGGATTTCTTGTTTCTAGAACTGTAACCTTAAAAGATCTTGGATTAGTTTGGGGTCATTTATGATAAATATCTTCCGCTGGCATTTATTATTTGATTTAACAGGTTATTTTGGATTGAGGTTTCATAGTGACGACCAAATCTTCTGACCTCAGATTTGGGGGCGTTACAGGTTGGTATCAGAGCTGAGGTTATAGTAAACTAGAAACGAGAGTGTGTAGGAGTGTGTATAGCTATGTGAGGACGCTTGAGCTCATATCGAGTTCCTGTTGGACTATCGAATATAGTACCAACGAGTAAGTTAAGATAGGCAGATTCGTTGGAGATGGTTGTGTTGAGCTGGATGAAACTCCGGAAAGCTGCAAACTTCTTTGGTAAAATTTTCTGAGGCTACTATGTTTCGACGACGATGGAGATTATCGATATCCTTGGAACGTGAAGAAGTGTCTAGAAGTGGGTGACGATTCAACTGGAGAGTTCAAATTGAAGATAAATATTAAGACTTTGGCAATACCTTCTCTTTCTATAATTCCCTTTTGACATCTCTCAAAAGAAGTAATTGTTAGAGGATATATTCCCTAACACTCATTTTCAATCATATATGTGTTTTAAATGTGCTGGAGGCTGTCATGAAGCCTATTCTCAGGTTTTGATAGCTCTGTCAAATTATGATAATTTAACTTCCACTTTTCTTATAGGGTGGATAGTTTCTTAGTGATATGACACCACTTGCTCATTTGGTGCCAGAATTTTGTTCTCCGGACTTCATTTCCTTCAGAAATATCAGCTTTGAAATCTTTTCAGTTTTATTCATTTGATTTTGGATTCTTTTGATTTTCTTTTATTCTGACTGAGATGAACAACCCTAACTATAGGGGACACAAGGTATACCTATCTGTGTGATAGGAGTTGGATGGGACGCCATCACTTGTGTGTGTTGTGAATACATGAAGGTTAACAACCTTTAGTAGTGTCTTAATTTGGACACGCAATACCAAGTTCGTTTGATCATATTGATCTCTCAGTTATTCTTTTATTTCAACAATACTTTTTCTCAAATTCAGATTTTGGTTCCGTCATGGTGTCAAAGTCTCTTCTTTTTGAAATTCTATGATTTTATCATTCCAAATATTCGAAGGTATGCCAATCAAGTTAAGTTGAGTATCCTGTTCAAGTCAAAGTAAGGCGATGTGATGAAATTACGAAGGACGACAGTGGACTGCAATGCGATTAAAATATGAGTGGCATATACCGAAGTCAATCTGTTTCTTTATTTCTCTCTTTATCTATCTTTATTTTCTTCTCTCTATCTTTCTTTCTATTCTTCTTTCTCGCGATCAGTAAAAAGTGATTCTATTGAGGAATTGGTCAAAAGAGGTGAATGGAACAGTAGTGCACGGTGAAGCTCCTATAAAAGTTTTATTATACAAGGAATACAAGATTTATTTGAGATTATGGAAAATTGAGGTTATTTGGAAATGAAAAGTTGGCTAGAAGATCCCTAATGCTCTCTTCTGCTGATTCCGAGGACGGAATCCTTATAAGGGGGGTAGATTGTAATATCCCATATTTTCAAATCTTATTATTATAATTATCTGGAATTATTTATGTGACTTTTAGGTGAATTTCGGTGAATTATCTGATAAGTGGAATTGATGTTTGGGTGTTTAGATGTGACATTATTTGAATATTTGAATTTTTATATGTCCAGAATAAAATATAGATAATTGTGATATTTTTCTGGTAATTTTTGGACTGTTAGATGATTTTATATTAATTTATGAATTATTAATTATTTTCTGAATAATTACCAAAATTATTTTATAAAGCCGGGAATCGTCCGACTTCAACCGTTTTTGCGTTTTTACAACCCGAAACTCTTCCGAAAACTCCTTCCTAACCTAATCTTGTAATTCCGGACATTTTCCGTGTTTTGACTTTTTCGATCCGGATTACGGTTTGACCCGTGCGCGGCCCGACGCAAGATTTTCGATACGATAGTTATTTCGGTAATCAATAAAACCCGTATTCTCGAGAGACGGGATATTTTTACGTTATTTTCGTATATAGTGTTTTATAAAAAGCTCGGTTTTAATAATTATCCAATTCTGGTATTAAATTGTATCGTTAATAGTTACTTAGCGGCTAAGTAATGTATTTTCGGATCCGATATGATCCAATGTGATGCTGGTTATGTGTTTTCGGGATGTCAAATCCCACAAAATTCGTGTTGTATTTTTATAAAATCAATCGTATTTCAAATACCCGGTATTTCTGCATCTTTGCATTATTCGCAAATTTTGGGAATTTTTGATACAAATTTTATATTTTATCGCTTTTAAAATTATTCCCCATAATTATTATTTTGGGGCTTAATTATTTTAATTAGGAGATAAAAACACCCTTATTTGATTTTTGGGGATTTATTTTTCAGTTAATATAAATACCAACAGATTTAATTATTTTATTCATTTTTTTATAAAAATTTCAGAAAATCAAGAACTTGTTCTTGGGGGTGAAATTCTTTCTCAAACTTTGATTGATGATTTTGGACTAACCAGGAAACCAAATCAAACGCTCTACACACCAAAACGATCCTTGTTTCAAGCCCTTTCTGTTGATATCAACATCACAATCTGAGAGTAAGTATTCATGAAAATCGATTTTTGGTGCTTATTCTTGAATTTCGATTTTTGATTTTGGAGGATTGTTGAATGATTCTGAGTTTACGAATAGCTTTAAAATGATCTTTAGAATCGATTTGAGTGTTTGGTTGAAATGTTTTAGTCCAAGAACGATTAAACCGAGTTCTTGTTTTTCCTTGATTTTGATTTTGTTTTTCTGAATTGTTTGATGATGATTTAAAGTTATTGTCGATTGTAATGAATTGGGGATGATTTAAGCTTCATTTTCGTACCTGGTTCGTTGGATTTGGTGTTGAATTGGGTAAAAACCCATGTTGCCGGAAAGAGCTTGAAGCTCGCCGGTTTGTATGGTGTTTTGGCCGGAACTCGGGATCTCCGAGTTGTTTGTGGATGATTTCGGTTGGAACGTACTGCCTCGGCTGCCAGGAACCTATTAATCTGTTAACATCAGGCTGAACGAGCCGTTTAAGCCCAACCGGAGCTCGCCGGCAACCATAAAAGCCACCGGATTCTGGGATTGAAACCCAGATTCTGTCCGGTTTCTTGAGGACCCGGATGGGTTCTTATAACCCGGTTTCAACCCACCATATAACCCGGGTTTGATCTTCTCAAACCCAACCCCATATTCAAAAATGTGTTTCTGCTGATTTATTTTATAAAATAAATCAAAATTCAGTTTTTAGTTTTAAAAATTATTTTCTTTTATTCTAAAAATCATTATTTTAATTCTGAAAATTTATTTTAATTCAAAAATAAATCCAAATTATTTAGTTAATTAATTTTAGTTGATAATTAATTATTTAATTAGTCAATTAATTTAAATATTAATTGATTAATTAATTTAATTAGTTATTAATTAATTGATTATATAATTAGATTTAATTATTTATTATTGATTTAAAAATTCTAAAAAAAAAAAAAATAGTTTCGAGCTTTAAAATATTATTGTAAATTATTTTCCAGGCTCGATAATTCTTATAAAATTATTTTCGAGTGTTCGAGCCCTATTATTTAGTTATAAAACGATTCGGAGATCGTTTTAATTCCGAAAAATGTTCAAAAATTCATATTAAATAAACCGTTCGTCCGTTTAACACAAAACGAACGCGTACAGACTCAGAAAAATATTCCGCTTTCATTAAAAATACTTTCGAGACCCAAATCCTTTTTGTTTCGAAAGGTCGTTTGTTTTACAAGTTATTCTGAGTCGATTATTGATCGAAAAATCATATTTTTGACCTGATTTCAGTTTTAAACATATCGAGTCGACCCTTTTGACGAACTGAGTCATATGTGATATGAATTAAGTGATACGTGGATTATGTGCTTACGTGCTATGTGAATTATGTGCATATGTGGATTAAGAGTCCTGTGTTTGTCTGTTATATTTATATGTGGGCTATCGTATGGGTAGACGATAGGGTTTTGACGCGCCGTTCGTCAAGTAATTATCATTTAGACAATTAAAGTTGTATCTTTTAATTATAGATGCGGATCATTCGAGTTGATCAGGACAAGACGTTGGATAAAGAATGAGATGGAATGGTATTGGGCATCTGGCTTCTAGCAATCGCAGGAGCAGCCAGTCAAGTGTTGAAAAGAAGGCGGTGATGTCTTGAGACAGAATGTCCGAATAGATGCGTCTTTGCGAGTGTGACTAACTACTAAAACCCAAAGGCAAGTACCCTAACCTCACTTATCATTCAAGTGACGTTTAATTCGATTCATATTATGCAAGTACCCCTGACTTCACTTATTGTTCAAGTGATATTTATTTTGAAGCTTATTATGCAAGTATTGCTTTCCCTATTCTCAGTTTAGAATCGATAAATGTTTTACATATCGTTGAATTAAATAATTCTGTTTATGCAAGTATTATTCCGCTATTCTATATTCAGAGTAGCTAAGTGATTTTACTTATCCAATTATCGGATTTACAAATGTTTTAGATTTTGAGAAAAGTAATTTGGTTGCGAATATTCCTACCCAAGAAATGGGGGAATAAAAGTTTATAAGGGTGTCGAGTATTATGACCCCATCTCAATAAAATGTTTTTAAGATTGGATGGTTGCGTAAGAGGCCGTGGCGGCGGTCCAGTGTGAGCTATGTGTTATACAGGATATAACACCTTGCTAGGCCGATATGTGCCTTGGGTACCCCTTTGTTTAGTTGGATATGCTTCGGCATACCGGTGTTGCTCCGCGGCTGATCACCGGCGGCAACACACCGTCGTTCGAGGATTCCAATCTAAATTATGATATTGTTTTAATATTCATAGAATAAATGATTTATCAACTGATTCTGTTTTGGATTAAAGTACTGATTCTGTTTTGGATTAAAAATACTGATTCTGTTTTGGATTAAAAGTACTGATTCTGTTTTGGATTAAAAATACTGATTCTATTTTGGATTAAAGTGAATTGTGGTTTTGATTCAGTTTCTTATTTTTGGCTGATACTTACGTTGTTGTTAAATATCAAAGGTGGTATTAGTATAGATGATTGATGTTGACTTCAGTATGGAATGTTGTGAGCATCAAAGTTCGTATTTATATCTAATTTGATATAACAACAAAATAAGTATTAATTTCAAGAGTTCAGTTTTGAGTAAAGTTTACGATTCAATCCATAATCATTGTTTCATGTTAGAATTGTTTACGATATTTCCGTAAACACTGTTTTACGAGTTTTATTCTCGTCAAGATTCAAAGTAGTGCTGAAGCATTTCGCTCAAAAATATCAAAATGGTTTTGAATACAATTAAGGAATCAATTATGGGGTTCCACTACTATAATTTTATGATTCAGCAATTATGATTTTTAAATGTTCTGCGCTGATGCAGATGTCGGTTTTATATCAAAACGACCCTATATATATGCTATAATTAACTTGCTGAGCATTTCTTTCGCTCATACTTGCCTGTTTTTAAATTTAACCTCCAGTGAGGATTAGCTTGCTGTTTAGCTGCGTAATTCGAGGAAGCAAAGAAGAAGCTTTTGGAAGGTGGTTGGTCCAGGGTTTGCGGACTAGTGTAAGTTTTATTGTATAAAGTTGTTTATATTATATTATATTATATTATAGTTGTATATTTTATTTGGGCCTAGTATACTTCATTTCGAAGTTATACTAGTGGGTTTAGTTTTGAGTTGGAAATTATTGAAAAAAAAGATTTAAAAGAAAGTGAAAAATTATTTGTGGAATTTGGATTTCTTGTTTCTAGAACTGTAACCTTAAAAGATCTTGGATTAGTTTGGGGTCATTTATGATAAATATCTTCCGCTGGCATTTATTATTTGATTTAACAGGTTATTTTGGATTGAGGTTTCATAGTGACGACCAAATCTTCTGACCTCAGATTTGGGGGCGTTACAACCGGTGCATACTTCTGACAGCGGTCACACTTCTTCACATATTCTTTGGCATCAGCCATCATTTCTGGCCAATAGAAGCCTAAACGGGCTATCTTATGGGCTAATGCTCTGCCCCCCAAGTGTTGTCCACAAACACCTTCATGTACTTCTTCAAGAGCCAAGCGTGCCTCATCGGGCCTGAGACACCTTAAGTAAGGAACCACAAAAGATCTTTTATACAGAATCCCATCTATCAAAGAGTACCTTAGTGCTCGAACAACCAACTTCCGTGCTTCAGTAGCATTGTTTGGCAACCAACCGGTTTGAATATGAGCCTTAATGGGATCTATCCATGACGTCCCCAGGCCTATAGGAGCCACAAGCTTAACATTAATGCTCCGCGTTTTTAAAACGCGAAAGTATACACTTCCAGAACTTTCTTCTATCTCAGATGAAGCAAACTTTGATAATGCATCTGCCTTAGCATTTTCCTCCTTTGGAATGTGCTCAACATGACATTCATCGAATTGGGTCATCACATCCCTTACTAGGCGGACATACTTAGCCATCGTATCATCCCTTACCTTAAACTCTCCCTTTACCTGGGATATGACCAGCTTCGAGTCTCCACGGACTTTTAAGTTCTTGACTCTAAGTGTCCCTGCTAATCCAAGACCAGCTATCAGAGCTTCATATTCTGCCTCATTGTTTGTGGTTGGGAAGTCTAACTTCATGGCATACTCAATCAAGAACCCATCAGGGCTTTGTAAAACCAAACCTGCCCCACTTAAATTTGTTTTTGATGCTCCATCAAAATAGAGAACCCAATATTCTTTCTCCTTATCATCCTTTTCTTTGTCCCCCTTATCAACTTCCTTGTCTTGAGGTATGGTATCTTCCTACCCCTCGAATTCTTGGTTGGGTATGGTACATTCCACCATGAAGTCAGCCAATGTATGGGCTTTTATTGCCGTTCGTGGCTTATACTTGATGTCGAATTCTCCCAGCTCTATTGCCCACTTAATCAACCTCCCACTAGCCTTGAGACTATGAATGATATTTCTCAGGGGCTGATTTGTTAGCACCTCAATTTGATGAGCCTGAAAGTAAGGACCTAACTTTCTTGAAGCCATCACCAAAGCTAAAGCAAACTTCTAATTAGTTGAATAATTCAACTCAGCTCCATGCAGAATTTTGCTGACATAATATACGGGTTTCTGGATTTTCAGTTCCTCATTAACCAATACAGCGCTCAAGGCACTCTCTGAAACGGCCAAGTACAAGTATAAGACTTCATTCAAAGCTGGTTTGGCCAACAACGGGGCCTGGGCCATATATTTCTTTAATTCCTCGAATGCCTTCTGGCTTTTCTCACTCCATACAAAATCCTTAACCTTCTTTAAGGACTTGAAGAACGACAAACACTTGTCCTCAGACTTTGAGATAAATCGTCCCAATGCAGCAACCCTTCCAGTGAGCTTCTGAACGTCTTTGACAGTTTTTAGTGGCTCCATGTCCAGGATTGCCTTTATTTTATCGGGGTTGGCCTCGATCCCTCTCTTGGAGACCATGAATCCTAAAAATTTTCCAGATCCAACTCTGAAAGCACACTTCATAGGATTTAACATCATCTTGTGGTACCTCAGGACCTCGAAAGCTTCCCTCAAATGGGTTATATGATCAGTCATTACTAGACTCTTGACTAACACGTCATCAACATAGACTTCCATAGTCTTGCCAATAAGTTCCTTAAAAATTTTATTTACCAACCTTTGATAGGTGGCTCCTGTATTCTTGAGACCAAATGCCATAACAAGATAACAATAAACACCAAAGTCAGTGATGAATGATACCTTTGGAATGTCGTTCTTATGCATCTTGATCTGATTGTATCCACTAAATCCATCCATGAAGCTCAGCATCTCATGCCCAGTAGTGGCATCTATCAAAGTATCGATCCTCGGTAACGGGAAACAGTCCTTAGGACATGCATCATTTAGATCAGCGAAGTCCACACACATCCTCCATTTTCCATTGGCCTTCTTCACCATTATAGGGTTTGCTAACCACTCCGTAAATTGAATCTCCTCAATGAAACCAGCCTCTAAGACCTTCTCCACTTCCTATTTTATAGCTTCTTGCCTTTCTGGAGCAAAACTTCTTTTCTTTTGTTTCACTTTCTTCCGATTTGGGTCCACATTCAGCTTGTGAGTAATCAGTTCCGGGTCTATGCCTGGCACATCACTATTTTCTTGCAAAAATTTCACCAACTTCCCTCTAAGAGGCTCCTCGAGCGTGGCTCCAATAAAAGTCACCTTCTCAGGATCTTCGGGGGCTAAAGGAATTGATTCCAAGTCTTCTGTTGGCTTTCCTCTTTTCTCATCATTCTCTCGGATATCCAGATCTTCAATAGGAAGAACCTGCCCCCCAACTCCATCTGCCCTCAAAGAGGCCACATAACAGCTTCTAGCCATTTTTTGATCTCCTCTCTCTTCTCCGATCCCATCCCGGGTGGGAAACTTCATAACTGAATGGTAGGAAGAAGGGACTATCTTGAAGGCGTGTATCCTTGTTCTTTCCATGATAGCGTTGTAAGTCGAACTAGCCTTCACCTCCACGAAGTCCAATATCTGAGTTGCTTGCCTTGGTTCCTGTCCTATGGTTGTTGGCAACTTGATTATCCCTTCTACGGGTCACAACACTCCCGCAAATCCATACATCGGCATGTCGGTTGGGGTCAATTGGGAGTCGTTATATCCCATCCTCAAAAAGGTATCATGGAGCAAGATATCCACTGAAGCACCATTATCCACAAGGACCCTTCTTACTGGGTTGTTCCCTATTATCGGGGTTATAACCAACGGGTCATCGTGGGGAAATTTCACACCCTCCAGATCAGAATTATCAAAAGACATTGTTACTCCTGTCCTGGCCCTCTTCGGGGCTTCCCCAACAATATGCATAACTTCTCGGGAATACGCTTTCCTGGAGTTCTTGGATAACCCAGCAGCAGTTGGTTCTCTAAAAATTGTGTTTATCACAGGCCCTCGGGGTCATGGTCCTCCGATGATTTTATTTATCACCGGTCCCCTAGGCTGGGGATTCCGCCCCTGATCGTCTTGGTCCCTCCTATGATCTTCAAAGTTCTTTCTTCCATTGTTATTCCTATCTCCTCCATCTCCAGTGTACTTGTTCAACCTCCCTCTTCTAATAAGGAACTCAATTTCATCTTTCGGTTTCCTACACTCATCGGTGTCATGACCAACATCCTTGTGAAATCTACAATAATTGCTCTTATCTAACTTGGCAGGGTCGGCCTTCAAGGGCTTAGGCCAACAAATATCTCGATCTTTCTCGATTTCCATTAAAATTTGGCTCCTTGGAGCATTCAGCTTACCATACTCCGTAAATTTTTGTCCAGGTCCTCCTCTCTTGGGAGTTGAGTCAGGATTTTGCTCAGTTCTAGGATACTTGTCCTTAGCGATGTATTCCAGATCGGTCTTCCGCTTCCTGCCTCCAGCGGGCCCGTTGCTCATGACTGTTTTTCTCATACTCTCTTCGACCTTGATATACTTCCCTACCCTATCTTAGAGCTGCATCATGCTTTCAGGAGGCGTTTGGCCAAGGACATCTTGAAAAACTCATCCCTAGTTCCCTGTTGCAGTGCTATCGTGGCTACCTTGTCATCAAGGTCCGGGACTTTTAAAGCTTCCTTTGTGAAACGATCCAGGTAGTCTCTCAAGGATTCCTTCGCTCCCTGCACAATGCTCATGAGGGATGCTGAACTTTTCTCATGCACTCTCCCACTGATGAACTGTTTAATAAAAGCCTGACTTAATTCTCTGAACGACCCAATAGAGTTTGGGGGCAAACGACTATACCACCTTTGAGCCATACCCGACAGGGTTTGAGGAAAGGCCTGACACTTAATAGCATCATTCACGGGCTGCAATAGTAGTGCATTAGAGAATGTCCTAACATGATTAGCGGGATCTCCCGTGCCATCATAAGCTTTGATAGTTGGCATCTTGAACTTCCTTGAGATATGGGAATTCATTATTTCTTCAGTGAAGGACGGAGTAGGATCATCAGGATCTCCAAGGGGAAGAAGATTGCTTAGATCAGCCCTTGGGACAACATCCCATCTCCGTATCGGACCATCCAGGTCTATGATAGGTGGAGGATTTCTCCCCCTAGGAGGTAGTGGGGGTCTAGTGGTCTGGTACGCCTCCAAGTCGCACTTCAGCCTTTGAATCTCAACCTCGTGAGCCCTGATCCTTTCCTGCACTTCTTGGGGATTCGTCCCTTGTTTGCTCCTAGGACGTTGGCTACCATCAGCCATCGGCTCTTTGCCAGCACGTCTCCTTCTTGGGGCTATTTCATCATCCAAAAATTCGGAGTCTCTCTCAGTATAAGGGCCAGAAAATTCCTGATCCTTAGGGATAGGAGCCAAACCCCGTATGTAGGGGAGCGATCGCCCTCGTTCTTCACTCCGTCCAGCATGTCCACTTCCTCCAACCTCGGAGTAAATGGGCATCCCATAAGGGGGGTTAGTAGTCACAACAGTTGAATATTCGTACCCAATGGGTCGAGAATTCACAGGTGCATGTAGTTGTTAAACTTGGGGATTCGTACCTTGAATGGCCGAGGGAATCGTCGCTTGTGGTTGAGGTTGAGTTACCCTTATCTGGGCTTCTCCCTGGGTGGCTGCATAAGTTGAATGAGGAGGTACCTCCATGGTTGACGAAATCACTTGGGTTGTCCCCGATGGTGTTCCTTCCTCAAGATCTCTAATTGTTCTCCGTTTCTTCGCCATGGTTGTTGTTGTGCTTTCCCACAGACGGCGCCAAATGTTATGGATTAAAAACTAAGGTATATAATTGTTGTATTTATTATTAAGGAACGTGAGCTTCGAGGCTCGATTTGACTGCTCTTGTGTTTCGTCACTCAATCTACCTTAACAAGATGCCTACATACCTTGCTGATTGCCAAGGATCAAGTAAAAAAATGTAGTTCTGATTTGTGGGGTGAGACCCCTTATATAGATATTGGTGGTCCTTGAATTGGACTTGGTATAGGAGACTTGGTAGCCAAGTCTCCGAATTAGAATGGACTTTGGAGTCCTAAATAGTAGGAAACTGATTCCTTATCCTTCTAGGTCCCTTAAAGGCTAATCTGCAAGGATTTATGTCCTTATGGGGACTCTTCTCAATAGCTGATTTTTCCCATATTAATTAATTATGAAATTAATTAATATTCAGTGTTTTTTGGGCCTTCTTTGTTTCATCAGGCCTGATCCGGTCCATCAGGCCTGATCAATGTGTTAACCTTTTTGGTCTGAATGTCATACATCTTCTTATTGGGCCTAGTAGCCCAAATCATGTATAATTAATGTAATATTTAATTACACAATCAGGAATTATTTATCCATATCAGATTTAATTATTTATAATTTATTTTAATTATTATTTATGGGTTTAATTAATTAATTAATTCATTTAATCTATAATTAGTTAAGTAAAATGTAATTATTTATAATTAAGCCAAACAATGATTTAAAAATTATTTTGAGGTTTTAAAAATTATATAAGGTTATTTAAAATTCAATAATATTATTATTAATTGAATTATCATTGTTTTATTCATAATAAATAGACCGTTCGTCTGTTTAATACGAAACGAACACGTCTAGACTCAGAAAAATATTCCGCTTCTATTAAAAATACTTTTGAGACCTAATTACTTTTATATCGAAAGGTCTTTGTTTTATTAATCATTTTAAGTCGATTATTGATCGATAAATATTGTCTTGACCCGGTTTCAGTTCTAGAAGTCTCGAGTCCAACCTTTTAACGATTGGACTTATGTGTTATATGATTTATATATAACTACGTGTTATATGAATAACATGATTATATGCCTTGTGTGTACGAGTTATGTGAATTATGAGTCAACGTCTTTTAAACGTACCTGATCAGAATATGATCCTTATCCGTTATTATTGGGTGGGTAGACAATATGAATAACTGTATGATGGACAATTATACGTTGTCAGTTAATTGAAATAGTATATTTTATTATAGATACACATAATTCGAGATATTCAAAGCCAGACAGTGATAGTAGAAGTAAATCTTGATGGTGTGGGGGTATTGAGACAAGTGAGTACATAATAGAGATAAACAGAGAATGGCGATTAATAAGAAAGGTCAGATAGCCTGTCAATGAGAATACAGATATACCAGAACTGAGTGATATGGCAGATAGTTAAAGGTCAGAGGGTTATCTATTGAGGCAAGTATTTCTAAACTCTCTTCTAAAATATTGCAAATATTTCTTCATTCCTATTCTAAGTTTAGAATAGTTAAATGTTTTTATATTTCGCTGCAATTACTCTTATTTATGCAAGTATCTTTTTGATCTTGTTCCTTGATTATCGATTGATCTCTTGAGCAAATACCCATTATTTCGGATTATTTGCGAACCCTGAATTGGGAGGTTTTGAAATCAAAGTGATTTCACATCAAAATACTCTATGGACTGGATGGTCACGATGAGGCCCAGGAATGAGCTGGACCCTAAGGGCAAGAGATGGCTAGTCCCTTGATTATTAGGCCATAGTGCCTGGGTACCCTATATGTTGGTGGGTCTATGCAGTTGGGTATAGATCCATACTATATCCTGACTGATCAGCAGGTTATAGGCCATATGTTGGTTTCTAGTGTCCAGTCTAATTTATTGTTGATCTCCATTAACGACATTCCTTCTTGAATACTTTATGATTACAAAATCAAACAAAGATTTGATTCAAAAAGATGAATAAGTGAAACGTTCACTGTTTTTTTACAAGAAAAATATGATTTATGATTAAAGGCCAATGAGGGCCGATGTTTTATTCGCTCAATTATTTTAAATAGATAAAGATGTTTTGAAGTCATTCAAAAAATCGTTTCCAGAAGTGTCTTTGATCTGATACCTGGAAACCATTTATGATACTTGATGGGCATTTTTGGCTCACTCTTACTTTGTGAAATCCTATTTCTTGCAGTATCAAATGAGGGCAAAAGTGAATAGCTTTCAATAGACAGCAAAGGTGAAGAGATTCCAGCTGAAGGGGATTTGGAGGTGTCAGGGTGATCAATACGAGGAAATTAGTAAAGAGGTAATGAAATTGTATTTAGATATTGTAATTTTAGAAGGTTAGATTCTTGTTTCATACCATAACCTATAAATGATCCGGAATAATAAGGGTTTATCTGTATATTTGTTTTAATATACAGGTTTATATTATTTAAAGTTGACTAGTGACACCCAATCCTGACCCCGGATTTGGGGATGTTACAGTTGGCATCAGAGCCACAAGTTATTGGTCCCTGAAATAAGAATAGGTGAAGTAAATAGGATTGACAAGTCATATAAGATAAGAAAGATCCTAGGTATACTCATTTTGAGTTCAAATTGAGTGTGAGTTAAGATTAGCAGATCCGATATGGATTAGTAAGATAAGATGTTGTTAAAATAAGTAGAAGGAGAATATATTGACACTATGGATATATTGAGTTCCTAGATCCTATGGTTGCGAAGAGTCGACAGCTCGATGGTGAATGGGTAAATTACCCTGCTTTTCATATGGTTTAAAGAAAAAGGATATTAATTGACGTGAGAAGTTCGTATAAGGAAAGATAGAAAAGTTTTAGTATGAGCTAATTTAGAATTGCGTAGTAGGTCAAGCTCCAGGCTGGAGGCAACGAGTTGATTGAAGCTAACGAAGAGTCAACGTCGTAAGTTTAAAGGCACCACTGTGGAAATTTATAATTTTACGAATATCAATAACAAGTATTACGAAGAGATCAAATACTGTGAAGTCAATGTGGGAACTCAAGGTTGTCATGAGTGAACCGTATCCCGCCTGTTTCTAAACTGATTCCGGGACGGAATCCTTTTAAGGGGGAAGACTGTAAAAACCCAAAATTTTCACATTGATTAAATACCTTTATGAATAGTAACCTTGCGGATTAATAAAAACTTTTGAGACCACACCATATACGAGTTTTTAATTTAAGTTTCCGAGTTCATATTGTGGTTATACGTACTAAATGAGTGTATGCAAAAGTCGTTAGTTTTCGAAGAAACCTAATAGTCCAAATGATATTATTTACGAGCCATCGAGGAATAAGATAATTATACTAAGACCAAGAAAATCTTGAGAATTATAATTTCATAACTCGTAACCAGTATGAGAAATGGAAATGGTAATGGTTTACGATAAGCGGAATTATTCGACGTAGCATTTACGGGAATTGATTTAAACGTACGTGAACGAATGCGAGATAATGTAGGATGGCAAGGAATCAAGTGATAACCTAGGAAAACTAAGTATTTATAAATTTATCCAACAAGTAATAAATTAGGAAGCTAGTTACAAAATAAATAAATAACAAATTTCAATAAACATTAATTCAAGGAGCTTATCATGCAAGCTTTGACAAATGAGACACCTAGCTAAGCCTAGCCTTTGAAAATAGGATGCATCTTGTCCTACATACTTTATATATTCACAAGAAACCTATTTCCACCACATTTCCAAGAAGCAAGCAAGGCAATTCTCTCTCTCTCTCTCCAAAAACTCAATGCTGATTTTCAAAAATACTATGGAAAGAAAAATTGATATCTCCTGATCTACTCATTCAACAATTACCAAATTTTAACCAACGCTTCCTCATATCATTTATAAGATACGTTCAAAATTTCATGGCCATTGGATTAGTATAGCATAGTCAAATCCTTGCTCAAAATTGGTGGTGAATAGTAACTCCGAAAATCTCTTTTTATTTTCATGATTTTCATGGCATGATTTAGGATCCTTAAGCACAATCAATCCCTCCCAAGGTTCAACCATAAATAAGAGAACCTCCCAAGCTACCAAGAAAGGTATAAATCTTCATCCAAACTTTGTTTAAGTTTTAAGTTTCAAGAAAAGTATGGATCTTGGATATAAGTATAGTTTTGATGATTGATTTGATATTATCTTGATATTTAGTTAATTAGTTTTAAGGTTGATGATTGTTGCCTCAAGAATATGATGTTCTTTAGAGGAGTTAGTGTTGAGATAATGATTTGATGGTTGTTGATGGTGGTATAATGATTTAAGATGTAAACGAAACTCGGATCGTAATCGTAACCTCGTTAAAATAAACAAAACTCAACATAAGTTTCTGCAGAAGTTCCCGAAAGTATAAATTGTAGTTTCTTGAAAAGTGAGACTTAATTATAATATAAAATGTTATGAGGATCGTTTAGGCGCTTGAATCGCTTGATTTCAATTTACGGATCAAAAGTTATGACCGTTTTAGTAAAAGTGATTTACGCAACAAAAACTGCTACAAATTACGAACTTTATAAATAGAAATGATCGATTTAAAAATATTTAAAAATATTTAAAATCATGAAATATTTACAGAGAGTAAAAAATAGAGTTTATTAACTGCCATAAAAATTTCAAGTAAAAATATTGATTTTTCAATTTTATAAAAATGTCGGAGCCGAGGTCGTGCAGAGTACGAACATAAAAAACAAACCCCTGTTGGAAACTGCCACTTCGGGATTTTCACCCCTGTTACCAGAATTTTTTTCAAATAATGTTTTCTAAATTTTTTCTAGATCGAGCACGCAAAAATGGTGCATCAATTGAGTTAACGGTTTGAGAGATATCAACTTTTAGTGAAAGCGGTTTGAATAGTGTTATGCCCAAATGTTGGTATAAACAATATTCAGATTAAGACTGATAAAATAGGTAAAATTGAAGGAGAAACGCCTAAAAACTAGGAAAGGATAAGATTAACTTTCCATAAACAGATGGCACGCCCTAAGAACGCGCTGCATTGGTTAAACAGTTGAGTGGCCCGTGACCGTTTTGCCTTAAAGGCGCGCCCTTGAACATGACGAGGCGCGTCCAATCTTTGAAAAAAGATAGATGAGTGGCTTAATTGGAGTCTGTCCTATAGTGAGCCTTAGGGCGCGCCCTAGGTAAGGAAGGCTCCTTGGGTGGATCATTTGGACATGATTACTTCGACATGTCCATACTGTGGCTTGGGCAGAATTAAAGTCAGCCCCAAAGATGAATAGTTTAGGGCGCGCCTTATGATGTAAAATGGTATGAGAAACCAAAAGCTGGTGATACAGGGCGGCGCCAACATACAGAGATGTTAGGGCGCGCCTTGAATTTCTACTTGGACATAAGTATAGCTTTTATGTGCTGATTAGGTGGATTCTCTAGAAGGCTCAAGGAAGATGGAGATTATTATTACTAACCTACTTGATGCAGGTACTCTATTGAGGAACTCCTTCCTGTAGCATATCTATAGGAAAGGCGGTGTCCGTGGTCAGAGACCTCCAGGGGTATGCCTGGACTGAAGGCCTCCTCCTGTAGTCAATGGGTGTCCTCATTGGGGATGTTGGGTGAAATCTGGTGTGTGCTTTGGGAGCTGTAACACCCCCAGATCCGGGGTCGGGGATCCGGGTCGTCACGGTCTTTCTTTCCACAATAACACTTCACTTAATTAATAATAAACAACCTTATGCTGTGACCCCACACTAACACACACCACAACCCGTTATAGTCTCAGAGATGAAATTCAAATAAGTACAAGTCTTTGAATCCACAATTTAAAAGTTATTACAACCCAAAACGATTACTTGATAAATTTACAGTTAATTGCCATTATCTGCCACAAGTTATAATTATACATAATTGATTCTCAAAAGTAGATGGTCTGATCTACAATAGATCTACCTCTGCAGCTATAGCAGCTACGACATCATCGGGAAGACGAGGGACGCTTCCCACGCGCTTGCGCTGGGTCTGCTGGAGTCTGGCCATCCTTCCTAACTGTTGTTGTGTGATGAAGAAATAAAGCAAGAGTGAGCCTTACAGCTCGCAAGATAATACATAGTGATAACAATAATATAAGTATCTAAATGGATACTTACTAGAATCTTTATCGTGAGTAAGGTAATTACTTACTGGATATAAGTTTTAAAACAAGGGATGAAGTTACCAAATACTTCACTATACTTATATCATTTATAAAGCTACTTGAACTACCACTGTTCAAAGTATAATAAAATTCACGAGGTCATCCCATAGATGAGACCACAAATAAAACTTGAAAATATTTGATCTTTGAAATATTTTGAAAAGAGATGAAGTTACGAGATACTTCATTTAATGGATACACCAATAAAAATGTTTGACCCTGTCAATGCTTCGGCAACCACCCATTAGTAGCCTTTCGATCGAAATGCTACGGGTAGTGTTGCAGAATTATCCAAATGGATGATGAACTCATTACGGGAGTTTACCGCGCCAGGAAGACCACTTACGATGATCAGTCGTAGTAGTACAACCCCACCATTTTCTACATGTAGAGGAGAACCTGTCGGATTTACTTGTCAACCGAACACTGAACTCCTAAGGAATGGACCGCCTTAGCGGAACTTCCAGGCCATTTGGGACAATATAATAAGGCTGGGTCGGCGCTACTCGACCACTTACGCCACTCCTAGTTCAGATGAAATCCATGACTCTGAAACGTAAAGCTCGTTTCCCCCTTTCCCCAAGTAGAAACTTGTTGATACGGCTCCACCAAGAAGTCGTATCTAGTTGGAAAGGAAAACTCACCGATAATTCCCAGGCAATGCCTGTTAATGGATTAACTTGTTCCAAGAATTTTACTTCCCGAATATTGGGTAAGTAATCAAAAACTCTTTTACCAAGACAGCAACCTTGTTACGAATATAAAACACACCACCGAGCCGGATCCCCCATGTTTTGAGCGAGTATTTAAATCCCCTTTTTAAAAGGAAGATCTTAAATATAAAAATAGTTTTGGGATCCGCTCTAACTTTTGAAAATCATTTTAAAGACTCGAAAACACTTTAAAGAGTGTTTGGAGTAAAACTGATTTAATGAAGTAAATCAGTCCCCAGAATATTTAGAAAATGACTGAATATTATTATTTAAATAATATTCCCATAAAGAATAATCTTTATAAAAATAATTGAAGTAGAAGTATTAAAACTTATACTTGAAACGAGTATTAAATAACCAAAGATATACTTATATGAAAGTACTATCTTTATTTGAATAATCGAAAATAAGTTTGATTATTGACACCTTATTCTTTAATAAAATAAAGAATATACCTCGACAAATAATCGGAGTCATAGATCCTCAAATGAATATTCAAATAATATTCATTAAATAATATAAACTGAGCCATAAGCCTTCGAATGAATATTCAAATAATATTCAATAAATAATATAAAAGAGTCATAAGCCCTCCGATGAATATTCAAGTAATATTCAGATAAATAAACAAAAGGAGTCATACGCCTTCGAATAATATTCGAAATAATATTCAATAATAAAATAAAGTTTAAAGTTATCGAATAAACCTTATTCGATTAATAGTTTGGAAAAACTATAACCATATATATATATAAATATATATATATATATATCCATATCCATATATACAAAAATCTACTCGGGATCCTCGACTCCCGGTTTTAGAAAATATTTTCACCTTTGGGTCCCTATACTAAGGGTATATGCAAGTTACCGCTATCCTCTAGCATAGGTATTATCAACTGAACCAACAGATATATAACTCAAGAATATGAGACAGGCATGCATATATATATACCATATCAGCATGCTTCAATATATCGCAACATTTGCTAATTAACCAATATGCATTTATCGCAAGATCATGCATATACAAATGTATACATCACAACAACAGTATAACGGATAGAATACTTGCCTGAGCGACTTGGGGGTGAGAAAGGCTCGGGACGAGTCTGATAACCTATAAACAACAAGTTAGTTGGAATTAAACCAAAATCACTTGTAAATCTATACTTTAACTAACTTAGACTCTAACGCTTGTTTTGCGCTCACTGATTTGCTTAAGTCACTCGGGTACCCTCGGCTCCACCATTTTTAATAATTTAACCTTTACGAGTTTTAAAGCGATTCCTTCGCGAGTGTCTTACCAACTGCCTAACACACTTACCATAAATGTTTCATACATTAATTAACCCTTTTTGGTCTCTAACCTATGTTTCAAAGTAAGGCGAGGGAAAAAGTTTCGTTCGCGAAACGCCGTTACTTGAAACGGTCGTTTCTCCTAAACCGTGCATCGGAATCGAACGAACTACATATCAAAACGAAGCTCGTAACATGAGCTATCTAAACATGGCAGTGGTCATAATCTAGCAGGGGGTTCTCGGGTCATAATGCTATGCACAAAAACAGTCCAAAGAAAATCGGACGTTACGACGGCTATGTTTACGCGATTTCCCAATTTTAAACCATACAAAACCAACCACAAACCAACCTCAAATCCAACATACAACCAACATCCATCCTTATCACATCATAACAACCCCAACCAATTCAATTTAATCATTCATACTTATGCCTAAACTTAACTTTAATCATACTTAAGTTCCTTTAAATCAAAACCACAACAATTACCATTCCATTTCACTACCATTCCAAATCCCAAACTCTAAATCATAACAACAAACTACAATATCAACCCACTAATCAAAATCATCTTATAATATATAGGAATCTAGGGTTTGGAGATGGTATACCTTCCTTGAAGTGGTGGCTGGAGCTAGGAAGCCTTAAGAAGCTTTGAGAAGTCTTAAGAATGCTTGGATCTTCAAGAAAAACAAGAAAAAGTTCAAGTTAAAAACTTGAAAACACTATTCATTGTCTTCTTCTTTGATTAAATGAAGAAGATTGAGAAGGAATTAATGGCTTAAACTCATGATATAGTCCTAACTAAGCATGAAGATGATTAGGGAATTATCTTACCAATTTAGGAAGCTTGGATCTTGGATTTTGAATTTCTCTTGCCTTTTGAATAGTGAAAAGCCGTGAGCAATGAAGAACAAAGCCTTGGTTGCTTTTGATTTTTGATGAAAATGATTTTACTTGGCTTGGTTGATTGGTTTTTGTGCTTTCTTTAGTTAATTACCTTCTTGCCCTTGGATTTGTGTGGTTACAAAGCCACCACACCTCCTTCCTTCCCATGTCATGCTTATGTCATCCTCATGATGTCATCCTCCCTTCCTTGTCCTCTTTCTATTGGTTGGATGACATCATTCCCCCTAATCCCTTTGATTAACTTCCTAATCGTTTGCCTAATGACCGCTGATCTGTTATACGGTTTGCTTAACTTTCGTTCTCGTTTATCGTTTGAAGGATCATACCCGGGATCTTATTACTTAGGTTCCCTTAACCTTTCTCAATACATTATATTCCTTTTATGATCCTCTATTATAATCCTTTAATTTAAATCTTTTTTATCCTGTTACCTTATACTCAATTCTCTCCGTATCTTGTGGATTTCGGGAAAAACCAAAGTGTTCGGAATTGGATTCTGACGATCTTTACATACACTTATATACTACATAGAGTACTAATAATATCCCATAAGATCAATAACAGAACCCCTACATAGCGTGGCATGAACAGTTTTCTCATTCAGCAAAAACACTATTCATAAGGGTTTCAGAAATTTCCAAAAATTGGGGTTATTACAGTCTCCCCTCCTTAAAAGGATTCCGTCCCGGAATCAGATAGAAATAAATAGGGATACTTTCTTAGTATTGCACTTTCTAACTCTCAAGTCAATTTTCCCACATTGTGGTTCTACCATCAAACTCTTACTAGTTTGATAACCCTTCTCCTAAGAACTCGTTCCTTTTCACTCTATAACCCTTCCTGGTTGCTCCATATAGGTTACGTCTGGTTGCATGTCTATGCGCTCATATGCCCCTATTTGTCTGGCATCTGAATTACACTTCCTTAACATTAATATGTGGAACACGTTACGGCCTGCTACATGTTCGGGGTTAGGGCTAGCTCATATGCTAACTTCCCAAACGTCTCAATATATCCAAGGGTCCAACAAATTGTAGACTTAGCTTTCCTTTCTTTCCGAATCTCATCAATCCTTTCCAAGGGATACCTATAACATTACTAGGTCCCCTATTTCATACCCTTTATCCTTTCGTGTCAAATCAACATACTTATCATGTCCATCTTGGGCTACTACCAGCCGTCCTCTGATTAGATCTATCATATCCTTGGTCCTTTGGACTACTGCGGGTCCGAGCATCTTGCGCTCTACAACTCCATCCTAACATAAGGGAGATCGACATTGTCTTCCCTCAAGGATCTCATAAGGCGATACCTCAATACTGACATAGGATCTATTATCGTAAGATAACTTAATCCGCGTTAAATGATCATTCCAAATTCTTTCAAGTCTATTGCACAGACTCTCATTATAGCTTTTAGCATTAGAACTTTTGCTTCTCAATACCCATTCTTTTCCAGTTCGTAATCGCTACTACCTTCCGTTCCTAATATTATACTGGTTATACTTTTGCTCGTTAGCATTCTATAACCTTTTAATAACCACGTCAACCTTAGTATCACGAATGTGTTTCCATCCCGAATACTATCACAATTTTATTACTCCTTTTCAGTTGTTTCTATTTTCCAAAATTTAATCAATCAAATAGAAGTAAAGGAATGTGTTGAGAGATCACTATGATCATGAACACTTGTTATATCGCATAGTTAGTACAGAAGGTGGCCAGCCTTTAGTACTTGACAAGCAATTAAACAATAGATGGTATCCTACTAGGCTTCTATCACACAGATAGATAGTCATTCGGCAATACCTCCCCTTTCTGGAAGGGTTGTTCTTCTCAGCTTACATGAAATGAAAAGAAGAGAAAAGAACGAATTGAAGAGAATTGTATATATGAAAAAAATATACTGCCACAAAATATCTGGCTTGGAACCTACCTCTGAACTATAGAGGTTTGTCATAGGAGAACAAATCATATACGTATATAAATCAACATTAAGCATTATAGCCTCGTATTTCCCATGCCTAAATATTTTCGCTATCCCATCCATCATTCTATGGACCCACACTCTTCCTCGAGCTTATACACAATCACCTTTGAAACTCCCTCGACATCGAAAATCGAATCTGGGATCTCATTCTATACATCATCGTTACTAGAATTATATGCTTGCACCGCAACCTTCCTCGTATAATAATACGACTCTCTATTGATAAGAAAGAATAAATATACAATAGGTAGATACTCTACTTAATTAGTCTATCAATGATAACTTATACACTACCACAACCCGATTAGTGGTACTCAATCTCAATCACCCATTCCAATACAACTCTCACGGTTGTAATCAGCTCATTACTCGCAGAATCATTGCTGCCTTACTATGGTCCACCACTGACCTACTGTCGTCATTCACTTTTCCATAAAATCTTAATATCTAACCATACGGAGTCCATACATGTCATATCAAATCATTCTAAGGAGGTAACATACTCACCATTCCTGATCCATGAAGAACACTCCTGATCCTGACATACATACATGACATGAAGCAGATAAAATTGTAGAAGAGTTTCGCTCAAAGCAACGATAGCAGGTTAATACCATTCGTAATCATATGCCTTCAATAGAGGACTTAACTCAAACGTTTGTTTAGTCCTTTTTGAAACATGGTCCTGGCTTATCTCAAGATAGGACCTTCTAAGATAGATAGCCCGTTCATGGCGATTACACGAATTAAACCTTTACCAACTACTATTACGGTTGGGTATTGCACAGTCATCAGAAGGAATGTCAATCTTCCAAACCATAATACAACCTTCACAGCTTTAACCATCATCACTGTATTCTTTTGGCACAGGCGCCTATAATTATCACTTCTGTAACACCCCCAGATCCGGGGTCGGGGATCCGGGTCGTCACGGTCTTTCTTTCCACAATAACACTTCACTTAATTAATAATAAACAACCTTATGCTGTGACCCCACACTAACACACACCACAACCCGTTATAGTCTCAGAGATGAAATTCAAATAAGTACAAGTCTTTGAATCCACATTTCTATTTTTGAGAATTTTGAATATTACCTTTCTCCTTGTACAACCTCTAAGGTTATCCTTCAATCGTTCCTCCTGTATTCCCTAGATACAGGGCATATCAAAATACCATTCACTATTACTAGAACCATTGTCTATATACCTCTGAAAATTTCTCCACTGATTCTTAAAGGTTGTTGTTACCTTAACCCTTTTCAAATCATATTGTCAAAACTCATACTGTCCCTATTAAGGGTGAAATGCCAACCTTTATGCATTCCCCTAGGATTCATTTTAAGTTACCGATGTTCTATCCTTAATTCCACCTTTAAAAGGTACCTGCCTTCTTCCATGGATAAATCAAGTCATATCTCCCTGATAAGGGTGTCTTATTCAATCATTCCCACCTCGATAGTACATGTCTAATTTCACAATAACATCTGTATTCAAAATGGGGTCAATCAATATGGCCTCCAAAAGATAACAACGGTTATCTGCTTGTCTTGCCTAATTTGGTAACGATAACAAGGATGTTCTGGAAGATATTGGTCGTGTTCAACGTGAACTCCTTCTTAATAATTCCTTATTTACTTTTGTTGTTTATCTCAACAGTCACCTCACTGTTGGGATATCTCTCATACCTGGCGTCTCCCTTTCTGGGTATCCTGCCACCGGTCTTACATTTCACCTTCTTGAAGGTCACTTCCTTCATCCAATTTTCTTAATTTCTTACTTTCTTGTGTCCTCAGTCTATCCGCGTCTCATTATTTATCCTTCGAATTATCTCAAGGTTTCCTCGAATCTTCCCAACTTACAAGGGATAAAATATATGTATCTCTTATGCCTTCAACCGTCAACTTTAACTCATGGTGAATCACCCTCATCCTGACGATCATATACTTTTCTATTTCTATTAATATGAGTCTTTAGGGTTTCCTCATACCCAACTCCCTTATCATTCCTCAAACTCTGTTGCCTTTATATTCCTTTCCACTTCAATTCCTTTTTATTTTCCTTTCTCTTATCATTATTTCATGAACCAACACAACATAAGCATTGATTTCAAATATCCCGTCATTCTGGATTCGCGTCTTCAGAACGAATCTTAACAACTTTTACAGCTTAGATTCATAATTCATCATACTCGTCTGCCTTTGTTCTGGCTCTAAAGCTTTTACACTATCTCCATAACCTTGGGAAGTACTTTCCTGAAAACAATTGACTGAACTTAAATCAGTTTATTATAATCTCTTGCTCCGTGCCTTCCTTGGCCTTTCACCAGCGGGTGGTCTCTCTCTTAGGAGGGTAAGTGACAAAAATAGTCCTTTGTGATCCGTCAATCATTCAGAATCTCAAATGATTCCTCTATTTCCTTTAGCCAGGCTCTTGCCTCGACTGGGTCAACCTGTTCCTTGGAACTCTGAGAGCTTAGAGACTTACAGGTCCTGAAAGAATTTCCTATCGCATTGTTTCCTCAAGGTGGTGGTTGGGGATAATAGTCTAAGTTCTGTCTAGACAGGTCCATGAATTGCCGTATAGGAGTACCGTCTCGGGTCTCCTTTCCTTACTCGACTTTCTGTTTCCTTAGTATGAAATGTTTCATCCTACTCCCCATAATTGGGGTCATCTTTTAATTTAAAATCCTCATTTTCCAATAATTCGGTCTCTATTGCAATCTCAAACAGCTTTTCGGTACCGGCTCCGGTTACCTTCACTACTATTTCCAAAATCTCTTATAAACTCTCCCAAAGACATTATCATCTTGAGTCTCTCCTTTTTACTAAGGGCATCAGCCACCACATTGGCTTTCCCCGAATGATAAAGAATCTCCCAATCATTATTCTTGATTAGCTCTAACTGCCTCCTCTGGCATATGTTGAGCTCTTTCTACGTGAAAATGTACTAGAGCACTTATGGCTTAGGTAATTCTCGCACTTCTCTCCATACAAGTAGTGCCTCCAATCTTTAGGGTAAAACTATTACCACGAGCCTAAGCTCATGGGCGGGGATATCGAATTTCATATTACCTTAATTGTCTTGACGCGTACGCGATTACCTTGCTGAGCTGTATGAGAAGCACCCTAATTCCTTATGCGAAGCGTCACTACACTTCACAAAATCTCATTTTCCATCCGGCAACGCCAACATAGGGAACGTCACCAACCTTTGCTTCGGTTCTTAAAAGTTGTTCTCGCATTTCTCTGTCCATTCGAACTTCTCAGTCTTACGAGTAAGCCGCGTTAAAGGGGCTACTATCTTTACAAACTTGAACGAACCTCCGGTAGTGACCGGCCAATCCTACCTCTGGGAGTTGCCCTAACCATGGTCATCAATTCATCAGTGGTCCTTTATTCATTCTTGTCAGGATCCTCCACGAGATCCTCCTCAGCAACAATCCCATCTAGGACAACATCCTCAACCGCTACATCCTCAATATCAACATCATCCGGTCCTGCATTAGGACACTCTATCGGATCCACAATCCGATCTCCAATTAGTAATAAAACATCATCGCGCTGTTGCTCCTCAACCTCAGGGTTCGGAGTCCCGCTACTCTATACGATAACGAACTACGCTTCTATCGCTACATTTATAAGGGTTCCCATAAGGGTTTTAACTGTCAGTACTACGTTAGGTAGCCCGACTATGAACTTGGCAAGAGTTCTTATTATCTTAGTAAACTTATTATCTTAACGTCACATCATCTCTGGGGTTTATAACGCTTAGCTCTGATACCACTTCTGTAACACCCCCAGATCCGGGGTCGGGGATCCGGGTCGTCACGGTCTTTCTTTCCACAATAACACTTCACTTAATTAATAATAAACAACCTTATGCTGTGACCCCACACTAACACACACCACAACCCGTTATAGTCTCAGAGATGAAATTCAAATAAGTACAAGTCTTTGAATCCACAATTTAAAAGTTATTACAACCCAAAACGATTACTTGATAAATTTACAGTTAATTGCCATTATCTGCCACAAGTTATAATTATACATAATTGATTCTCAAAAGTAGATGGTCTGATCTACAATAGATCTACCTCTGCAGCTATAGCAGCTACGACATCATCGGGAAGACGAGGGACGCTTCCCACGCGCTTGCGCTGGGTCTGCTGGAGTCTGGCCATCCTTCCTAACTGTTGTTGTGTGATGAAGAAATAAAGCAAGAGTGAGCCTTACAGCTCGCAAGATAATACATAGTGATAACAATAATATAAGTATCTAAATGGATACTTACTAGAATCTTTATCGTGAGTAAGGTAATTACTTACTGGATATAAGTTTTAAAACAAGGGATGAAGTTACCAAATACTTCACTATACTTATATCATTTATAAAGCTACTTGAACTACCACTGTTCAAAGTATAATAAAATTCACGAGGTCATCCCATAGATGAGACCACAAATAAAACTTGAAAATATTTGATCTTTGAAATATTTTGAAAAGAGATGAAGTTACGAGATACTTCATTCAATGGATACACCAATAAAAATGTTTGACCCTGTCAATGCTTCGGCAACCACCCATTAGTAGCCTTTCGATCGAAATGCTACGGGTAGTGTTGCAGAATTATCCAAATGGATGATGAACTCATTACGGGAGTTTACCGCGCCAGGAAGACCACTTACGATGATCAGTCGTAGTAGTACAACCCCACCATTTTCTACATGTAGAGGAGAACCTGTCGGATTTACTTGTCAACCGAACACTGAACTCCTAAGGAATGGACCGCCTTAGCGGAACTTCCAGGCCATTTGGGCCAATATAATAAGGCTGGGCCGGCGCTACTCGACCACTTACGCCACTCCTAGTTCAGATGAAATCCATGACTCTGAAACGTAAAGCTCGTTTCCCCCTTTCCCCAAGTAGAAACTTGTTGATACAGCTCCACCAAGAAGTCGTATCTAGTTGGAAAGGAAAACTCACCGATATTTCCCAGGCGATGCCTGTTAATGGATTAACTTGTTCCAAGAATTTTACTTCCCGAATATTGGGTAAGTAATCAAAAACTCTTTTACCAAGACAGCAACCTTGTTGCGAATATAAAACACACCACCGAGCCGGATCCCCCATGTTTTGAGCGAGTATTTAAATCCCCTTTTTAAAAGGAAGATCTTAAATATAAAAATAGTTTTGGGATCCGCTCTAACTTTGAAAATCATTTTAAAGACTCGAAAACACTTTAAAGAGTGTTTGGAGTAAAACTGATTTAATGAAGTAAATCAGTCCCCAGAATATTTAGAAAATGACTGAATATTATTATTTAAATAATATTCCCATAAAGAATAATCTTTATAAAAATAATTGAAGTAGAAGTATTAAAACTTATACTTGAAACGAGTATTAAATAACCAAAGATATACTTATATGAAAGTACTATCTTTATTTGAATAATCGAAAATAAGTTTGATTATTGACACCTTATTCTTTAATAAAATAAAGAATATACCTCGACAAATAATCGGAGTCATAGATCCTCAAATGAATATTCAAATAATATTCATTAAATAATATAAACTGAGCCATAAGCCTTCGAATGAATATTCAAATAATATTCAATAAATAATATAAAAGAGTCATAAGCCCTCCGATGAATATTCAAGTAATATTCAGATAAATAAACAAAAGGAGTCATACGCCTTCGAATAATATTCGAAATAATATTCAATAATAAAATAAAGTTTAAAGTTATCGAATAAACCTTATTCGATTAATAGTTTGGAAAAACTATAACCATATATATATATATAAATATATATATATATATATCTATATCCATATATACAAAAATCTACTCGGGATCCTCGACTCCCGGTTTTAGAAAATATTTTCACCTTTGGGTCCCTATACTAAGGGTATATGCAAGTTACCGCTATCCTCTAGCATAGGTATTATCAACTGAACCAACAGATATATAACTCAAGAATATGAGACAGGCATGCATATATATATACCATATCAGCATGCTTCAATATATCGCAACATTTGCTAATTAACCAATATGCATTTATCGCAAGATCATGCATATACAAATGTATACATCACAACAACAGTATAACGGATAGAATACTTGCCTGAGCGACTTGGGGGTGAGAAAGGCTCGGGACGAGTCTGATAACCTATAAACAACAAGTAAGTTGGAATTAAACCAAAATCACTTGTAAATCTATACTTTAACTAACTTAGACTCTAACGCTTGTTTTGCGCTCACTGATTTGCTTAAGTCACTCGGGTACCCTCGGCTCCACCATTTTTAATAATTTAACCTTTACGAGTTTTAAAGCGATTCCTTCGCGAGTGTCTTACCAACTGCCTAACACACTTACCATAAATGTTTCATACATTAATTAACCCTTTTTGGTCTCTAACCTATGTTTCAAAGTAAGGCGAGGGAAAAAGTTTCGTTCGCGAAACGCCGTTACTTGAAACGGTCGTTTCTCCTAAACCGTGCATCGGAATCGAACGAACTACATATCAAAACGAAGCTCGTAACATGAGCTATCTAAACATGGCAGTGGTCATAATCTAGCAGGGGGTTCTCGGGTCATAATGCTATGCACAAAAACAGTCCAAAGAAAATCGGACGTTACGACGGCTATGTTTACGCGATTTCCCAATTTTAAACCATACAAAACCAACCACAAACCAACCTCAAATCCAACATACAACCAACATCCATCCTTATCACATCATAACAACCCCAACCAATTCAATTTAATCATTCATACTTATGCCTAAACTTAACTTTAATCATACTTAAGTTCCTTTAAATCAAAACCACAACAATTACCATTCCATTTCACTACCATTCCAAATCCCAAACTCTAAATCATAACAACAAACTACAATATCAACCCACTAATCAAAATCATCTTATAATATATAGGAATCTAGGGTTTGGAGATGGTATACCTTCCTTGAAGTGGTGGGTGGAGCTAGGAAGCCTTAAGAAGCTTTGAGAAGTCTTAAGAATGCTTGGATCTTCAAGAAAAACAAGAAAAAGTTCAAGTTAAAAACTTGAAAACACTATTCATTGTCTTCTTCTTTGATTAAATGAAGAAGATTGAGAAGGAATTAATGGCTTAAACTCATGATATAGTCCTAACTAAGCATGAAGATGATTAGGGAATTATCTTACCAATTTAGGAAGCTTGGATCTTGGATTTTGAATTTCTCTTGCCTTTTGAATAGTGAAAAGCCGTGAGCAATGAAGAACAAAGCCTTGGTTGCTTTTGATTTTTGATGAAAATGATTTTACTTGGCTTGGTTGATTGGTTTTTGTGCTTTCTTTAGTTAATTACCTTCTTGCCCTTGGATTTGTGTGGTTACAAAGCCACCACACCTCCTTCCTTCCCATGTCATGCTTATGTCATCCTCATGATGTCATCCTCCCTTCCTTGTCCTCTTTCTATTGGTTGGATGACATCATTCCCCCTAATCCCTTTGATTAACTTCCTAATCGTTTGCCTAATGACCGCTGATCTGTTATACGGTTTGCTTAACTTTCGTTCTCGTTTATCGTTTGAAGGATCATACCCGGGATCTTATTACTTAGGTTCCCTTAACCTTTCTCAATACATTATATTCCTTTTTATGATCCTCTATTATAATCCTTTAATTTAAATCTTTTTTATCCTGTTACCTTATACTCAATTCTCTCCGTATCTTGTGGATTTTCGGGAAAAACCAAAGTGTTCGGAATTGGATTCTGACGATCTTTACATACACTTATATACTACATAGAGTACTAATAATATCCCATAAGATCAATAACAGAACCCTTACATAGCGTGGCATGAACAGTTTTCTCATTCAGCAAAAACACTATTCATAAGGGTTTCAGAAATTTCCAAAAATTGGGGTTATTACAGGAGCTCTGTCTCTGTAGTCAACGGGTGTCCTCGTTGGGAGACTTCGGAGTATCCTGCACTTTGCACCCAAAAGCTTGGGATCACTTGTCCTGCAATCTGGTAGGGGCTCCTTATCGGGGGACAAGGATGCGTCCAACATTTGGGGTGAACCACGGCTATACCTGCGTCCACGGACTAGAGAAACAGCTGGTAGCGGAGGGTTATCCTTGGCCAGGGAGATGCCTTATCCGTGAAGTCTCGAAGCCGCGGACGAGCCTTGGGCCTTTGTGGTTGGGCCTCATCGGCGGACATTCCTAAAGCTAGTAGAAGACGGTTTCCAGTAGGTTTCCTATTGGGCCTCGGGATAAGAAATCTAAGCCCATTAGGTTTCTTGTTCCCCAAGAACTACGTGGGCTTGATCCCCTATAAATAGGGGTACGTAGGCACATTGTAAGGGGTCAGAAGCGAGAGCGCAAAGGAGCCACCACTAACCCTAAGCAATCTCAGCCCCCAATAATCACCACCACCATATACTGTCTCGGGCGCCTGGAAAAGCACCCATGACAGACAGGGATGTCTCGGCCGACCATGGCCATACTGAAAGAGGGCGCGTGCCGATAACCCCGCGACGCCTGGACTATTCTAATGACACGTCCCCGATCGTTGAGCTAGTGGAAGAAGATGCTGATGGACGGGAAATTCTGTGAACAGATAATCGGGGAGCCACCCATCCACACCGTTCTGGACGTAGTCTCGAGGAACGCCGGCAGGCGGAATCAATACCGGAGAATCAGCCACAAGGCTTCGCAGCTCTGAAAGATCGCTTGGGGATTCGCTTGGGCGATGACGATTTGAGAATGGTGCTACTTGAATGGCAGAGAGAAGCTGATCACGGAGATGTGACGCCCCATGATACAACGCGTGTGCCCCTGAATTCCCAGGAAAATCGGGAGCGGCACCGCGATCCAACGCGTGTGCCCCTGAATTCCCAGGATAATCGGGAGCGGCACCGCGATCCAACGCGTGTGCCCCCGAATCCCCAGGAAAATCGGGAGCGGCACCGCGATCATGGACGTGGGTATGGAAACGATCGATGGAGAAGGCCTTAATGGAGGGGAAGAGGTGGAGGCCGAGGCAGATATTTAGACGGATATCGTCGTGACAATTACCGCAGACACCTCGATTCTCGCTGGAATAACCAAGCAGATGGCTATGATTATGTCGAACATGATGACCCCAGGAATATAGAAAACTATGACCGCGGTACGGTTCGAGGTTACGGCCAAGGTGGAGAAGAGAATCAAGGGAGAAATCAGGGAACAAAATCCTGAAATAATTGTAATACCTGAAGACACCCAGAATACGAACCAGCAGCAAGCCCCTCCCGGGGGGAATCAAGTGGAAATACCTTCATTGCAACCCCAAGGTTCACAGACTCAAATGCAAACCATTCCCGGCATGGGAACTTTCAATGTAGGAGATCTGAAAAGGCTACTTAACCATCTCGAAGGCAGGGTGGCGGCTACAGCTGAAATCCCATCCCCATTCTCGGCTAGCAGTAAGGGATGCGCAATTGCCGGCCGGGTATCGTAACACTACCAGCGATCTCCGCTTCCACGGAAACTCAGATCCGGTGGAATTCCTGGGTCGTTTTAATATAGAGATGGATGTGTACCAAGTCCCGGACTTGGCTCGATGTCGTCTCTTGGCGGCAACCTCTAGAGAAAGCGCCCAACAGTGGTTTCAAAAGCTCAGGCCAGGAGTGATCACCTCGTGGGATCAGATGAAGAATTTGTTCTTAACTAAGTTCCAAGCCACGGTGAGATACGCTCCCTCTGTCACAACTCTTGCCAATGTTAGGCAAAGAGAAAATGAAAGTTTAACATCGTACTTCAAAAGGTTCAACGCCGAGTCTACTAGCGTGAGGGGGGCCTCAGACGAAGCCCTAAAAAGTTTCCTGATTGCAGGATTAAGGGTTGGTTCAGATTTTTGGAAGCACTTGCAAGGGAAAGATCCGGCCACTCTCGCAGATGTCTTCGCTTTGGCAGAATCCTTTAAAGCTATAGAACAATCTTTGGCAGATGTACAACCAACTTCACAGTCGAGTCAAAGAAACAAAGGAAGGAAGAGGGATAGGTCACCAAGCCCGAGATACCGAAGGAATAGTCGAAGCCCAGACCGGATAAATACAATAAGCACAAGGAGGGGATGGAGCCCTCCCTCAAACTATGACTACAAGACAAGCCGGTACACACCTTTGGTCGCATCTATCGACCATATCTATGAGGTAAACAGAAATAAAGGGCTATTTAGGAAACCTGAAGCTTTATCATCATGGCAAAGCAAAGACAAGAAAAAATATTGTGAATACCATGAATCATCTGGACATAACACGCACGAGTGCCGACATTTAAAAGATGAAATCGAAGCGCTTATCAAGGAAGGATACCTCGGAGAATGGGTAGTCAAGGAAGTAAGGAAGCACAAGGATGATAGGACAAGGGAAGAGGAAAGACGAGCCCCACGCGGGACAAACAATGATACCCCGGAGGAAAATAAATTTATCAGAGATGGCAGTATCCGAACAATCTACGGGGGAGATCCCAGAATGGAATGCAGCAACCGAGCCTTGGCAAAATACGCTAGGGAAGCCCGGTTTAGGCCTCTCACAGATATTCATAGGGTGGAAACTCGGCCACCCAAAGTGTTTAAAGGGGAGTCCATGGATATCACTTTCAGAGAAACAGATGCCCGATGGGTACATCACCCACACAATGATGCGTTGGTTATTTCCATCCAAATCGGTACAAAGAATGTCCATAGAGTCTTCGTGGACAATGGAAGCTCCGCAAACATCCTCTATTATAGCACCTTCAAGAAGATGGGACTGCCTGATCAGGATATGTCGGGGGAAGACTCGTGGGTCTATGGTTTTTCAGGTTCAGGAGTTAGAGTCATGAGGTCAATTCGGCTCCCATGCACACTAGGGGAAAGCCCACTGTCGGTAACAAAGATGCTCGAATTTAAGGTTCTGAATCAAGAATCATCCCACAACGTGTTATTGGGACGACCTTTTCTACGGGAGATGAGAGTCATCACTTCAATTCATCACCTAACAATCAAATTTCCAATGCCAAATGGAGTGGGAAGTATCAGGGGTTCCCAGTATGATTCACGGGAGTGCTACAGGCAAGCAATGAAAGGGTTCAGAAAAGACTCCCACGCCGATGATACTCCGGACTTGGATCGAGAGAAAAGCATTGAGCAACCAACCGAGGAAATCCGAGTCCACTATTATGTTGAGCAAGAAGAAGAATATCCCTCTGAGTTGCCCTCGACAATGTTGTACCTGGAAGACACAATCAGAATTAAGATGTTGGAAGAAGAAGAGGAGGCGATGTATACCATAGTCCAAGCAGATTTCCATGGGGAACGTTTAGAAGGAAGATTCGGTGTCTTGCAAAGCCTCGAACAGGGTGACGTCATTCCTCTTGCAGAAGCACCCCCGCCCGAAAAATATACTGAAAAAATTGATAACTCTACTACGCAAGGCACACCTCCTGAAGGGAATGCACCCTCTCTACAAGATCAGGAGATCTATAATCCCCTTGACTTGGATCCCCGGATACCAATGCCGACGGAAAAGATGGAGCCAGCAGAAGATACGATCGAGATCCCCGTTGATGAAAAAGACCCGAGTAAGGTTCTGAGAATAGGGTCCCAATTGATACCAAGGTTAAAGGAAGGTCTGTCAATATTTTTGTTAGAAAACCTTGATGTATTTGCATGGAGCCATTCTGATATGGTGGGGATTGATCCAGAAATAATGTGCCATCGATTGAATATCGACCCCAAGCATAAAGGGGTTCGACAAAAACGAAGGGCCGTAAGTGGAGAAAGAGCTATAGCCCTAGCAGAAGAAGTAGAAAGGCTCCTAGACGTCGGACTAATTCGAGAATCTTTTTACCCAGAATGGCTAGCAAATCCGGTATTGGTAAAAAAGCCCAACGGCAAATGGAGAACGTGCGTGGACTTCACCGACCTAAATAAAGCATGCCCAAAAGATAGTTTTCCCCTACCAAGAATTGATCAGTTGGTCGACGCCACGGCGGGGCATGCCCTGCTCAGCTTCATGGACGCATATTCCGGGTATAACCAGATCCTTATGTATGAGCCTGACCAGGAGCACACCTCTTTCATCACTGATAGAGGGCTCTACTGCTATATTGGAATGCCATTTGGTCTGATCAACGCCGGTGCCACTTACCAAAGGTTGGTAAACAAAATGTTCAAGAAGCAGATTGGGAAGACTATGGAAGTGTATGTGGATGACATGCTCGTGAAATCGAAAAGGGCGGAAGACCACGTCGCCGACTTAACTGAAATGTTCCATATCCTGAGAAAATATAGGATGAAACTAAACCCGCAGAAATGCGTGTTCGGCGTAGAATCGGGAAAATTCTTGGGATTCATGGTCAATAACCGGGGGATTGAGGCCAACCCGGCAAAAATAAAAGCTCTGCTAGACATGAAGTCCCCCACCAGTGTCAAACAGGTACAGAGTCTAACAGGAAGGATTGCTGCCCTGAATCGATTTGTGTCAAAGTCGTCGGATAGGTGCAAAGAATTCTTCAAAGCAATCAAAGGGAGAGGGAAGGATTTTCTGTGGACCCCTAATTGTGAAGAAGCTTTTCTGAAAATCAAAGAACAACTGGGAAATCCGCCGATGTTGACCAAGCCAGAAGACGGAGAAACATTAATTCTATATTTGGCGGTGTCAGAATATTCCGTCAGTGCCATCTTGGTAAAGGAAGAAGCAAGCTACCAGTGGCCTGTATACTATATAAGCAAAAGGTTGTTGGATGCAGAAACCAGATATACCAACATGGAAAAATTAGTGTACGCTCTTATTCTTGCGGCACGAAAGCTAAGACCGTATTTTCAGGCTCACCGAATAGAAGTTCGCACCGCTTATCCGCTCCGGCAAATTTTACATAAACCCGAATCGTCGGGAAGAATGTTAAAATGGGCCATAGAGCTAGGGCAATTCGATTTGGAATATTGTCCACGCACGGCAATCAAAGGACAAGCGCTGGCCGATTTCGTACTTGAGTTTGATGAAGAAATTGATGATAAGGCCATAGTACCGGCAGAACCAACCTCGCAAGAAATTCATCAGGACGAAAAGAAGCAGGAACTCCCCCACCCGTGGTGGACATTACATGTGGACGGGGCCGTAAACAACAACGGGTCCGGTGCCAGGATAATCCTGATCACTCCGGAGGGGCACCGCTTGATGAGTGCTATTCATCTCAAATTTTATGCTACCAACAATGATGCTGAGTATGAAGCCTTGATTAACGGTCTGAAGTTAGCTCTGGAAGTAGGGGCCGTGAATTTGATAGTTCGAAGTGATTCCGAATTAGTTGTCAATCAAGTCAACGGAGGATTCCAAGCCCGAGGACCGCGGACAGAGCTGTATATGAGATGTGCAAGACGCCTACTGGGAAAATTTTCAAGTGCCAGACTAGAAAGCGTTCCACGAGAAGAGAATAGTAATGTGGACGCTTTGGCCAAGATGGGGTCGCAGATGGACAGCGTCCAACTTGGACAAATCCCCTTGGGAATCCAGGAAGTTCCAAGTATCCCAGAGGTGGAGGTGTGTGAAATGCAAGAAATCCCAAAAGAAAACTGGATGACCCCCATCCATAACTATATTCAATCAGGGGCTGTACCGGAGGATAAACTACAGGCTCGACGTCTTCGGTACCAAGCTGCAAAGTATGTCGAGTATGACGGGGTACTATACAAGAGAGGATTTAACCAGCCACTGCTACGTTGTGTGGACAGGGAAGAAGGAAATTATATTCTCAGAGAGGTGCATGAAGGGATTTGTGGCAATCACTCGGGGGATGGTTCCTTAGCATTTAAAGTGCTCAGACAAGGGTACTACTGGCCGACTATGAGGGAAGATGCTTTCAATTTTGTCCGGGCCTGTGATCGCTGCCAACGGTTTGCCAACTATTCCAACATCCCGACAACCACCATTACCTCATTAACAAGTCCCTGGCCTTTTGCCATGTGGGGAATTGATCTCATTGGAGAGTTACCCAAAGCAAATGGGGGTGTGAAATACGCTGTGGTGGCTGTGGACTACTTCACCAAATGGGCAGAGGCCATGCCATTAGCCACGATCACGGCAAAAAAGATAAGGGATTTTGTGTTCAACTCCATAGTATGCAGGTTTGGTATTCCTTACAAGCTCATTTCAGACAATGGGAAACAATTTGATAGTAAGGAGTTAAGGAAGCTCTGTGAAGACCTAAAGATTAAAAAAGACTTCGCCGTGGTTTATCATCCGCAGAGTAATGGTCAGACAGAAGCCATAAACAAAATCATAAAGCATACCTTGAAGGCTAAGTTGGAAGAAAAGAAGGGAGACTGGCCAGAAGAAATGCCCATGATCCTCTGGTCTTACAATACGACTCCTAGAACGACTACAGGGGAAACCCCATTTCTACTAACTTATGGATATGAGGCCATGGTTCCCGTGGAGGTAGGAGCTGGATCCCTCCGGAGAGATGTCTTTGTTGAGGAAGATACAGAAGTTAACCAGAGGCTTCACTTGGATTTGCTAGATGAAGCCAGAACGAACTCTCAATTAAAGCTTGCTGCATACCAGCAGAGGGTCGCAAGGTATTTCAATAAAAGGGTTAAATCTGTACCATTCAAGGTTGGGGATCTTGTGTTGCGAAAGGTTATGCCTAATACTAAGATAGCTCAACACGGGGTGCTTGGCGCTAATTGGGAAGGACCGTACAAGGTCAAAGCTATACTCTGGAAGGGAACCTATCGCCTAGAAGACCTGGATGGTAAACTTATTCCTCGAGCATGGAATGCAGAACATCTACAAAAGTATTATCAGTAGGGTGTGGCTGTTCCCCCTTATTTTCTTATTTGATTCTCATGTAATAGGCTAGTAGCAAATAAATTCCTTCTAGCCTAGGGGGGTAGTACATGTGACTGCGAACCCTGGAACTAGCAGAAGGAAGAAAAATTTGTTCAATTAACTTCCCCATAGAGCATAGTAACCATGGGACCGGTGTAATTTGAACACTAGAGCGCATTATCAATCAAAAGGAAAAGTTACTTCAAATTGTTTTATCTGCCTAACATGAAATTACTCATTTGAAAAACATCCGAGGTGCGCCCTATATTGAGGCGCGCCCTGTCTAGTAATTGTTGATTCATAATCAAGATTAAATACAGTGTACGAGGGTGAAAGGAATAAGTGTTCAGGGCCATCAAAATAAGCTAAGCTCCCTAGGTTAAGGCGCGCCCGTGGACTAATACTTGAGTAAAATATCGCAAAGGGATTACAAATAGGTGTTATTTGCAAATTCAAGAAATAAGGCGCACCCTATAGTGACAAAATCCATGGGAACGTAAAAAGGCCAAGTGAAAAATACAAGTGCCTTAACAAAGTTTTTATAAAAAAGATATTAAGCCATGCAGAAAGTCACGATGCAAAAAGGAAAAGTAGCAACAAAACAAGTCATACAACTTTGCACAGCATCAAGAGAGGGCTGGCTCCTCATAAGTATCTGAAATTTAAAGACTATAAATGATTAAGGCGTGCCTTGGGACTGGTCTGTTGGAGTAATAGATTGGAGGGGGACAGTTGGATCAACTTCAGGCGCGTCCTTGGAGAATTCCTCTTGAGGCGCGCCCTCCCTCTCTTCTTCTTCTTCTTCTTCTAATCCAAGCTCTATCCTCCTTGCCTTGATTTCAGCAGCATGCTCTTTTTTGAATTCCACCATCTCAGCAACAGTCTCCTCCCTAAATTTCTCAAAGGAATAGTCAGGATCATTGGCCACAAAGCCCACCCTGTAAAAATGAAAACCATTGGAAAATGCTTCATCAGTCATTTCCCTCTTCTCATCAGGCCAGCCTGTTTTCTGTTGCTCTTCGAGGTACTCTATCCTCAAGTTGGCACCAACAAGCTCAGTATGGAGAGAGGTAGCCTTTTTGTTGGCAATCTCTAATTGAGAAGTGAGATTGGCCACCCCATCCTTGAGGAAAGAGATCTCAGAATCCTTAGCTTTGATGTCTTTGGCATGCAAGAAGTCTTTGTCTGTGAGGGTATTCTTCAGAATATTGTTATCACCCTGCAGCCTCTCTAGGCGCGCCTTCTCCTCAAGTAATTTGTCCACCACTTGGGTGGAGTGGATGAACAGTTGGCAAGAAGCTTTTATAGAAGCACGGGCAGCATCTCCCAAATCCATAGCCTGCCACTGTTCCACTTCTTCATCTGAAACATGAAGGGCACCCATGGGGCCAAGAGCGCTGAAAGCAGTAGAAGAACCAGAAGGCGCGCACTCTGTTCTATGTCTCTTGGGCGCGCCCTGTTTTTCTGTAATGTAAATTACGGGCCGTTTTTGAACAGGTGTTGTTTGAGGAATGGGAGCTGAAGTGGGGACGAATGTCTGTGCTGCAGGAACATCTTTCTTCGACTTCGGCCTAGGCTTATCACCAGGGCGCGCCCAAAGGATTTAGGGATTCTTGGAGGGGCCATTTCTGCATAAAACATGGGACATATTAGTAAAGCATGGCAGTTAAGTATATTGAGCAGGGCAAGGAATGTCGGTAAAAAAAAATAAAAAAAAAATAATAATAATATTGACAAACATGTATAAAATGTTATGCCTAAGATGCAAAGGGCGCGCCCTGGAAGGTGGAGCTTAAATAAACAAAAATTTACATCTAGTGTGATTATTGAAGATGACAGAAGAAAAGGACGCGCCAATAGGATAAGGGCGCGCCTCTATATCCTGCGGTTAGTTAACCTGAAGGATCCGGGCCTTATAAAGAACCGTCCTCTGTTTCTTCTCCTTCTTCTTCTTCAGCTTCTTCGCTACCTAAGTCGATAACACGGGAAACAGGAGCACCTTTCCTAAATTTTACGTATTTGCACTTCACTCCTACTTGGTCAGAAAGAATCCCTACTCGCATCAAGTTGGATCGAGTAACTAAGGATTTTAAGTTCCACCTGTCAGAAGCCACTCTAAGGAGGGCTTCAGCTCGTTTTTTGGGCTCGCCTTTAAGGAGTTTTGAAGATGGTCTGTCTGGAAAAGTATAAGAATGAGAAAAGAAAGAAAAAATGTAAAAATAACATAAGGGAAAAGATAAAAAGGCGCGTCCTTACTTGGTGACTTGTTGAATCTTATTCTTATCCTGGGAACGTCATACAGGTAAAAAAAGTTCTCTTTCCAACCTTTTTCGTGGCTAAGCTTGCCAGAGGAGAAACCCTTCTTGTTATGCTGCTTATCCACCACCAAATAATAGTACCCGTGGTCAGACTTTCTTAGATTGAAAAAATAAGCAACTTCGGCCATGGACGGTTGGGGAAAATCCAAGTCCGTATAGAGGATGAACAAGGCCAGGACGAACTTGTAGCTATTGGGAGAAAGTTGGAGTGGAGCTACGTCGTAGAATTCTATCACTTTCCTAAGGAAGGGATGTAATGGCGCGCCTATACCCAAAGACACCAGCTTGGGGCTGGTCACCATTCTGGGAATTTTAAAGTTTCTCCCATAATTGAAGATATGGGGCCGCATCATGCTCAAAGGGCGCGCCCATATGCCTTCCATGTCATAAAACTCCATGAGCCATCCTAGTTGTTCGTCTGAACAAGCCGAAGACAGGCCCACGCAGAAAAGCTTCCCATGTTCCTTCCTGAAACGTTTCTTCACAGCTTCATTACACGATTCGAATTCGTCCCAATTAAAATCCAATTCGCTGTCAGAAACTTCCCAATGTTGGAAGGGAATTGGAGAAGGCTCAGGAGAGGTGGAAAATCGAAAGGAGTCTTCATCAAAGAAGTTTTCTTCATCACGGAGTGGTGATACATTTGCTTCAGGCGCGCCCTCATGAGTAGGAGAGGTAGGCGCGCCCTTTGGTCGCTGAGGAGATAGACTTGGGGAAACAGCCTTGTAAAAAACCTTGGAAGGACCAGCGTCTACATTAACCCCCCTTTCAACACCCCTATACCTGTCGGCATTTAAGCTCTCAAACCAATCATCATCGTCTAGCTCTGTACTAGTTGGGGCTGGAGACCTCTCTTTTTGGACTAATTTTTGTTTTCCGTGTCTACGAGATAAGGGAATATTGTCCGTGGACGAGCTATCTGAAAAATCTGCCATTAAGGAACCCTTTTTGGAGTCTTGAAGAAGGCGCGCCACCCGGTTCAGGAATTCGGGAGTATGGTGAGCGTTTGGAAGCTAGGGGTCCAAGTAAGCGTTTGGAGGAGAATAGATTCCCAAGTTGGTAAGGAAATCCTTGAAGGGGTGAAAAGGAGAAGACGTGCCCTCATCTTCCAGCTGCCAAGAAAACCAAAAATGTTGAGGGCGCGCCCAATACGAAAGAACGAGATACAAAAATATGAAGGAAACAGAAAAGGTAGGGATAGACTTAAAGGAAGGGTGAGGCGAGTCATACACTATGAAGGCGCGCCCTATTCTGTCCTAAAATCTATAAAAGACTGGAAGATTGGATGACATTGGCGTGGCTTAAAGTAAAAGGAACGCGCCTCGTATCGATAAAGAGGCGCGCCTTATCATGGGACGTATATTTTTAATTTTGAGGATAAAACGGTTGGGATTCCTAGAAAGATAAAATTAAAAGCTAGACCCCATGATTTCATATCTAGAGCAACAAAATTTGAAAGTATAAGATATACATACACAGATACATACATCGTTTTGTGTTTATCATCAAGAACAATTAAGGAAGTTGAAGAGACAATGTAGCATGCAGTATTATTTGTGTGATGAAATCCCGAGAAGAAAGAAGATTTACATACCTTTTCAAATGGAGAAGACGTTGACTGGAAGAAATCGAGAATACGGTGACGGAGAAGGCCGATTCTGAGCAAGAGTTCGTCGCCGGAGTTGAAGTCTTTGGTGAAGAAAGAGAAAATGAAAAGGAAGGGGAAAGTGAAAGTAAAAATGAAAATGACTGACGGTGACTTGTATTTATAGGTGAAATTGACAGCTGTTAAAATAAATCACACCAATCACGTCAGGCACGATTTCCGAATAAACAGGGGAACCATTTTAAAAATAATTCAAATTGAAGGACGCGCCCTCTTAAAGACGCGCCTCGTATAAATTAACTCAGTAACTAGAAATCCTGAATGCAAAATCCGAAACTTTAGGAATGCACACCCTTTTTAAGGCGCGCCTCATAAGTGTGATATTTGGGATGCGCGAAAATGGGAACTCTGAACAGATCAAGCCCTGTTGAGGGCGCGCCCCAGTAAGTAGTACTAGGGAATTGTTTATACAGATTTTGTTAAAGATAAAGAGAAATTCCAATCCCATTCTCAAATGACATATGGAATTTGGGGGGTAGTTGTTATGCCCAAATGTTGGTATAAACAATATTCAGATTAAGACTGATAAAATAGGTAAAATTGAAGGAGAAACGCCTAAAAACTAGGAAAAGATAAGATTAACTTTCCATAAACAGATGGCACGCCCTAAGAACGCGCTACATTGGTTAAACAGTTGAGTGGCCCGTGACCGTTTTGCCTTAAAGGCGCGCCCTTGAACATGACGAGGCGCGTCCAATCGTTGAAAAAAGATAGATGAGTGGCTTAATTAGAGTCTGTCCTATAGTGAGCCTTAGGGCGCGCCCTAGGTAAGGAAGGCTCCTTGGGTGGATCATTTGGACATGATTACTTCGACATGTCCATACTGTGGCTTGGGCAGAATTAAAGTCAGCCCCAAAGATGAATAGTTTAGGGCGCGCCTTATGATGTAAAATGGTATGAGAAACCAAAAGCTGGTGATACAGGGCGGCGCCAACATACAGAGATGTTAGGGCGCGCCTTGAATTTCTACTTGGACATAAGTATAGCTTTTATGTGCTGATTAGGTGGATTCTCTAGAAGGCTCAAGGAAGATGGAGATTATTATTACTAACCTACTTGATGCAGGTACTCTATTGAGGAACTCCTTCCTGTAGCATATCTACAGGAAAGGCGGTGTCCGTGGTCAGAGACCTCCAGGGGTATGCCTGGACTGAAGGCCTCCTCCTGTAGTCAATGGGTGTCCTCATTGGGGATGTGGGGTGAAATCTGGTGTGTGCTTTGGGAGCTCTGTCTCTGTAGTCAACGGGTGTCCTTGTTGGGAGACTTTGGAGTATCCTGCACTTTGCACCCAAAAGCTTGGGATCACTTGTCCTGCAATCTGGTAGGGGCTCCTTATCGGAGGACAAGGATGCGTCCAACATTTGGGGTGAACCACGGCTATACCTGCGTCCACGGACTAGAGAAACAGCTGGTAGCAGAGGGTTATCCTTGGCCAGGGAGATGCCTTATACGTGAAGTCTTGAAGCCACGGACGAGCCTTGGGCCTTTGTGGTTAGGCCTCATCGGCGGACATTCCTAAAGCTTGTAGAAGACGGTTTCCAGTAGGTTTCCTATAGGGCCTCGGGATAAGAAATCTAAGCCCATTAGGTTTCTTGTTCCCCAAGAACTACGTGGGCTTGATCCCCTATAAATAAGGGTACGTAGGCACATTGTAAGGGGTCAGAAGCGAGAGCGCAAAGGAGCCACCACTAACCCTAAGCAATCTCAGCCCCCAATAATCACCACCACCAAATACTGTTCATCTTTTCCGACGAATACTGTTTATCGGATCCACCGACTACTACTCACGTTTCCGATAAAGAACCGCCATCACAGATCTTGTTTCCGGCTACTAACCTCAAGTTTTGTTGTTCCCAAATTCCTCCGTCAACAAATAGTAAAACTCCGTAGTTGACCGAACTTTTAAAATACTTTTCACCTAATTAAATTCATTTTATCAAAATTAAACTCTTATGATAAATATTTGAAGAACTCAAGAAGCTCCTCGAGGTGTTTTTGTATTAAAATATTAATTTTGACGATTTATTAAAAATGATAGAGTACGAGTCGCGTAATAGTAACATTCGGTAAAGTTAACTCTAGAAGACCACTTTCGACGAAGAATTGATACTTATTTCGAGTCGATCGAATATTGAAAATTATGAAGTATCGTACTTATTAGAAATATAAGTTGGTGATGGGATTAGGAATACTGATTAAGATTATGATATTTGTTGATTAGAAAATCCGGAACAAGAGAAAGTCAGGAAACGTATCTTGGATTTTAGGCAAGTTTTCAAAACCTACCTTTTTGAAACTATTGTGTTGTGTTTGTTTTCAAATAATGTCGATATATACATGATGTTATATTTACGATGTTTTACGAATTATGTTATATAATATCATACGATATGATAATGATTTTGGTATATGAATATTACCGAATTTCAGTCGATAACACTAGAGAGTAGCGTTGTATATATGAGGAGTATATTTTAGACCGAGGATCGGTCAATATAATTTTATGAAAACTCAGAAGTATTCCGGAGGGGTTTTATTTAAGAATATTAACGCTACAATAGAGCGTGATGTATAAGTTTATACATTGTAAGACCAAGAGTCGGTCAGTTTTTATAAAGTATAAACCCCGTAATTATCCCGGAGATATTTTGGGATGACTAAAAGTCCGTAGCTATTTTATTCTACGGGACTCGATGTCCTCTTGCGAAATATTAAAGTACCTCGAACTTTATTTAAAAAATAATTTCTAAAGATCGTATTCCCTCAACTCTATTTAATTATCCGAGTAATGAATATTATTTCAGGTATTCTATTAAAAAGGGAGAAGTATTCTCCAACGTTTATTTTATTTTAAAACCAATTATTTTATATATATTAAAGATTAATATAATTATTTAAACTTAAATTAGTTGAGGAATATTATTTTAAATATTCTTTTAAAGAAGAACTATTCGAGGTTTAATTATTTAATAATTATTATTTAATTATTCAATATTTATTAAATGATTTAATATCATTTAAAAATCATAAAACCTAATTTAAAATATTTCTGAGTTTCAGAAATTCATATTAATATTTTCAGATCTTCAAAGAATATTATCTCGACGTATTTTAAATATAGTTTCAAAAGAAACTCCCCCTCATTTATTTATCTGTTGACAATGGTCAACTCACATTATCTTAGTACTTCCTCCAAAAATTCTCGGAAGTACATATATATATATATATATTTGAGATGAGTTGTACCTATCACCAAGCAAAACGCTTGGAGAACTTGGATGTGATTCGAGTTCTTGAGATATGATAGGATTTATTAAAAAGGACAAGGGAGGGGTAGACTCTAGTACTATGTGTACTAAGGAGACTACCAAAGGTACCGCAGGTGAAGGTACTATGTGTACTCAGGAACTTGTGAAGTATGTGTATACCCAAAATGGGACATGTAGCCCGAATGCGGCAAGGGTGATAATTGGTATACGAAGGTGTCGTCCTTCTACTAGTAGAAAAGGTTACTATTTCCGTAGTACAACTGATCATCGTATACGGTGGTTCCATCGAATGTCCTAAATTTTTCTAATTGGAATTGTGATGTAATACTGTAACCCAAGCCTAGGTGCTGGGTTTACCATTAAGGTATTTGCAGGAAAATAAAAGAATTGTTTTTGGAAGAAGGTGTGAATCACCGAGGAAAACTATTTTAAATAAACATATTTATCGTATATGGAATTATACTTCAATTTCTCATACAATCTTTTTATACTGTACATTATTATGGTTGAGCATTATTGCTCACTCTTGCTTTCTTTTAAATGTCACAACACAATAGATAACCAGTATGCCGGTGTGGGACTTAGTTGCTTGCAGTCATGGGGAGAATCCCTGGTAGCTTTGTCTCAGGTGGGCCACAGTATCAGATAGGTATAAGATATCAGTCGTAATTATTGTAACTTCATGTAGAGGTTACGAATAATTGTTTGAGATCCTGTAAAGTACATTTGAGTTTTAATAACAGATGATACTTGTTGTATGTCGTTTCTAAGGCTATAACTTGTGAGTGTGTGAGATTTGGGGTCTGTGATATGGAATTATTGGATTATTGAGTTAATACAGGTTATACATGATTGAAGGATTGCGTGACGACCCAGATTCCTGACCCCAGATTTGGTTAATTATGGTTTCAATCATTAATTATGGTTATTCATATTTATTTTTCTTTTTGTTTCAAAATTAATTTTATAACTAATTTTATTTATTTATAATTTAGGACTCAGATAAAAATCATCACAGTCCACCGTCGACTCGCTAAGACTCATCGCCGACGGCGATAAAAGTTACGGGTTCCGGTTATATCGGGCATCCTACGTAAATTCCATCGATTAATTATAATATTATCCTCTCGAAAATCTTTTTATTTCACAAAATGTTAATCAAATAATTCCTGAAAATTAATGAAATATTAAAGTCAATCGAATCATGAAATTCGAAAGGGGACACAATTAATAGATGGTAACAACAAGCAATACAGTCCAACAGGAATCAACAGGAATAACTCAACCGGAGTAACAGGGGGCCGAAAATACCATGTGGACGGAAAACACACCAACGCACGCACCCAATTCACACACACACAAACACAGGGTTCACATACACACACACAGATACACGAACACACACACAACAGGTATATATATACACACACACACAAAGACGTGCCCCAGAGAGGCACACGCACGGCCTTTGGCCGGAAAACAAATGAACCACAACGGAGAACTAGGGAAACACAGGCGACAACAACAAAAGAAGGTCACCAATCCTATCTTCCACACTCAAATATATGCAAACACGAATATACACACACATAAATATAGAAGAACAATCGAAGCCAGCGGTAATAGTTACCGGAAAACAGGCGGCGCTGGAAAAATACAACGGATAAAGGAAATAGAGGAGAAACGGGGGTAACAAGACAGAAAGAAGGAGGGAGAGAAAAAGGAAGGGAGAACAGAAGGGGGGGGGAGAGTAGAGAGAGGTCGACAGATTGGTGAGGGAGGCGGTGGAGAGATTGCCGAAAGAGAGATTGGGAGAGATGATATTAAAAGAGAGACTAGGGATTTATTTGGGGAAAAAATGGAATCAGGTTTATTTACCCGGTTTCTTTATTCGATACCGCATCTAACTTCGCGTTCTATTTACTAACGATATACTTTCGAATAAAACAAATTAAAATAGTCTCAACATAAACCTCAAAATTCCCAGAATATTTACCACCAATAAAATATAAAATTTTTATAATTATTAAAAGCATTTTTGAAATTCACGCCAAGCCTGCATTTTAACGAACTAATGAATAAACGCTCGAGCGAATAAAAACCAGAAAATTACCGGAATAATTTTAAAATTCTCAAAATATTCCAGACTTGATAAAATATAAGTTTCATAATTTTTGAAGCATTTCTGAATTAAATATTGATTTTACAATTTGATAAAATCAGAAAATCATTTAAAGATAAATAATGAGTAAAATATTGATTTCTAAATTTTATAAACTCCCAAAAATAATAAATAAAATTATAAAATTATAAAAATAATTTTAGAAATAAATTTAGCATTTATAAGAGTAAAGAATCAATAAAATCACTTTAAAAACAAATTAAATTCATACATCTTGATAATTAATTGTAAAATTAATATTCGCATCCAACAAATCACAAACAATTAATAATACAACAAAATATAGCTGACAGAACCATCACATATTTTATTTATTTAATAATTCAATATTTACATTTATATATCGGATCCGAAAATAGGTTACTTAGCCGCTAAGTAACTATATAACGATACAATTTTAATACCAGATTTGGATAATTATCAAAACAGGGCTTCTTATAAAACACTATATACAAAATAAGGTGATAATACCTCGCCTTTCGAGAATACGAGTTTTATCGATCTATAAAATGATTAACGTATCAGAAATTTTACGCCAGGACTCGTACAGGTCAAACCGTACCTCGGATCGAAAAAGTCAAAACACGGAAAGTGTTCAGAATTATCAGATTAGGTTAGGATGGAGTTTCTGAAGAGTTTCGGGTTGTAAAAATGCAAAAATGGTTGAAGTGGGACGATTTCTGATTCTAAAAATTAATTTTATAATTTCGTAGAAATAATCATTATTAATTCTTTAAATTCTTATAAAATCACATAACACTCCAAAAATTCTCAGAAAAATACCAAAATTATCTATATCTTATTATGGACAATTAAAATATAAAATATCCTAATTTTATCAGATATGTTCATCCAAATATTAATATCAATCATCAGATAATTCACCAAAAATTCACCTAAAAATCACATAATAATTATTTATTGATAGAAATAATTACATAATATTTCCCGGACGTTACATCATTTGGGGTAAAGATACTCGTAGTTCCCCATAAGTTGCCCATGAGGGGGTTATCACAGGTGAAAAACATGAAGTAAAATTATTAGTATACAGTTGAGGTTATTGACCTAAACTAGTTGAAGGTGTCATTTTACCAATGAGGATTTGAATATCGTATTAATAACGAATTCAGCAGAGATAGTGTCGGATATACCCTTGAGGATTTTTATTTCCATTAAGGAAGATTTGAATATAATATACGAATGTCAAAAAATAATAATAAGTACACTACATGATATTATTAGTGCGCTTAACATGTAAGGTTACAATGGTTTAGCTCAGAGATCGAGAGCATCGAGAATTGATGGCATGACTACAATTGAATGGCGTAAGATTACAACGAGCGATAGTTCGATCTTAGAACCTTTTAAAAAGAATAGACCAGTGAGTATAGAGAGGAATTCTTCGGTAGATATGATGTCAGAGGCTACGTATATATACTCGTAGACCTCTAATATATTCGATAACGTATGTTCAATTACACACACATGCCACTGAACTTATGGACTGCATTGAGATCCCTATGAGATCTCTTTGATCTGTTCCCAGGGGGAACTGACCACTTGTAGTTAGTAACGGATGCGTGTAGCAGGCCCCTATCGGCTTAGCAGATGCTTTTGGAATAATTATGAGTAAGGTCTTCAAGGTATAACACCAGGATGATAAATATACTTGTGAAAGTCAAGTTAGTAAGTGACTTTAAAATGATGATTGAGGGAGACACTAGTAGAAACATGGAATTGCGAAAATGAAGAGATGGGATCATCATCGAACAGATGATGACGAGGGTTAGGATAATCAGTGAATTATTTTGGCATCTACTCACCGTCAAACTACTCCCTCCAAATTGTTGATCATTCGTATTGCCTTAATAAGTCATATTAGGCAATCCTTTTCGTTCCCTACTTTGAACTTCTGATGTGACCATCTTGAATAGTCTTTTTTCGTATCAGGACTTGTTCAATTCTTTTAGTTGATCAATGAACTTTCATTCATAGATTATGATCTTCTTGTTCGGCTTAGAGCTATTTATACTTTATTTCAATTATCCAAGTAATTTTTTTTCTCTTCAATTCATTGACGAATGTTCATAATGAATATCTTATTTGATACTTCTTTCATACTTACTCTTCTCAATCGAGATTGTAAATATTTAACAAATTATTAAAAACATGGATGATCTAATATCCATAGATTCCTCGGGAATCCTTTTCTTCTAATTGGGATGAAATTGCATATTGAACTTTGAAATCATAGTAAGGGTATCAATTTGATATTGGTATTCCGAATTCAATTCTACTTGAGAATCTTATAAAGTATGTGAACGGGGAAACCTCTGAGTGTACCCTTTTATTGGCAAGAAATATTTGATAAGAGGCTATCAATTGTTCTGATGCCAAGACCACTCGATTCAGAGTTATAATTGTCTTTCTCGGTCCAAATTGGAAAACTCTTTATTTTGAAATCGTCATCCAGGTAGCCACAAATTCTTTAGTGGTTACGATATTGAGATTTTCTTTTTCGAACAAACTGAAATATGCTTAGTTGTATATGTACTCATGACCGATTAGTTAATGTCCTAACTATTCAAAATTTTAATTAATACGATGAAAGTATAGCTAATCGTTCTAGCTAGTTATTATGGGCCAAACTGATTGAGTTGGCCATTTTTTTAGCCGGTTCATAATATTGCTTGATATGGATTAGTTATTATTTTTCTAAGATCCACTTCCAATCAATTTTTTTGTTTATTTTACAGAGTATATTATATATGCAAATTTTAATTGTTGATGAAATTTTCAAAGAATGATATAATTGAGACTTAACTAGGTCGCCCACTCAAACGAGAATTCATATTCAGTTTTATGAAATATTTTATTTATAAAATGTTCTATTCTTTCGTTTATATAATGAATATCCAATTAAAATCATAAAGTGATTTAAGGACAATATACTTCTTTATTTGTTAATCATTAAATAAAATTCCTTCTTTCAAAATAGCATCTCTTTGAAACCTCAATGGTTAACCTTTGGTTGAGGATGTTATTTGATATTTCTTTCATTATTCGAAAAGATAAGTATTCTTTCAATTGGAAAATCTTACAAGTATCATTCGTATGATGTTATTATTCATCAGTCATTGCTTTCAATGGATATTCTCTATAATATCACAATATAAAATTCTAAGGACATGGAAGGTTAATCCTTGTTGTATTCTTTCTTCCAAGTTATAAATCTTTTAAGTGTTGCGACTCTTTTATTCAGAGCTCATTATTTGTTCAGATGTTAGATTTTGAAATCTTGTTAAGACTGTCTAAATTTCACCGATATCGTGAAAATCATTTTTCCAAGGCTAATTGCCTTCCGAACAAAAAGAGGTATAGTTGAGAACCGATTGTTGAATATGAGACTGAAAGCTCAGTGCTATGTTCGTACAATCGTAGCATCGTAATGAGTAAGTTGTTTTAAAAAGGGAATAACATGTTTAGTTATTATCATAAGAATCTTTAACATGGTTATAGAACAACGATAATAGAGATACCAACGTGGTTAGTGAGGTACGCTTCTATGAAACATTATCGGGATAGGTACTAATGAATTCGAGAAAGACCAAGCATGTCTGAATTCGAGGAATAAGATTTTCAAAAAGTAAAGGTAAGATTAGTAACAACCCCGTGTTAGCAATACTCGACGATAAGAAGAGGATTTTGTGTGAAGTAATGATAATATGTCTATGCGGCTTAAGGACCGTGACACAAGGTGTTATAATAATAATCTAGAATAATTGTGATAATGTTCGCACTGAAAGGGACAAAGAGTTTAACTTATGAGGAATTTTGGATTTTTTTTACACTGAACACGAGATAGAGGTTATAGTCAAATTAATCAAGGGCTATGACTGAGAAATCTATTATCATCAAGGAAAGGCCAATGTGGTGGCTGAAACTTTAAGTAGGAAAAGATAGATTGAGGATAATAAATTTCAGAACAACTGATGAGAAGGATCACATGAATGAATCTTGGAGTGAGATAATGTAAAGAGAACCCTTTATGACGTAACCGGAAGAATTAATGATGCCTAGAAACTTAAGAGGATATTATTCATGAACGAATATGAAAATGGATGTCATTGACATGGTTGAAAATGAAAACGGAATGACGAGGATTAAAATTTTGGCGATTGCGGCTTGTAAATGACCCATACGGGAGTAATAGTTTATTATAATAAATTTTGAAGGAGGATTATCAAGAACCAAATTAGCCGTCGTGCTATTTGAGGATTTTGAGTGATATATTAAATAAGACCGCTTATTTTATTATATAAACGATAGATCTCCACTCTACAAAATTGTTATGAACACAGAAGAGCTAATGGGTGACAAAGAGACCCCATGACAATTGTGCCGCGCAAGGACCCAAGATTTAATTTCACAAAGAGACTATTTCCCAAGATATTTTGTGAAAAAGAACGGTCAGAGGCATGACTTAGAGTTCTCAAATCGACAAGTAAAGTGAGAGGACTATCCTGACCATTGAATATACGTGTAGCGGCTTACCTTTTATTTGGAACGGTTAGGGCAATCGCCTATCATTGACAAAAATTTTGTGTAGATATACTTACCATGTGAGCATACGGAAAATAGTCGCCGATATTCCTCACGAAGAACAATGTGGAAGAATGAAGGATGTCATTATCAGAACTGATAGAAGGCAAAGAAGATTGTACACGCCCTATAAAGGCCACTGGTAGCAGGTACCAATAAACGCGAATACGTCTAAGGTGCTAGCGAGAATAACAAGTACGACCCGGAAGGTATCGTAGTACTATAGATATTATACGGGGAATGATTAAAGAAGCTTGACCGATAACGGAAGCTGAGCGTTCCACGAGTCTAAAACGTGTCAATAATCGCGTATGAAATGGTGCTTCCTTTAAGATAGCAACAGGACAACGATGTGCCTTATATTACTATAGGAAGAAATATTAAATCTGGTGCTAAGCGTGTAGCAAGAGAAGAGCGTGTAAAAGTTTAACGAGAACGTCTTACATTAAATAATCAACAGAGATGATGCGTCGAAATGAGCTAACTATAAGGAACAAAACTCTAGCACTAGTGAGAGTGATGGAAGGGGGAAACGAATAAGTTGAAGCAGCATTCCAAACACTAGAATATGCGCTAATAGTCCATATTATAGATTTAAGGAAGATGAAGTGACCAGTTGACGTTAATCAAATTACCGACAATAACGAGTTATCATGCGGGCATTGAAATGGCTATAAAGCTTTGTATGGAAGAAAGAATCGCTCTCTTTTATGTTGGGAAGAAGTTGGTAAGCGGAGGATACATGAATCATATTTCAGTCAACAGACCAAAGAAATTCCTAGAACTTATCAGGACCCAGCTAATGGCAGCCCGGGATGAACACTAAAGATATGCGGACCAGAACTATAAGGACATAAAGTATGACGTAACAGACCAAGTATTGTTGAAAGTGTCTCCCAGGTAGGGAGTGATGAGATTCGAAAGGCAAAGAAATGTTGAACCCAAGGTTTATTGGACCGGTTGAAATCCTTAAAGGATTAAGAAAGCTGGCTTGTAAATTAGCACCATTGTCGAACGGTCTCCAAATTTATAATGACTACCACGAATCGATGTTAGGGAATTTAACCATCAACGCCATCCATATGATTGAAAAGGAGCTAATAAACTTGCAGCCAGACTTAGCATATGTGGAGCAGCATGTAGAGGTCATAGGTCTATAAAAATAAGTACCCGGAAATATATTGGATGCACGAGTAGAAATTTTACGAAGAGATCAAATACTGTGAAGTCAACGTGAGAACTCGAGGTTGTCATGAGTGAACTGTATCCCCGCATGTTTCTAAACTGATTCTGGGACGAAATCTTTTTAAGGGGGGAAGACTGTAAAAACCCAAAATTTTGATTTTGATAAAAGACCTTTATGAATAGTAACCTTGCGGCTTAATAAACACTTTTGTGACCAAACCATATATGAGTTTTTAATTTAAGTTTCCGAGTTCATATTGTGGTTATACGTACTAAATTAGTGTATGTAAAAGTCGTTAGTTTTCGAAGAAACCCAATAGTCCAAATGATATTATTTTACGAGCCATCGAGGAATAAGAGAATTATACAACGACCAAGAAAATCTTGAGAATTATAATTTCATAACTCATAACCAAGTACGAGCATTGGAAATGGTAATGGTTTACGATAAGCGGAATTATTCGATGTAGCATTTACGGGAATTGATTTAAACGTACGTGAACGAATGCGAGATAATGTAGGATGGAAAGGAATCAAGTGATAACCTAGGAAAATTAAGTACTTATAATTTTATCCAACAAGTAATAAATTAGGAAGCTGGTTACAAAATAAATAAATAACAAATTTCAATAAACATTAATTCAAGGAGCTTATCATACAAGCTTTGACAAATGAGACACCTAGCTAAGCCTAGCCTTTAAAAATAGGATGCATCTTGTCCTACACACTTTCTATATTCACAAGAAGCCTATTTCCACCACACTTCCAAGAAGCAAGCAAGGTAATTCTCTCTCTCTCTCCAAAAACTCAATGTTGATTTTCAGAAATACCATGGAAAGAAAAAGTCATATCTCATGATCTACTCATTCAAATATCACCAAATTTTAACCAAAGATTTCTAATATTATGTATAAGGTACGTTCAAAATTTCATGGTAATTGTATTAGTATTGCATAGTCAAATCTTTGCTCAAAATTGGTGGTGAATAGTAACTCCGAAAATCTCTTTTTGTTTTCTTGATTTTCATGGCATAATTTACGATCCTTAAGCACAATCAATCTCTCCCAAGGTTCAACCATAAATAATAGAACCTCCCAAGCTATCAAGAAAGGTATAAACCTTCATCCAAACTTTGTTTAAGTTTTAAGTTTCAAGAAAAGTAAGGATCTTGGATATAAGTATAGTTTTGATGATTGATTTGATATTATCTTGATGTTTAGTTAATTAGTTTTAAGGTTGATGATTTTTGCCTCAAGAATATGATATTATTTAGAGGATTTAGTGTTGATATAATGATTTGATGGTTGTTGATGGTGGTATAAATATTTAAGACGTAAACGAAACTCGGATCATAATCGTAACCTCAGTTAAAATAAACAAAACTCAACTTAAGTTTCTGCAGAAGTTCCCGAATATATAAACTGTAGTTTCTTAAAAAGTGAGACTTGATTATAATATACAATGTTATGAGGATCGTTTAGGCGCTTCAATCTCTTGATTTCAATTTACGGATCAAAAGTTATGACCGTTTTAGTAAAAGTGATTTACGCGACAAAAACTGCTACAACTTACGAACTTTGTAAATAGAAATGATCAACTTAAAAATATTTAAAAATCATGAAATATTTACATAGAGTAATAAATAGAGTTTATTAACTTCCATAAAAATTTCAAGTAAAAATATAGAGTTTTCAATTTTATAAAAATATCGGAGCCGAGGTCGCGCGGAGTACGAACATAAAAAACAAATCCCTGTAGGAAACTGCTACTTAGGGATTTTCACCCCTGTTTCCAGAAACAAAATTGCAAATTATGTGTTCTAAATTTTGTCTAAATCGCGCACGCAAAAACAGTGCGTCAATTGAGTTAACGATTTGAGAGATATCAACGTTTTAGTGAAAGCAGTTTGAATAGTAAAACTCTGTAGTTGACCGAACTTTTAAAATGCTTTTCACTTAATTTATCAAAATGTTTAATTATTGAATAATTATTATTTAATTACTCAATATTTATTAAATGATTTCATATCATTTAAAAATCATAAAACCTAATTTAAAATATTTTCTGAGTTTCAGAAATTCATATTAATATTTTCAGATCGTCAAAGAATATTATCTCGACGTATTTTAAATATTTTGAATATAGTTTCAAAAGAAACTCCCCCTCATTTATCTATCTGTTGACAACGATCACCACACATTATCTTAGTACTTCCTCCGAAAATTCTCGAAAGTATATATATATATATATATATATGAGATGAGTTGTACCTATCACCAAGAAAAACACTTGGAAAACTTCGATGTGATTCGAGTTCTTGAGATACGAAGGTGTCATCCTTCTACTAGTAGAAAAGGTTACTATTTACGTAGTACAACTGATCATCGTATGCGGTGGCTCCAATGAATGTCCTAAATTCTTCCAATTGGAATTGTGATGCAATACCGTAACCCAAGCCTAGGTGATGGGTTTACCATTAAGGTATTTGCAGGAAAATAAAATAATTGTTTTTGAAAGAAGGTGTGAATCACCGAGAAAAACTATTTTAAATGAACATATTTATCATATATGGAATTATACTTGAATTTCTCATACAATCTTTTCATATTGTACATTATTATGGCTGAGCATTATTGCTCAGTCTTATTTTCTTTTAAATATCACAACACAACAGATAACCAGTATGCCGGTGTGGGACTTAGTCGCTTGTAGTCATGGGAAGAATCCCTGGCAGCTTTGTCTCAGGTGGGCCAGACTATCAGATAGGTATAAGATATCAATTGTAAATATTGTAACTTCTTGTAGAGGTTATGAATAATTGTTTGAGATCCTGTAAAGTACATTTGAGTTTTAATAACAGATGATACTTGTTGTACGTCGTTTCTAAGGCTATAACTTGTGAGTGTGTGAGATTTGGGGTCTTTGATATGGAATTATTGGATTATTGAGTTAATACAGGTTATACATGATTGAAGGATTGTGTGACGACCTAGATTTCTGACCCCGGATTTGGGGGCGTTACAAGACAATCATGCTCAAATTGTTAAAATGTTAAAGGTATTTCCAGAAGCTATTCTGCATCTATCATCTGACGTGGATCTGGAATCTATTACTCGAACGAGCCCTAAAAGTATGCATAAGTGTAACGTAGATGACGACCAACAGTGTCATTTTTTCCACGACTGCGTATACTCTTCTTGATTCTTGATTACGTGTGAGCTTCTCTCAGTGATAAATACATGAGACAAGAAGGAAAGAAAATTTATTATATCCCTTTCGAATTATTTCTCTTCTCAGAATAATTCTTTTTAATCGAGACAAGCAATATTATGATGTGACGCTTTGTTGAAATAACGAAGAGTCTGGTGGGACGCCACCTAATTTTGTACTGTATGATATATAGTATGAAAGACTGGTCATCTTGAGTACAAATATGGTTGTCTCATTCATATCTAAATCATCATTCATTCTTTCCTTTTCAATTATGACTTATTGATTTATAGATCCTTCTGATTGTTTCCTTGTACTCTTATTCTTTACAAAAGGTTTCCAATCAGAATCATATATACAAATTCTCTTCTTGTGTAAAGTCTACTCTTTGAGCGTTCTAAAAGAAGTAAAATAACTCCGTGTAGCAGATGGAATTACTTGTTGAGTATAAAGATGATTGTAAGCCAATAATAATGGACATATGCGAATCATTATGCCAATAACGTGGTTGTTACGACAACATCAAATCAGAAACATAAATCTGTATATATGATACGTTTCAAGTCTGAAATTTTGGGCATGAATCGGAGTAGTTAGAAAATAGTATAAGGTAAATTAACCATAGAAATAAGAAAGTAAAGTTGCGTACGCCAGACGAGGCAAATGATTGACGGGACAACAGAAGTAGATGAAGGAAATTCTCAATAATGACCCAGACAATCGATTAATACATTGTAAAGATGAAGCATACCTCAATCCCGGGGAGATGTTTGTCATGAAATTTTGAAATCAAGGAAATCTCGAGTACGATAAATCTCAAGCGTGTTCTTCAAGGAACTGATAGGACTCCTAACCCAAGTAAATTTAATGCTTATAACTGATCCAGTGAAGAGGGTTCCATATAGAAAGAAGTAAAAGAAGATGAAGAAATGGTGATCTAATTGCGAAATCTTTTAGGAAATAACGCTTTAAAACCAAATAAATTCTCACAGGTTATGATGGTATTGGTTGAGGCCATGTGTTGGTTATCAGAAATTAGACAAGTCAACTAATAAAAAGAAGCGTATACTCTCAAGGGTAGAGTATTTGTTTTGGGTGAAAGATGCAGTATAAGTTCTTAAAAGTATCCATATACAAGTATGAGCCATGGGAAATACGATTAAAAGATTTCTTTAGAACGGATTTATGAACAAGTATAAGTGATATGAATTTTTAATTAGAGAGCTTGAAAAAAAATGAAAATGAACTAGAAGAATCCTGGAATAAAGTTTTTTAGAAATAGTAGAACAATTTTATATTCATTAGTGGAGTTCCGAGATATTTTGAAGGAATAAATGAAAGGCATGGTTATGTCCCTAGTTCGATAAAAAGATATATGCTATTTTAGTTAGTAGTATATGTAGGTATCAGTATGATATGTTCTGAAGTATGGTGAAATGATGAGTTCATGGTGGTGGATTGATATGGTTGATTGGTTGGTTGATTGTTGGTGTCGGCTTGAGACCGACTGGTAGTCCATAATATAGAGGAGATGCTACCCAAATTTTTAAGAAATACCCTACTTTTAAAGGAAAAAGTATACTTCCGTGTGTTATGAATATTCTAGTTGATACTCCAAATGATTGTGATCATGGTTCTTAAAAGAAGTGGTTGTAGCCAAACTGACTTTATATAATTGGTCTCTGATTTCATTTAGCTAGTCATCACTTGGTTCGATTGATCAATTGAAAGAGTTAATTGGTTAATTTTACCAAATTATGGTCAGTTAAATGGAAATCGATTCCAATTAGATTTAGTCAAATTCTGATGTGATTTTCAGATCTGAAGTCAAAGCAATGAGAAATTTGGAGGAAGTAAGGACACCGGTAGAATTCAGAAGTGTAGCGCAATTAGTGCGATATTACTGCAAGTGTGTGTGGCTTTAATTGGATAAATATACCTTTGTAGTAGATAAGAGAATTAAAACGTTATTTGCACAGGCAAGTGAGAAGAATATATTTAAGAACTCAAGGGTCAAGATAAGAACCAAGAGAAGGAAGGAAGAGAATGAAGAAGAGAGGTTGAATAAAGAAGAAATAGGAAACTACGCCAATATGGATGTTGTTAGACGATTAAAGATTTTTTATCATTAGAAAGAAGGAGTCGCTTATGTTAAGAAGAGCTAATGAGTTAGGAGAATGGAGAACTGGACTAGAAAGGAAAGTGAAATTAAAAGGATGATAAAGAAATTTTATAAGATTTTCCAGGATATAAGAAAGTTATGAACGTCAGGGTGCCAGAGCTAATGTAAGGCATGGAGCGAGACGCCTATATTTGGAGATAGGAAATTCATTCTAAGACTACGATTAAATATGGAAATTTAAACAAAGGTGTGGATTGACATGGCATAAGAATGGATATAGAAGGGAATGTAAGTAAATGTCATATTTATTGAAGAATCAAAGCCAGCATCAGAAGGTGAAACTATTACCGCAACCTTTTCAAAAATGAGTATAGCTCATTAAGGAGCAATATATAGAATGACTTGAAAACCAGAGATGAAGCAAGCGTTATTTAAATTATCAAGGATAGGTTAACTAAACCCCACCATTCTTTTATTAATGGATACTTTACCTGATGAATAAGTTGATATTTCTACAAGGAGATTATGGTGCGCCATCAGATTCAAGTATGGATTGGAATTGATCAATATTATTACTTAATCTAATATTTTTGGACAGAAGCAAAGTGAAGAATTTGATGAAACATTTGTAAATTGAAAAACGGAATGCATCCCAGGAATATGATTAAGTACCGAGGGCTAAAAGAAATATCTAGCGACCCGACATGAAGAGAAAATGGGGGAAAGCATCAATTGAATAATTATTGATAGGTTATCCCAAACCTAGTCATTCTCTTCTATTAATAAACAGCTTGTCCAATAAGTGGGTTAGTTGTTGTTTGAAGAAATGGTGGTATGTCATCAGATCCAGGAATTGATTGTAAATGATCAATACTATTTTATTGGAGATATGACAAAAATATCTAGAATACGCTGAATTATGTCGAACCAGAATAGTATATATCACTCCTAGATAAACGAACATTAAGTAAGGCAGAACTAAAAGAGAGGAATTTGGCTAAACATCATTGACTCAAGGGATTCAAGTTACTCCAAGAATATAATACAAGACATATATGTTAAAAGAAAATTTCTGATAATATGACAATAAGAAAAGAATAGACATTAGATGTGACTAGATGTCAAGGGAGAGCATTGTAGTTAGTTTCGTATGAGAACTCCTTGGAACCAAAATAAATGATAGTACGGGTTAGAATATTTGGGTGATATCTCCAGGTTAGTAAATTTTCTCTACTCGAGTGTGATTCAAGGAAATTAAGGTACAATGATAAGTTGCGTATCAATCATATCTAGTTGAGATTTTCTCGTTGATTCTTAAATAATTTTGAGAACGTTTGAAATCGAATACATCAGGGCTTCAGTGTATCATTCGTAGATGGACAAGAAGATTAAGGGAACGATGAAGGAACCTCGAATGCGATTGGAAACGATTACAAACTACGGTAATTGAACAAAGAAATATGTGGGAATGAGGTTCAACCACCAGTAACTATTATAGACATTTATGAGCACGAATTACTAAGAATTAGAAAGAAAAGAGAATTAAGATGCGTTATGCTGGTCCTTTTGGAACATTAAAATAGACATAATAAGTGTAAGTAAGTTGGCTCCGTTATATATAAAATGGAGACCTGAGTGGAGTTCTATGAGCAACTAATAAGAATAAGATGTCAGCAAGAGGCTGTTGAGTAATGATTGATGTTGCGAGTCAAAGTCTATGAAAGGTTGTAAGGTTGAAAGATCAACCTGAGAAAATGGAAGTGAGATACTTGAATGTATCATTATATGATCCTTAGTATGATTCCACGGACAGAATCCTTCTAAGGGGGAAGAATGTAACATCCTGCAAATAACGTGTAATTATTTTATCAATAAATAATTATTAAGTGATTATTATGAGATTTTTGGTAAATTATCTGATGATTTGTGTTGATATGTGAATGTTTATATGCGGTAAAGTATAAGTATGTTAGTTTTATTATGTCCAGAATAAAATATAGATAATTATGGTATTTTTCTAGTAATTTTGGAGTGTTATATGATTTTGTATTGATTTATGGATTTATTAATTATTTTCTGAATAATTACAAAACTATTTTATAAAGCCGGGAATCGTCCAACTTCAACCGTTTTTACATTTTACAACCCGAAACTCTTCCGAAAACTCTTTCCTAACCTAATATGATAATTCTGGACATTTTCCGTGTTTTGACTTTTTAGAACTGGATTACGATTTGACACGTGCTCGTCTCGGCGCAAAATTTTCAATACGATAATCATTTCGATAAATCAACAAAACTCATATTTCTTGAAAGACGTGATAATATTACATTATTTTCATATAAAGTGTTTTATAAAAAGCCTAGTTTGGATAATTATCCAATACGGGTATCAAATCAGATCGTTTTTGCAGTTACTTAGCGGCTAAGTAACTAATTTATCAATCCAATACGAACCAACACGAACCAATATTCCATAAATATAAATAGCCCTTTTCTTATTTTATTTTATTCGTATAATCATAATCAGTCAGTTAAAACTGATAAAATACAGAGAAAATCCTAATTATTCATTACGTTCTTGAAAATCAAACCCTTGAACGAAGGCATTATCGAAGTCCTATTCAGACGTGTTATATATCAATCAACCATTTTAGTGCAGAAATCAAGGTGATTTTCTTATTTATTTATTTTAATTTGAATTATTTAATAATTAAAATATGAATTTTTGTTCTTGATATTGTTTGTGTTATTTGATGCTAGAATCATGTAGATCTTTTCTTCCTGGTCATTTTGGTATATTATATGTTGAATTTGGAGTTCAATAACATATAGAAAATTGAGTTTGATTTTCGAATTTCAGAAATTAGGGTTTATAGGTTTGAATGTTCTTAAATGATTTTTAGGAGTTTTTGATTCTAGGTTTTTGGTTGTTTTGATGATTGATTAAGTGTTCTGATGAAATATGCAATCAATTCATATATCTAAGTATATCAAATGATTACCCGGAGTGTTAAGTCGAGTAATTGAATTTTATGATTTATGTTTTTCAATTTCTGGGTTATACATGTTGTTTTGGTTCGCTTTGATTATACTAAATGATTCTATGTAATCCTAGCTTTCATTTTGATGTATAATTTGTCAATTTTGATTAAGAAACGAAGCATTCCGTTTCTTTGCCGGAAAATGGCCGAGTTCTTCTCGGAGTTGGGCCGGAATCGATGAGTTCATCATCGATTGATGTTGTTGTTGTGGGATTCTGATTCCTGATCGTTGTTAGATGAATTCAGGAGTAAAAACCTCGAGTTTCCATGTGATTTTGACCCCGAATCGGGGCTGGGGCCACGAATTTTCGGCGACCGGAAACCGGAGAAGCTCGCCCTTTCCGGCGAGTGTTCTTCCCAGTTCCGGTCACCCTCCCCGTTCTGGCCGCCCTTCGATCTATTCTCTGGTGCAGCTGTTCTAAATTCCTGTTTCTAAAATTCTGATTTTTTTTTAAAATAATTTATTCAAAAATCATTTATAAATTCTAAAAAGAAATTTGTTTTTGAATTCAAAATTAATTTAGTTAATTATTATAATTTATTACTTAAAATATTTTAAACTCTAGAAAATTATTTTCTTTATTATTTCTAAAGATTTAAAATTTGATTTAATTATTTATAATTTATTTTAGTTAAATATTTATGGGTTTAATTAATTAACTAATTCATATAATTAATTAATTTAGTCTATAAATAGTTAAGTAAAATGTAATTATTTATAATTAAGCCAAATAATAATTTAAAAATCATTTTGAGCTTTTAAAAATTATATAAGGATATTTAAAATTCAAGTAATATTATTATTAATTCAATTATTCTTATTTTATTCATAATAAATCAACCGTTCGTCCGTTTAATACGAAACGAACACGTCTAGACTCAAAAAAATATTCTGCTTCTATTAAAAATACTTTTGAGGCCTAAATACTTTTGTATCGAAAGGTCGTTTGTTTTATATATCATTTTAAGTCGATTATTGATTGATAAATACTGTCTTGACCCGATTTCAGTTCTAGAAGTCTCGAGTCCAACCTTTTAACGATTGGACTTATGTGTTATATGAATTATATGTGACTATGTGTTATATGAATAACATGATTACATGCCTTATGTGTACGAGTTATGTGAATTATGAGTCAACATGTCTTTTAAACGTTACCTGATCAGAATATGATCCTTATCTGTTATTATCGGGTGGGTAGACAATGAGAATAAATGTATGATGGATAATTATACGTTGTCTGTTAATTGTAATAGTATCTTGTATGGTAGATACATATAGTTCGAGATATTTAAAGCCAGACAGTGATAGTAGAAGTAAATCTTGATGGTGTGGGGTATTGAGACAAGTGAGTACAGAATAGAGATAAACGGTGAACGGCGATTAACAAGAAAGGTCAGATAGCATGTCGATGAGAACACAGATATACCAGAACTGAGTGATAAGGCATATAGTTAAAGATCAGAGGGTTATCAATTGAGGTAAGTATTCTTAAATTCTCTTCTAAAATATTGCAAATATTTCTTCATTCCTATTCTAAGTTCAGAATAGTTAAATGTTTTTATATTTCACTGCAATTACTCTTATTTATACAAGTACCTTTTTGATCTTGTTCCTTGATTATCGATTGATCTCTTGAGCAAATACCCATTATTTTGGGTTATTTGCAAACCCTGAATTGGGAGGTTTTGAAATCAAAGTGATTTGATATCAAAATACTCTACGGACTGGATGGTCACGATGAGGGCCAGGAATGAGCTGGACCCTAAGGGCCAGAGATGGCTGGTCCCTTGATTTTTAGGCCATAGTGCCTGGGTACCCTACACGTTGGTGGGTCTATGCAGTTGGGTATAGATCAGCACTATATCCTGACTGATCAGCAGGTTATAGTGCATATGTTGGTTTCTAATGTCCAGTCTAATTTATTGTTGATCGCCATTAACGGCATTCCTTCTTGAATAGTTTATGATTACAAAATCAAACAAAGATTTGATTCAAGCAGATGAATCAGTGAAACGTTCACTTTTCTTTTACAGAAAAATGTGATTTATGATTAAAGGCCAATGAAGGCCAATGTTTTATTTGCTCAATTGTTTTAAATAAATAAAGATGTTTTGAAGTCATTCAAAAAATCGTTTCCAGAAGTTTCTTTGATCTGACACCTGGAAACAATTTATGATACTTGCTGGATATTTTTGGCTCACTCTTGCTTTGTGAAATCCCATGTCTTTTAGTATTAAATGAGGGCAAAAGTAAATAGCTTTCAATAGACAGCAAAGGTGAAGAGATTCCAGCTGAAGGGGATTTGAAGGTGTCAGGGTGATCAATACGAGGAAATTAGTAAAGAGGTAATGAAATTGTATTTAGATATTATAATTTTAGAAGGTTAGATTGTTGTTTCATAGCATAACCTGTAAGCGATCCGGAATAATAAAGGGTTATCTATATATTTGTTTTAATATACAGGTTTATATTATTTAAAGCTGTTTAGTGACACCCAATCCTGACCCCGGATTTGAGGATGTTACATGTAATAACCTGAAATTTTGGACTAATTTGAAATTTTTGGATGAATAGTTATTTTGCCGATTTGAAATTTTTTCAGATGACCACATATAGAAGTTTTATTATTGGAATTATGAGTCCATATTAGTGTTCAGTAATGAATTTGAGAGTTTGTAACGAGATAATGACATATCGATATGTTGTACAAATACCCAATTTGTCTAGTAGTACTGAATTATTCTAATTTATATTGTGAGAAATAATATTACAGAATTAGAATAGATTTACATTAAAAGTATTTTATTGAAACAATTTATTAAAATTAAATATTCCAGTCTAAGTTATCGAGAAGTCTGGATTTGTATTGTCGAGAACTCTATATCAATAAGTATATCGAGACCTCTATATGACTTATCGAGAAGTCATAAAAAGACTTATTGAGAAATCTATCGAGAAGTCCTTAACGACTTATCGAGAAGTCATTTTAGACCTATTGAAAACTCAGTTCTCTACATACTTTTATTTCAAATGACTCTGTCTTATATCAATTTCACATATCAACAATATGAATTGACATTTGGACAGAATTAATAAGATTCCAAGTTAGATTTATTTTTGAAAAATAAATATACAGAAAATTCTGAAATATTTATAAATCATATTCTAGTTAATTCCTTATTAGATCAAATTAATTTTCATTCATTAAGAATTAATCTGCTACAACATGTGTAATAACCCGAAATTTTGGACTAATTTGAAATTTTTGGATGAATAGTAATTTTGCTGATTTGAAATATTTTCAGACAACCACATATAGAAGTTCTGTTTTTGGAATTGTGAGTCCATATTAGTGTTCGGTAATGAATTTGAGTGTATGTAACAGTCTTCAGAATTCGAAAACGAGCACTATAATTTCTCCCGTGCCCAAGTTAAAATGCAAATTAAATAAATAATTAGTTGTAAAGAATAATTTTTATAAATAAAATTAATATTTCAAAAATTATAAAAGTTGTACCATAAAATAACTTGTATTTTTAAAAAATTTATGAGATCATTTTCGAAATTTGTGAATGAAATTATTTTTGAAAGTGAATTTTCCAAGGTATAGAATATTCCTTATAAATCAAAAATAAAGGCAAATAATAAAACTCTTGCTTTGAAAAATTTATAATCTTCATAAAGCAACTTATAACGCAGCAAATTCCATTCACACAAACGTACAATCATTAAGTATATTTATAATTGGCTCTAATATTATATAAATTTCACAAATAATATTACACAAAATTCCGGTCGTAACAACGGATTAATGAACATGTATAAGTGATATAAATTGTTAATTAAAGAGCTTAATGATGAACTAGAAGAATACGGGGATAAGGTTTTTAAGAAACAGCAGAATAATTCTATATTCATTAATGGAGTTCCGAGATAGTTTGAAGGAATTAACAAAAGGTATGGTTATATCCCTAGTTGGATAAAAAAGATGTATGATATGTTAGTCAGTAGTATATATAGATATTAGTATCATATGTTATGAAGTATGGTGAAATGATGAGTTCATGATGGTGGATTGATTTGGTTGATTGGTTGTTTGGTTAATTGTTGGTGTCGGCTTGAGTGCGACTGGTAGTCCATAATATAGAGGAGATGCTGCTCAAATTTTTAGAAATACCCTACCTTTAAAGTCAAAAGTATACTTTTGTGTGTTATTAATATTCCGGTTGATACTCCAAATGATTGCGATCTCGGTTCCTGAAAGAAGTGGTTTTAGCCAAACTGGCTTTATATAATTGGTCTCATAATTCATTTAGCTAACCAACACTTGGTTCGATTGATCAATTAAAAGAGTTAATTGGTTAATTTTACCATCTTTTGGTCAGTTAGATGGAAATCGATTCCAATTAGATTAAGTCAAATTATGATGTGATTTTCAGATCCGAAGTCAAAGCAATAAGAAATTTGGAGGAAGTAAGGACACTAGTAGAATTCAGAAGTTTAGCGGAATCAGCGCGATGTTACGGCAAGTGTGCGAGGCTTTAATTGGATAAATATGCCCTTTACAATAGATAACAGAATTAAAATGTTATTTGCACATACGAGTGAGAAGAACATTTTCAAGAACTAAAGGTTCGAGATAAGAACCAAGAGAAGGAAGGAAGAAAATGAAGGAGAAATTAATAACTACATCAATAGGGATGTTGTTAGACGATCAAAGAGATGTTGTCATCTGCAATAAGATTTTATCCAAGGACTTGAAGGTATACATATATAGAACGATGATGTAATAAAAATTATTCCAAAATACTAGAGAACTCGCGAATACAAGTATTTGATATAAGCTGATAATGTTAGCATGTGGACTAAAGAAAGAGATGTCCTGATTATGCAGGAAAGACGATGTATAGCGGGCATAGACCTTAATAATCTGAAACATATCTTTAATGCAAAGTAGCCAAAGATGTGACAGAAGAGAGTTGAAGTTATTTAAAATAAAAGTTGTGCGATTAGTGGTTATGTGAGCAAGGCTAAGGAAATCGCAGTCAATGGATTTTGCTAGTTCTGTTAATAAGAATTCAGATATTTATTAATAGAAAGCTTTCATTTCAGTATTAGCCACATAAGGGCTTATCTAATGATAATGAAATCAATACAATTAGAAAGAAGGGATTGCTTATATTAAGAAGAGACAATGAGTCATGAAAATGGAGAACTTGGCTAGAAAGGAAAGTGGAATCAAAAGGATGATAAATAAATTTTATAAGATTATCCAGGATATAAGAAAGTTATGAACGCCAGGATGCCAGAACTAATGTAGGGCATGAAGTGAGACACTTATATTTGATGATAGGAAATTCATTCGAAGACTGCGATTAAGTATGAAAATTTAAATGAAGGTATGGATTGACATGGCGTAAGAATGGATATAGGAGGACATGTAAGTAAATATCATATTTATTAAATAATTAAAGCCAGCATCAGAGGGTGAACCTATTATTGTAACCTTTTCAAAAATAAGTATTGCTCGTTAAAGGGCGATATAGAGAATCACTCGAAAACCAGAGATGAAGCCAACGTTATTTAAATTATTAAGGATAGATTAACTAAACCTAACCATTCTTTTATTAATAAATACTTTACCTAATGGATAAGTTGATACTGCTACAAGGAGATTGTGGTGCGCTATCAGATTTAAGTATGGATTGGAATTGATCGATATCATTAATCTTTTTAGACAGAAGTAAAGTGAAGAATTTGATGAAACATTTGTAAATTGGGATAGGAAATGCATCCCAGGAATACGATTAAGTATCGAAGGCTAAAAGAAATACCTAGTGACCAGACATGAGGAGAAAATGGGGAAAAGCGTCAAATGAATCATTATGGATAGGTTATTCCAAACCTAGTCATTCTCTTTTATCAATGAACAACTTGTCCGATAAGTGGGTTAGTTGCGGCTTGAGGAAATAGTGATATGTCATCAAATCCAAGAATTGTAGGTAAATGATCAACACTATTTGACTGAAGATTTTCCAGAAATATTTGGAATACGGTGAATTAGGTCGAACCAGGATAGTATATACCACTCCTAGATTAACGAACATTAAGTAAGGCAGAACTAAAAGAGAGGAATTTGGCTAAATATTGTTAACACAAGGGATACAAGTAATTCCAAGAATATGATTGTTATGGATTAAAAACTAATATATATATAATTGCTTGTATTTAGTACTAAGGAACGTGAGCTTCAAGGCTCGATTTGACTGCTCTTGTGTTTCGTGACTCAATCTGCCTTAACAAGATGCCTACGTACCTTACTGATTGCCAAGGAATCAAGTCAAAAAAATGTAGTTCTGATTGTGGGGTGAGGCCCATTATATAGATGTGGGAGTCCTCGATTTGGACTTGGTATAGGAGACTTGGTGGGCAAGTCTCATAATTAGAATGGACTTTGGAGTCCTAGATAGTAGGAAACTGATTCCTTATCCCATGAGGTTCCTTGGAGGCCAATCTACAAGGATTTATATCCCCACTAGGACTTATCTTAATAGCTATTTTTCTCCCTTATTTATTAATTACGAAATTAATAACTAATCAGGGTTTTTGGGCCTTCTTTGTCCCATGAGGCCTGATCTGGTCCATCAGGCCTGATCAACATGTTAACCTTTCTGGTCTGAATGTCATACATCTTCTTATTGGGCCTTGCAGCCCAAAATGTAATATTTAATTATGTAATCAGGAATTATTTATTCCTATCATTTTTCCCCCAACTTTTGAGAAACCGTATAAGATTTCGCGAAAGTTAAGTTCATTCATTCCCTTACTAGGCATCATTTTGCGTAAAGTGTGGAGCGACCTACACGTTTACAATGATTTACTTTTATTCCTTTCATTCAGGAATTATCTTAATTTGCAGGAATTTTTCCCTAATTTTCTGGATTTTTCCCTTAATTTCTGGGATTTATCCTTATTTTTCTGGATTTTTCCCTTAATTTCTGGGATTTATGCTTATTTTTCTAGGATTTTCTTCAATTTTCTGGCGTAAAATCGATCAGGATGTAAAACAAATCGATCAGGATTCCTGATCGATTTTGATCAAGATCCTGATCGAACTAGCTCAGAAAATAACACTCTGGTCGACTAAATCTTCGACCAGGATCTAGGCAGAATCGACCAGGATTCCTGATCGATTTCGATCAGGATTCTGATCGAACTAGCCTTCAAAGTGACATTCTGGTCGATTGAGCCTTCGACCAGGATATGGGCAGAATCGACCAGGATTCCTGATCGATTTCGATCAAGATTCTGATCGAACTAGCCTTCAAAGTGACATTCTAGTCGATTGAGCCTTCGACCAGGATATGGGCAGAATCGACCAGGATTCCTGATCGATTTCGATCAGGATTCTGATCGAACTAGCCTTCAAAGTGACATTCTAGTCGATTGAGCCTTCGACCAGGATATGGGCAGAATCGACCAGGATTCCTGATCGATTTCGATCAGGATTCTGATCGAACTAGCCTTCAGAGTGACATTCTAGTCGATTGAGCCTTCGACCAGGATATAGGCAGAATCGACCAGGATTCCTGATCGATTTCGATCAGGATTATGATCGAACTAGGTGGCCTTCTACCATTTTGATCAAATGAAATATCGATCTAGATTCGGTTTTGTGTCGATCAGGACTCTGATCGAATTCAGTGGATTTCTTCCCTTTTGTTCGAATGAGATATCGATCTGGATCCTCTTTTGTGTCGATCAGGACTCTGATCGAACTTAGTGGATTTCTTTCCTTTTGTTCGAATGAGATATCGATCAGGATCCTTTTTTGTGTCGATCAGGACTCTGATCGAATCATTTTAAGATTCTGGTTAATTTTCGACTCTTCATTTTCTACTGGAGCTTCTAGATTATTCCTGATACTTCTTGTATATAGGCTTTTTAAGTTGGGCCTGGCTATATGGGCCTAAAAATGCCTCAGTATTCCGAGCTTTCCGTCTATATAAGTGAAGTGTGAAGTGAGAATCCTCATTTCACTTCTCATTTCTCAACTTTCTTTCAAAATCCTCTTAGAGTTCTCTCCTTAGAAGGCGATTTCCGGCGACTTTAACCACCGCAGCTCCACCTTTCTCAAGTTTTTCTGGGTTTCAAGCATTCATCTGAAGCATATCAATAGTGGATCGTGACTTAGCTCGTTTGGGGAAGATGAATGTTTCTAAGAGAGGTACAAACATTCAAATTCAATCGCCGTATACTTCCTTAATTGATATGATAAACTCTAGAGGTGATGAATATCCCTCTCTTTCTGAGTTAGATTCGTATAAGCATGGTAACACCTTTCATGAATTAGAGGATAGGATTGAATCCCTGAATACTCTGTATAAACTTCCACCTTACCTTAGGATCACCCCATCTGCCCCAGGGGATAGGACATGTAACTGGGAGGGGGATACTTTATTTATTTATCGAGGAGCCTTGAACGCGGGCCTTAGGTTTCCATTTCATGAATTTATTCCTCGTCTGCTTGCAGATATAAAAATTAACCCTTGTCAACTTCCTCCTAATGTATGGAGGAATATTCTCTGTTTTATGGTTCTTTGTATTAGAAACAGTTTTCCTCTTTCTGTAGCTGTCTTTAGGAAAGCTTTCCAATTCTATAATAGCTTCATGAGTTAACCGGGCTGGGTTTTAATTCGTCAACGACCCAAAATCCCCCATATCTTTGATAGTAATTTTATAGTTGAGAACAACCCCAAATGGAGGGATGAGTTTGTTAGGCTGACCTGGGCTGGGGGTGATTGGGCCACACTCCCCCGTAGGCCCTTTTGCGAAGTGTCAGATGGGAATCCAGGTAGCATCAGATTATCTGATGAAGAGGAGGTGGCCTACCAAGCCTTAATTTCAGATGATGGGAAAACAGACACCTGGACCCTCTTAGAGGAGTTTTCCTTGAAGAAAGTTGGTCTCTCTCAGGCCAGTGATAAGGGTAAATTTATAACTGTGTAGCTATTTTTTCTTCCCTTTAATTGTAACTTCTTATCTTCTGCAATTTAATATTCCTTCTATTTTTTCTTTTAGCTTGCGAGGCCATTAATAACGTCAACAGGCCCAAGGAAGGGGAGTCTGGCCGCCAGAAGAGGGCCAAGCTAAACAGGGACCCCAGGAGCAAGCCTGATGCTCCTGCTTTCCTTAAGCCCCATGTCCCGGTGGTCGAGCTGGGGGACGATGTGGATCCTCCACTTAAGGCACATTTCTTCAGGCCTAATTGGGGCTTCAGAAGGAGCGATACGGTGGTTGGATCCACCAAACATGCTAAGGATTGGTCGTACCATTCCATCACTCCCCATGATTTCACTCACATTGTTACGGGGAGTGATATCGAGACTATTGAGCTTCTGGGTTCTCAGGCCCAAGCTGCGGTAACTTTCTACTTCCTTTTTTCTTTGAATTCCAACTTTCTTGTGTTTCTATGAACTTGTGTTAACTCATATTTCTGTGCAGAGTAACACCTATTTCCAGGCGGCCCTCCATCAGGCTAGGTCCTGGAAGGGTAACTCTAATGAGTTTGAGAAGGAGATGAAGAAATGGGAGGAGAGAGCCAAGGTTCCTGGAGAAGAAGCTGGACACGAAGAAGGAGGAGTTGGCTAAGGCTCATTCCGAGCTGGTGAAACTTAGGAGCGATAAGGAAAAACTCATCGATGAGTACATGGATTCTGACAAGTTTAAGAATCTCATGGAGATTCATGATGAGGGTCTTTATCCCCTACAGTTTACTCAGGGATGGAATGCGGCCGTAAAGGCGGTTTCTAAGAGGCATTCGGGCTTAGTCGACCCTAAGGACTTTATAAGTCCTGAGCAGGCTGAGACGGAGGACAACATAGATGCCCTCTTCAACTCGCCTCAGCCAGATGATCGCATCTTGGATCCTAACACTGCTTCTCCTCCCGCTTCTCCTGCGAAGGATGCTGAAGGTGCTGATAAGGAGCAAGAGAATGAAGGCTCCCGCATGGAGGAGTAGTTTTTCCATTTTGTAATTTTATCCTGAACTTATGTTAGTTTGTATCAGAACATATTACCCTTCGGGGTTATTTTATATGCTATTTTCCTTATTCGCATCTTTCTCCTTTGTCTTTCCAATAGTTAATATGCATTTACTACTAATTGACCCTTCGAATTGTGCAACGTGCACTCTTATAAAAGAATCCTTGAAGTCTTCCTTTTTTCAATGATCAAAGCAAGACTTTTTTCAATAATACCACGCAAGATATTATCACAACTTAAACATCCATAGGTTGAAAAAATTTCAAACATATTAATATGAGGTCTAGTTTCCCAAAACCTTACATAGTATGGGTTCGACCCTTAACAATAATGACTCGACAATGTAAATTCTACTGGAATATAAAATCTTACTGCAAGCAAAGCTTCAAGGTGCTTTTCAACCTACTTGTCATCTTGACAAGTGAGAATCGTATCCAATTGCCCTACACATAGTAAACCTTCAGGTTTTGTGCATGCCAAGTTCTCGGGACTTCAAAACCATCCATAGTCTCTAGCTTGTAGGTTCCTCTACCTTGAACGTTCTTGACTCTGTACGGCCCTTCCCAATTCGGGGCAAGCTTCCCTTTCTATCCTACCCTAGAAGCTTCTATCTTCCTCAAGACTAGGTCACCTTGTTTAAAGAACCTTTATTTAACCCTTAGGTTGTAGTAGAATGAAGCCTTCTTCTGATACTCTACTATCTTTGCATGTGCCCTATCTCATACTTCATCGATTAAGTCCAGAGCCAACCTTTGTCCTTCCTCATTTTCCTCAGCATTGAAAGCCTGAATCCTTGGAGAGGAATGTGATATCTCCACGGGAACTACTGTTTCTGCCCCATATGCCAACATGAAGGGAGTTGCTCCGGTCATGACTCTACAGGTAGTCCTATAGGCCCATAATATTGGGAGTATCTCATCCACCCAATTATTCCTTGACTTCTCGATCCTCTTCTTCAGTCCATCCAGGATTATTCGATTTGCTACCTCTGCTTGCCCATTGGCTTGCGAGTGGGCCACAGAGGTGAACCGTAACTCAATCTCATTTTCTTCACAGTACTTCTTGAATTCCTCGTTGTTGAATTGCGTTCCATTGTCGGTGACTAGGATACGGGGAATTCCATATCGGCACATAATATTTTCCCACAGGAATTGTGCAACCTGCTTAGTTGTGATCTTGGCCAAGGGTTTAGCTTCAATCCACTTGGTGAAATAATCAATGGCTACAATCAGAAACTTTCTTTGTGTCGTGGCCATGGGGAAAGGCCCCAGAATATCCATTCCCCACATAGCAAAGGGGATGGGTGAGTTGATAGAGGTCAATATCTCGGGAGGTTGTCTAACAACAGGTGTATGCTTCTGACAGCGGTCACACTTCTTCACATATTCTTTGGCATCAGCCATCATTTCTGGCCAGTAAAAGCCTAAACGAGTTATCTTATGAGCCAAAGACCTGCCCCCAAGTGTTACCCACAAATACCTTCATGCACTTCTTCAAGAGCCAAGCGTGCCTCATCGGGCCTGAGACACCTTAAATAAGGAACCACGAAAGATCTTTTGTACAGAATCCCATCTATTAAGGAGTACCTTAGTGCCCGAACAGTTAACTTTCGTGCTTCAGTTGCATCCCTTGGCAACTAACCGGTTTGAATGTGAGCCTTAATGGGATCAATCCATGACGTCCCCAGGCCTATAAGAGCCACAAGCTTAACATCTATGCTTCATGTCTTCAAAACACGGAAGTACACACTTCCTGAACTTTCTTCTATCTCGGATGAAGCAAACTTTGATAACGCATCTGCCTTAGCATTTTCTTCCCTTGGAATGTGCTCAACATGGCATTCATTAAATTGGGTCATCACAGCCCTTACTAGGTGGACATACTTAGCCATCGTATCATCCCTTGCTTCAAATTCTCCCTTTTCCTGGGATATGGTCAGCTTCGAGTCTCCACGGACCTTTAAGTTTTTGATTCTAAGTGTTCCAGCTAGGCCAAGGCCAGCTATCAGGGCTTTATATTATGCCTCATTATTTGTGGTTGGGAAGTCTAGCTTCATAGCATACTCAATTAAGAACCCATCAGGGCTTTGCAAAACCAATCCTGCTCCACTAGAATTTGTTTTTGATGCTCCATCAAAATAGAGAACCCAATATTCTTTCTCCTTATCATCCTTCTCTTTGTCCCCATTATCGAATCCCTTGTCTTATGGTATGGTATCTTCCTACCCCCTGACTTCTTGGTTGGGTATGGTACACTCCACCATGAAGTCAGCTAGCGCCTGGGCTTTTATTGCCGTTCGCGGCTTATACTTGAGATCGAACTCTCCCAGCTCTATTGCCCACTTAATCAATCTCTCACTTGCCTTGGGACTGTGAATGATATTTCTCAGTGGCTGATTTGTTAGCACCTCAATCTGATGAGCCTGAAAGTAAGGACGCAGCTTTCTCGAAGCCATTACCAAGGCTAGAGCAAATTTCTCAATAGTTGAATAATTCAATTCAGCACCATGCAGAATTTTGCTGACATAGTATACGGGTTTCTGGACTTTCAGTTCCTCCTTAACCAACACCGCGCTCAAGGCACTCTCCGAAACAGCCAAGTACAAGAATAAAACTTCACTCAAAACTGGCTTGGCCAACAACGGGGCCTGCACCATATATTGCTTCAATTTTTCGAAAGCCTTCTGGTTTTCTTCGCTCCATACAAAGTCCTTAATATTCTTTAGTGACTTAAAGAATGACAGGCACTTGTCTCCTGACTTGGAGATGAATCGTCCCAACACAGCAACACTTCCTGTGAGCTTTTGAACATCCTTGACATTTTTTGGTGGTTCCATGTCCAGGATTGCCTTTATTTTATCGGGGTTAGCCTCGATTCCTCTCTTTGAGACCACCAATCCCAAGAATTTTCCAGATCCTACTCCGAAAGCACATTTTGTAGGATTCAACATCATCTTGTGGTACCTCAGGACCTCAAAAGCTTCCCTCAAATGGGTTATATGACCAGTCTTTATTAGACTCTTGACTAATATGTCATCAACATAGACTTCCATAGTCTTACCAATAAGATCCTTAAAAATTTTATTTACCAACCTTTGATAGGTGGCTCCTGTATTTTTAAGACCAAACACCATAACAAGATAACAATAAACACCAAAGTCAGTGATGAATGATACCTTTGGAACGTCATCCTTTCTGATTGTATCCGCTAAATCCATCCATAAAACTCAGCATCTCATGCCCAGCAGTGGCATCAATCAAAGTATCAATCCTTGGCAACGGGAAACAGTCTTTAGGGCATGCATCATTCAAGTCAGTGAAGTCTATACACATCCTCCATTTTCCATTAGCCTTCTTCACCATTACAGGGTTTGCTAACCATTCCAGAAATTGAATCTCCTCAATGAAACCAGCCTCTAAGAGCTTTTCTACTTCCTGTTTTACAGCCTCTTATCTTTCCGGGACAAAGTTTCTTTTCTTTTGTTTCACTGTCTTCCTGCTTGGATCCACATTTAGCTTGTGAGTAATCAGCTCCGGGTCTATGCCTGGCATATCAGCTGCTGACCATGCGAACACATCACTATTTTCTTGCAAAAATTTTACCAACTACCCTCTAAGGGGCTCCCCTAATGTGGCTCCAATGAAGGTCATCCTCTCAGGATTCTCGAGGTCTAAAGGAATTGAAACCAAATCTTCTGCCGGCTTTCCTCTCTTCTCATCATTTTCTCGGACATCCATATCTTCAATAGGAAGAACCTGCCCCCGACTCCATCTGCCCTCAAAGAGGCCACGTAACAGCTTCTAGCCATTTTTGATCTCCTCTCTCCTCTCCAATCCCATTTGGGTGGGAAACTTCATAACTGAATGGTAGGAAGAAGGGACCGCCTTGAAGGCATGTATCCCTGTTCTCCCCATGATAAAATTATAAGTTAAACTAGCCTTTACCACCACAAAGTCCAACATCTGCGTTGCCTGCCTTGGTTCCTGACCTATGGTGGTTGGCAACTTGATTATCCCTTCCACAGGACATTCCATTCCTGCAAATCGATATATTGGCATATCGGTTGGTGTCAACTGGGAGTCGTTATATCCCATCCTTAGAAAAGTATCATGGAGCAAAATATCCACAGAAGCACCATTATCCACAAGGACCCTCTTGACCGGGCTATTTCCTATTACCGGTGTTATGACCAGCGGGTCGTCATGAGGAAACTTCACACCCTCTAGGTCAGAATCATCAAAAGCCAATGTTACTTCTGTCCTGGCCCTTTTCGGGGCTTCTCCAACAATATGCATAACCTCTCTAGTATATGCCTTTCTGGAATTTTTGGACAATCCAGCAGCAGTTAGACCTCCAAAGATCGTGTTTATCACAGGCCCTCGAGGTCTTGGCCCTCCATAAATGGTGTTTATAACTGGTCCTCTAGGTTGGGGGTTTCGCCCCTGATCGTCTTGGTCCCTCCTACGATTCTCAAAGTTCTTCCTTCCATTATTATTCCTGTCCCCTCCTTCTCCAGTGTATTTGTTCAATCTTCCTTTTCGAATGAGGAACTCAATTTCATCTTTCAGCTGCCTACACTCATCGGTGTCGTGACCAACATCTTTATGAAATCTGCAATATTTGCTTTTGTCTAGCTTGGCAGGATCAACCTTCAGGGGCTTAGGCCAACGAATATCTCGATCTTTCTCGATTTCCATCAAGATCTGGCTTCTAGGAGCATTCAGCTTAGCGTATTCGGTGAATTTTTGCCCAGGTCCTCCCTTCTTGGGGGTTGAATCAGGGTTTTGCTCAGTTTCTAGGATACTTATCCTTAGCGATATACTCCAGATCAGTTTTTCGCTTCTTGCCTCCAGTGGGCTCATTACTTACTACAGTCTTCCTCATGCTTTCTTCAACTTTGATATACTTCCCTGCCCTCTCCTGGAGCTGCAACATGCTTTCAGGGGTTGTTTGGCCAAGGACATCTTAAAAAACTCATCCCTAGTTCCTTGTTGCAGTGCTATCATGGCTACCTTATCATCAAGGTCTGGGACTTCTAAAGCCTCCTTTGTGAAACGATTCAGGTAATCTCTCAAGGATTCCTTTGCTCCCTGCACAATGCTCATAAGAGATGCAGAACTTTTCTCATGAACTCTTCCACTGATGAATTGCTTAATAAAAGCCTGGCTTAATTCTCTGAATGACCCAATAGAGTTTGAGGGCAAGCGACTGTACCATCTTTGAGCCATACCCGACAGGGGTTTGAGGGAAGGCCCGACACTTTATAACATCATTCACGGGTTGCAACAGCAGTGCATTAGAGAATGTCCTAACATGATTAGTGGGATCTCCCGTGCCATCATAGGCTTTGATGGTTGGCATCTTAAACTTCCTTGAGATATGGGCATTCATTATCTCTTCAGTGAAGGGCGGAGTAGGATCATCAGGATCTCCAAGGGGAAGAAGATTGCTTGGATCAGTTCTTAGGACAACAGCCATTCTTCATACCGGACCATCCAGGTCTATGACAGGAGGAGGATTTCTCCCCCTAGGAGGTATCTGGGGTCTGGTGGCCTTATGCGCCTCCAAGTCGTGCCTTAGTCTTTGGATCTCAGCCTCATGAGCACTGATCCTTTCCTGCACTTCTTGGGGATTCGCCCCTTGGGTGCTTTGAGGGCATTGTCTTCCATCGGCCATCGGCTCTTTGCTAGGAAGCCTCCTTCTTGGGGCCACTTCATCGTCTGAAGATTCAGAGTCTCTCTCAGCATAAGGACCAGAAAATTCCCGATCCTCGGGGATAGGAGTCAAACCTCGTATATAGGGGGCGATTGCCCTCGTGCTTCACTTTGCCCAGCATGTCCACTTCCTCCAACCTCGGGGTAAAGGGGCATCCCATAAGGGGGGTTAGTAGTAACAATGGTTGAATATTCATACCCGACGGGTCGAGAAGTCACAGGTACATGTACTTGTTGAACTTGAGGATTCGTACCTTGAATAGTCGGGGGAGTCGTCCCTTGTGGCTGAGGTTGAGTTGCCCCTATCTGGGCTTCCCCTTGAGTAGATGCATAAGTTGAGTGGGGAGGAATCTCCACGGTTGACGAAATCACCTGGGTTGTCCCTGATGGTGTTCCTTCCTCCAGAGCTCTAACTGTTCTCCGTCTTCTCACCATGGTTGTTGTTGTGCTTTCCCACAGACGGTGCCAAATGTTATGGTTAAAAACTAATATATATAATTGTTGTATTTAGTACTAAGGAATGTGAGCTTCAAGGCTCGATTTGACTGCTCTTGTGTTTCGTGACTCAATCTGCCTTAACAAGATGCCTACGTACCTTGCTGATTGCCAAGGATCAAGTCAAAAAACGTAGTTCTGATTGTGGGGTGAGGCCCCTTATATAGATGTGGGAGTCCTTGATTTGGACTTGGTATAGGAGACTTGGTGGGCAAGTCTCATAATTAGAATGTACTTTGGAGTCCTAGATAGTAGGAAACTGATTCCTTATCCCATGAGGTTCCTTCGAGGCCAATCTACAAGGATTTATATCCCCACTAGGACTTATCTTAATAGCTGTTTTTCTCCCTTATTTATTAATTATGAAATTAATAAATAATTAGGGTTTTTGGGCCTTCTTTGTCCCATCAGGCCTGATCTGGTCCATCAGGTTTGATCAACATGTTAACCTTTCTGGTCTGAATGTCATACATCTTCTTATTGGGCCTTACAGTCCAAACTGTAATATTTAATTATGTAATCAGGATTTATTTATTCCTATCAATGATGCAAGTCATAAATGTCAAAGAAGACTTTCCGATAATACGACATAATGAAAAGAATAAACGTTATATGTGACTAGACATCAAGGGAGAGCATGGAAGTTAGTTTCATATGAAAACTCTTTGGAGCCAAAATAAATGATAAATTGCATTAGAAAATGCGGGTGATACCTCCAGGTTAGTAAATTTCTCTACTCGATTGTGATTCAAGGGAAATAAGGTATGATGATACGTTTGTGCATCAATTGTACCCAGTTAAGATTTTCTCGTTAACTCTTAACTCTAATGTAACTTCGAGAACGTCAGGAATCAAATACGATATGGCCTCAGTATATCATTCGCGGATGAAGAAGAAGATTACGGGAACGATTAAAGAGCCTCGAATGCGATTGGAAGTGATTACAAACTAGGTTATTTGAACAAAGAAACATATGGGAATGAGGTTCAACAATGAGTAACGGTTGGAAACATTCATGAGCACGAATTACTAGTTTTAGAAAGAAAAGAAAAATTTATATGCATTATGCTGGTCCTTTTGAGACTGTAAAATAAGCAGGATAAGTGGAAGTGAGTTGGCTTCACCACCATATGTATAGCAGATTAATAGGGTGTTTATATGTGTATACTCAGGAAAAGTAAATTTGGCTCCATTATATATAAAATGGAGGCTTGAGTTGAGATATGAGCAACTAATAGATTAGAATTTTAGCTAGAGGCTGTTGAGTAATGATGGTGTTGTGAATAAAAGTTTATGAAAAGTTGTAAGGTTGAAAGATCCACCTGAGAGAATAAAAGTGAGATACTTGAATGTTAGTGTGATTCTGAGGACGGAATCCTTTTAAGGGGGAAAGGATGTAACATCCGGTAAATATCGTGTAATTATTCTTATTAATAAATAATTATTCTGTGATTATTACGTGCATTTTTGGTGGATTATCTGATGATTGATAATAATATTTGAATGTTTATATATGATAAAATGTGAGTATATTAATTTTATTATGTTCAGAATAAAATATAGATAATTAAGGTATTATTCTGGTAATTGTTGGAATATTATATGATTTTATAATGATTTATAAATTTATTAATTATTTTTCTAAATAATTACAAAACTATTTTATGAAGCCGGGAATTGTCCATCTTCAACCGTTTTTACATTTTTACAATCCGAAACTCTTTGGAAAACTCCTTCCTAACCCAATCTGGTAATTCCGGACATATTCTGTGTTTTAACTTTTTCGATCCGGATTACGGTTTGACCCGTACGCGTCACGGCGTACAATTTTAGTTACGATAATCATTTCGATAAATCAACAAAACCCGTATTCTCAAAAGACGGGATATTATTATATTATTTTCGTATAATGTGTTTTATTAGAAGCCCGGTTTGGATAATTATCCAATACGGGTATCAAATCAGATCGTTTTTGCAGTTACTTAGCGGCTAAGTAACTAATTTTTCTATCCAATACGATCCAACTGGTAATATTTTTATATAACTATAAATACCATTTATTTATTATTTATTTATTTATTATTTTATTACATAATGTTAGATATATTTGAGATGTCATGTCTAATATGTTTCATGTTTAGTTTTCAGATCTTAACAAACAGGAAATATCAGTACTTACTGGAATCAGTACTTACTAGAAGTCCAAACTTAAGGATATCAGGACTTAGATTATCAGAAGATAAATATCAGAAGATGGATATCAGAACTTAAGTACGGGAGGACTAACAGTTAAGGAAGGAAGCTGATTTACAGGAAAGAAGATCGAGACTAATACAAAAAGAAGATATGCATGGAAAGAGTTAGAGGACTGAAAGAATTGTATAAGATATCTGATTGATATATTTTAGGAGACATAATTATATTCCATATCAATTAGAAGTTATCTTGTAACTGTGTACTATATAAACACAGACATAGGTTTAAACTATATGTGTTATCATTATGCAGAAGATCATACATTGTAACCTAGTAGCACTCGTGATATTTGTTCATCACTGAGAGAGAACAGTTCCATTGTAACAGAGTTTATTATATCGAATATATATGTTTACTGTTACTTGTGTTAGAAATCGATTTGATTGTATTCTACACTGTATTCAACCCCACCTAACAATTGGTATCAGAGCTAATCTGTTAATACACATACAGTAAAGATCCAAACAATCATGTCTGAAGAAGCAGAAAATCCAACCAAGCCCGCCAAAACTGAAGAAACTAAAAACACTCAAATCTACAGTCGATATGAAACTATTAGGGTTCCCACACTGAGACCTTCTGAGTATCCCATATAGAAAGTGAAGATGGCTATGTTTCTGGAAGCTACTGATCCAGAATACCTTGATAGAATTAATGAAGGACCGCATAAGCCAACTAAGCTCTTTGTTGTAGTTGCAGATCAGCCAGCAAAGACCATACCAAAGGAGAAAAGTGAGTATACATGCTGAAGATATCTCATCCATTGCCAAGGATGCAAAGGTAAGGAATTTGCTGCATAGTGCCATTGATAATGTCATGTCAAACAAGGTAATTCATTGCAAGACTGCAAAGGAGATATGTGATGCTTTGGAGACAAGTTGCCAGGGAACTGATGCAATTAAGAAGAACAGGAGGACCATACTCACTCAAGAGTATGAGCACTTTGACTCAAAAGCTGATGAGTCATTAACTGACTTATATGACAGGTTTGTCAAACTCTTGAATGATCTGTAACTGGTGGACAAGGAATATGATCTTGAAGATTCAAATCTAAAATTCTTTTTAGCTCTTCCTGAAAGTTGGGATTTGAAGGCTACTAATATAAGAGACAATTATGCTCTTGATTAAACTACTCTTGATGAAATTTATGGTATGCTCAAGACTTATGAACTTGAGATGGATCAAAGAAGCAAGAGATATGGGAGAAAGTCAAGGACAGTTGCTCTTAAGGCTAAGGAGGAATTCCCCAAAGTGGCTATCTCAAAGAAAGGCAAAGGAAAAGCTCTCATCATAAAGCCTGATTCAGAATCATCAAGTTCTGATGATGATGATTTAGAAACTGAAAGTTTACCTGAAATAGATGTTGATGAAGAGATGATGAAATTGTTTGCTCTTATGGTGAAGGGAATCACAAAGATAGCCTACAGGAAATTCAGAAGGGAAAAGAAGTTTTTCAAGAAAGGTGGAAGTACTGATAAGAAAGGTTTCAGAAAATCTGAAGGCAAAGGTGCAAAGTCTGACAGAGGAGATAACTCAAATATCAAATGCTACAACTGTGGTGAAAGAGGCCACATATCTCCTGACTGCAAGAAAGGAAAGAGTGATAAAGGCAAGGCACTTGTCACAAAGAAAAAAAGCTGGACAGACTCTTCAGATTCTAAAGATGAGTGAACTATGCCTTGATGGCAAATGCTGATGGCAGCCCTGAAACTGCTGAATTAAAGGTACCTCAACAACTTATGCCTTTCATACTGATGATATTACTGAGTTGAGATTATATCTTAAAACTATGTTTATTAGCTACCGAGATCAAACTTTAACATGTGAAAGATTAACTTCTGAAAATCTTGCTTATAAGAAAAGGAATGATTATTTAGAAAAATAGTTAGTTATGTTCCATCAAACTCAGAAAGAAATGATGTTTTTTATGTTAGAGATGAATTTCTAAAATTGAATAAATCTCTCAAAATTGAGTCAGAAAAAGAAAAAGAGATTATCAGGACTTGGACTAACCCTGGTAGAACAACTCAGAATTTATTAAGTAGTGGAAACTAGAAAGAGGGCTTAGGTTATGGAGATGATAAAGGTGAAAAAGAACTGAACAAATTGATCCAATTATTGTTAAACAAACTGTTAAGCCAAAGGTAAATCCAGTTAAGTTTGTAGCTAAAACTGTAAAGTTTGATTCTAAAAAGATGAAAGAGTCTGTGACAGAAGTTAAGGAGAAGTCAACTTCTAACAAATTAGAACAGGATAAACCAGCTGAAGTCAACATAGGCGTAATGACAAAGAAGCAGCTTAAGCATAAGCTGAAAGAAATAAGGAATGTCAACAAGCTTAAGGCAGCTAGGAAAAATAGGAATGGAAAGGAAGGTGTGAATAAAAGCAATAATTATATATCTGTTCCTAATGCTCCTAGAAAGAAATGTTATAACTGTGGAAACTCTAACCATCTTGCTTCTTTTTGCAGGAAGAATAAGAATATAAACACTTTACCTCCTAAGTACGGAGTTAAGAGTCAGTCTGTTAGGTTTAAGCCACAAAATCCTTATTTTCATTGTGGAAGTTTATGGCATTCCATTTATACTTGTAAGGAATATCATAGTTTATACTATGATTATTATCAAATATAACCTTCTTTGAAGAAAGTTGCTTTAATTCCTTCTAGTGTAAAATCTGATGCAAAGTCTGATATAAGTTCTGATAAATAGCATGTTAGCATAAACTCTGATATTAAATCCGTTGCAAATGCTAACAAACTTAAAAAGGCCAAAGGATACAAGCAAGTATGGGCCCTTAAAACTAACCATTAGTGGTCTTTGTGATTGCAGGGCAACAGGAAAAACATCCTAGTACTGGATAGTGGATGTTCAGGACATATGACTGGAAATAAAGCCCCGCTCCCAGACTTTGTGGAGAAAGCTGGCCTAGAAGTTTCTTATGGAGATGGCAACATGAGAAAAAATCTGGGATATGGCAATATTAATCTTGGGAATGTCATCATTGAAACAGTAGCTCTTGTCTCAGGACTTAAACACAATCTGCTGAGTGTGAGTCAAATCTGTGACAGAGGTTATCATGTGGATTTATTTGAAGAACACTGTGAAGTTGTAAGCAATTCTACAAGTAGAGTGGTTCTGAAAGGTTACAGGCATGGTAACATTTATGAAGCCAGACTTTCAACAAGTTCTGATGGTTCTGCAGTTTGTCTGTTGAGTAGAGCATCAATTGAAGAAAGCTGGAATTGGTACAAAAGACTCTCTCATTTAAACTTCAACAACATAAATGAGCTTGTAAAGAAAGATCATGTGATAGGACTGCCAAAATCAGTATTTGCTCCTGATGGCCTTTGTGATTCATGTCAAAAGGCAAAACAAAGAAAATCTTCTTTCAAGAGCAAAACTGAATCATCAATTCTTGAGCCTTATCACCTACTGCATGTTGATCTATTTGGTCCAGTCATTATCATGTCTATTGCAAAGAAGAAATATGATATGGTTATAGTGGATGAGTTCAAAAGGTACACTTGGGTGTACTTATTGCACAAGAAGAATGAAACTGCATTTACTCTAATTGATCATGTCAGACAGCTGGATAAGTTGGTCAAAGATTCCGTTAAAATTATAAGAAGTGATAATGACACTGAGTTCAAGAATTCAATCATGGAAGATTTCTGCAAAGAGCATGGAATCAAACAGGAATTTTATGCACCTGGAACTCGACAGCAAAATGGAATTGTAGAAAGAAAGAACACGACTCTCATTGAAACTGCACGAACTATGCTTGATGAAGCAAAGCTGCCAACCTACTTTTGGGTTGAAGCTGTGTAGACTGCTTGTTTTACACAGAATGCAACACTCATAAACAAGCAAAGAAAAACACCATATGAGATGGTGAAGAAAAAGAAGGCAAATCTGAAATACTTTCATGTATTTGGTTGCAAGTGTTTTGTTCTTAAGACTCATCCTGAGCAGCTGTCAAAATTTGATCTAAAAGCTGATGAAGGAATCTTTGTTGGATATCCACTTTCCATAAAAGCCTTCAGATTCTACAATTTAAGAACAAGGGTTGTCATGGAATTTATCAACGTATCTTTTGATGATAAGAAGATTACTGGACTTGAAGATTTCAGTGATCACGATCAGCTGAGATTTGAAAATCAAGATTTAAATTCTGATTCTGTAAATTCTGATGACTTAAACTATGATCATGTAAGTACTGATGTCATTGAATCTGTGGTAACAACTCCAAAAGAAAATGCACCTGTCTAGGGGAAGCAAGCTAAAGATCCTAACACATCTCAAGACTCTCAAGAAGCATCAGAACCTGACACTGGCTCTTCAAGTTCTGATTCATCTAGCTCTAGTGAGCGAAATTCTGATAATTCTGGAAGCTCTGATACTTCAAATCCTGAAGGATCCAAGTCAAATTCTGAAGTCTCAGAGAGCATAACTACAGGGGAGCATTAGAAAATACTGATGGAGACAGTATGGATTATGGGGGAGGATCCAGTTCTAGAAGTCAACTTCAATCTGCAAGGAAGTGGACCAAATCACATACACCTGACTTAATAATTGGAGATCCTGAAGCAGGTGTCAGAACTAGAACTGCAACATCAAATGAATGTCTCTATCATTCTTTTCTATCTCAGACTGAACCAAAGAAAGTGAAAGAAGCTCTTCAAGATGCTGATTGGGTGCAAGCAATGCAGGAAGATTTAAATGAATTTGAAAGAAATAAAGTCTGGACCCTAGTGCCAAGACCAAAGAACATATCAGTTGTTAGCACAAAATGGGTGTTCAGAAACAAAACTGACAGTAATGGCATAATTACAAGGAATAAAGCAAGGCTGGTTGCTAAAGGCTACTCTCAATAAGAGGGTATTGATTATGATGAAACATTTGCACCAGTTGCTAGATTAGAAGCCATAAGGATCTTTTTAGCTTATGTTGTTCACAAAAAGTTTAAAATCTTTCAAATGGATATGAAAAGTGCTTTTCTTAATGGAGAATTGAAAGAAGAGGTCTATGTTGAACAACCTCTAGGCTTTATAGATTCAAAAATTCCAAATCATGTCTATAGGCTTGACAAAGCACTTTATGGCCTTAACCAAGCTCCCAGAGCATGGTATGAGACTTTAGCTCAATTCCTTCTGGAAAGTGGATTTCACAGAGGTACAATTGATAAAATACTGTTCTACCTCAACCATGGAAAGGACTTACTTTTGGTAAAAATAGATGTTGATGATATCATATTTGGTTCTACAAAGGCCAAACTCTGTGATAGATTTGCAAAGCTAATGCAGTCAAGATATCAAATGAGTATGATGGGAGAACTCGGCTATTTTTTGGGACATCAAGTCAAGCAAAATAAAGAAGGTACTTTTATCTGTCAATCCAAGTACACCAGAAATTTACTGAAGAAGTTTGGAATGCAAGATAGTTCAGCAGCATCCACTCCCATGGCCACTATAACCAAGGTAGAGATACTGGTTCATCAGTAGATATTACTAACTACAGAGGTATGATTGGCTCTTTACTCTATTTAACTGCATGTAGACCTGATATCATGTATGCTACCTGTCTTTGTGCAAGATTTCAGGCTGATTCAAGAGAACCTCACTTAATAGCTGTGAAGAGAATTTTCAAGTACCTTAAGGGTACAGCTGATCTGGGATTGTGGTATCCTAGAGAATCAGATTTTCAGCTAATAGGTTACTCAGATGCAGATTTTGCAGGATGCAAAATAGACAGGAAAAGCACTAGTGGAAGCTGCCAATTTCTTGAAGGAAGATTGGTTTCTTGGTTTAGCAAGAAACAGAAGTCAATTTCGACATCAACTGTAGAAGCAGAATATATTGCTGCAGGAAGCTGTAGTGCACAGATTTTTTGGATGAAGAATCAGTTACTGGATTATGGGTTAGAATTTTCTAAAATCCCTATTACCGTGATAATCAAAGTGCTATTTCTATGACAGGTAATCCAGTTCAACACTCAATGACAAAGCACATCAGCATTAGGTACCATTTCATAAGGGAACATGTGATGGAAGGTACAGTGGAATTGCATTTTGTTCCAACAGATCAACAACTAGCAGATATCTTCACAAAACCACTATGTAAAGCTACTTTTACAAGACTGGTAATTGAACTTGGAATGGTTTCAGGTTCTTTCTCTAAATCTACTTAGTTTTTATGCATCAGACTTTATGATCAGTATTTACTGATGTCTTATCTTCATGAAATCTATTCGTTAATTGAAATTCATTAAATATTGATTGTTATCTGATGTGGATCTTTAAACTCTGATAGTGTTTTGAATATTCTGTGACTATTCAATCCAATGAGGATAACTGTGCTACATACTGACCTAGTAGTCTTTAACATACTAGAAATCCCATATTTGAATTAGTTGTTTATGTGGAAACTCATTAACACAAGCAAATTCTGATTTTGAGTTTAGTCAAGTTTACTTTGTGTATCTTATTAATAAGTCACAAACTAGATTCTTGCTTCTTATCTGTCAGATTCTGATGTCAGTAAATCTTAAAATGAACTAAATGCTAATAAGCCTCACTTATCAAAAGAAAAGAAAAGAAAAGGAAATAAAAGTCAGGTACTCTTTTGAGATATAGAGTAAATATGTGGAAGGGAAGACCCAAGTGCATTGCTGGTATTAAGTAATATGCATTAGAAAAGCAAATAAATTTTTTGGTGACTTTTCACATTCTCTGATTACTGGAGAAATACTATGACAACAACATAAATTCTGATAAGCAGTCGTGACTCACTTATACTGAGAAGCCACTATAAAAAGGAATTTCAAAAGATGCTTAAAATGAGCACAAACAGTTGAGGTGCTTTCTTGCATAAATTTGTTCTATAGTAGACTTCATGATTGATGACATATTTTAAGCACTTTTCTTAGTTATGCCTTATTTCTAAGATGTACTGAAGTTTATCAGACTTTAATCTTTATCTGATATTCTACTGAATGCACACACTTACACTCCATATGAATGATTAAAATTACTGTGGTGATTAAGTTGTTTTTGACAAACAGTTAAGTGTCATTTGCATAAATTCTGAGGACAAGTTCTGATGATTAAACTCTGAAGAAAACAAGTCAGTATTTGTATGAAGAATCACATAAAAAGATATTCACTTTTTGAGTACAGAAGCCATATTTTGATGACTGTTAAAATCTGATATAAGTTTAAGTTCTGATATTAAATCCTGATGGAATGCTTGATGCTTACGTGGCATTATTCTTTAATTGACTTATTTGTGGTAAAAACTGAAACAGTCATATTTAAATCAGAATATATTTGGGTAAGATAAAAACAGTCATAATCATTATGGGTTAGTGGTTAACGTGTTTGTCCTGAAAAATTGCATGTGCATGGTAGTTATTGCTTTCTTTACGTGCCCATTAACTCCTGCTTTAACTGTTTACTGACTGTTCACACGTTGCTAGGTGTAAAGTGTATCCCACGCTTCAAAAATATAACTGTTGAGTGGAGAGAGTATATATATGGGAGTTAAAAGATTTTCTAATCTTTTACTTACTTTTTTATTCTTAATCTCTTTCATTCTCTCTCTCTAATATTCTCTAAAGCGTTTTCTTTCAGGACTTTTATCAAACACCTTGCAAACACTATCTTTCTCAATTTCTTCAGAGATGGCACCAAAAAACTTGATTTTCAATGGAGCTAAGTTTGTTCCTAACAACTATTCGTCTATTCTTAGCAAGGCTGAAGCTCCATCAAAACTTAACTTTATTCAGGACTTCCTTGCTAATTCTGATATTGGGTATACTTTGACCCAACCTGAAGTACTCTCTGGAACGCAAGTGCTAGAGTTTTGGAGAAGTGGAATCTATGATGATGGATGTGCTCAACCATCTGATGTCTAACCATCTGAACCTCAATCATCAGCACCTACCACCACTACCCAACCACCTCAAACTTCTCAACCACAACCAAAATCTACCATCAGGACATCTGTCAAACCATCACTTCAATCATTTCAACCTGAATCATCAGCACATACCATCAGATCTTCATCTTCCAGGCCAAAGAGGACAAAGTCTGTTCCTCAACCTCCACAAAAGAGACGGAAGATGATTCTCCGAGATGAATCTGATAGTGATGAAAAGGAAACAGTTGAAGCACGGGTTCATGCATCAAAACCTGTGATAGTTGGAGCTGAGAATGTTACTTCTCAGAAAGAAACTGCAGTTCAAAGTTCTGATACTTTGAAAAAGCAATCTATAAGTTCTGAAGCTGCTAAAGCAACTCCTTCACTCGCAAGGAGACTAAAGAAAATGAGGGTAGAAAGGTACAAGGCAAAGCCTATATCTGAGGATTCAACTGAAGCTGAGGAAGGGGATCAGAAATCTCTGATCTCACAAGAACCGATTATCATTGAAGCCCTTCCAGCTTAAGCCAAAGACACTGCTACTGATACAGTTGTAACCCCTCCCGTCTCTCCTATTAAAGCTACATATGATACTAAAAAACAAACTGAAAATTCTGAAATAGATATTCATAATTTGAATATACCAAAAGTTCTTTATATGGAAGCTCCATCTACAGAATCTCAGCAAACTCCAACTCATTTTCCAAATTTAAATGCTGAGATACCATCTACATCAACAACACCAGCTCTGGAGATAAATTCTGATGTTAATAATTTAAATGAAGTTGTTCTTAATCTCTAGTTGCTTCACACACTGTTGTGCTGTCAGAACATAATAAGTGTTCCTCAAGTTCTGAAGACAGTGTTTCTGTTGAGACTCCAGTTCCCATTCTGGGAAAGGAAGAATTGGTGAAGAAATTTGTGGAACAGGAAGCACCTATTCCTTGGGAGATACTCACAGAGGTGTGGAGTGGACCAAGAAGTGGAATGACACTTATTTCATTTCAAGTTCTAATATTATGACAGAGCATATTGCTAAAGCTGATGAGTTGCTCACAAATGTTGATTTAAAGACACAACTCAAGATCATTTCTCTATCTACCAAACATCTTCAAGGTCTACATTCTTCTACTCATGAAAATGTTGATACACTAAAGGAACATGATGATAAGCTAGATCTACAACTTAAGCTTGACAAGAATAGATATATCAGACCTACTATTGAGAAAATTGAAGCCATTGAGAAGATTCAAGAGAAGCAACAAGCCCAAATTGATGAGGTTCTGGCTAACCAAGTTTCTCAGAAAGCTCAATTGGAAGAAATCCAATCTTCAGTTGAACTTCTTCTTTCTCTCTTACTTCCTGATGATGCCAAAAAGGGGGAGAAGATAGTTAAGTCCAAATGCTCACCTATTGAAATACTGAAGAAAAAGGATGATAAAGGTGATGACCAGGGAAACTCTGATAAGAGTAGAGGTCAAGGAAAAGTTCAAGGAAAATCTTCTACACAGAACAAGTCAAGTTCTGATGTTGTGAATGCTAAAAGTCTGAAGTCAAGTTCTGATAAGCAAAGTCTGATGTCAAGTTCTAATATTCTAATTTAGTCAGGATCTAAAGACTCTCAGAAGTTTTTACAAACCCTGAAGCTAAAGGGGATGCAGACTACTGTTTATTACAAAAATCTTAAAATCCAGACTACTTGATGAGGAGATAGCTAGAAGATTATTTCTGAAACAAAATCCAGGAATGGATTTGGAAACTCTCAAGGAGGAAGAAGCTGGATTTGCAACTGAGAAGACAAATCTTAAGTCTAAAGCTTCTGATACAAAGAAACCTCTAAGGCCTAAGAAAAAAGGCATTGTGATCAGGGAAAAGTCAAATTTTGAGTCCAAGACTAGATCACAAAATGAGATTGATCCTAAGTCAAAAGGAAAAGAAAAGGTTAGTGAACCTTTAAAGATTAAGAAAAAGATAAGTTCTTCCATTCCAGTCTATCAAACTACAATGCATGATGATGATTTGATAGAAGATGAAACTGTTCAAATTCTGAAGAGAAGAAAGGTAATTGAAGAATCTAAAATAACCTCTGACACTGCTCAAGTTGTTTAGAATGAAGAACAGCAAGCTACAGAAGAAACAGCAAATTCTGATCAAGTTAATTTGGAAAAGATGACAATTGCTGATAAGAAGAAGCTGTTATGGAATAAAGCTACTCCAGTTGAAGAAAAATCCAATCTTATGATGAATCAACTCGCAACATTTGGGTTGAGATCCAAGCAACCTAGAGATAAAGCTGGATTAGGTTCTGATGAAGAGAAAATACAAACAGGAGTAGAAGTTACTCTAAGAGATCCTTTCATGTTGACAGACAAACCATATGAACAAATCAAACAAAAACACCTTGACAAAGTGTTGTCTGCTCAAATCGTGATAGATGCTCATGATAAGGAAAATCTAAAGGAGAAATTGATTTTATTTCTCCTATGATGGAGTAACTTACAGACTAGCTGATACTGATGTGCTAAAGAAGTCTGTCAGAGAACTTCAACATATTCACTATCTTCTGGAAGTAAAATATGATGTTACAAGAAGATGGTTAGAATACATTTTGAAGGCTATAAGAGCTCTATTTAGAATCTCTGGTACAAAGACTTCTCAGTATATACCAATGATTACTGAAGATGATGGAAGAAAAATTCCTATGCTGAAGAATTCTGCTAAGGTGGAAGTTATTCTGAAAGGAAAGTGCTTATGTTATAATGAAAACACTTCACATCCTAGAGTTATCAGACTTGGTGATGGACTTGAAATAACATCAATTCAAGCTCTCAGAATAGCCATTTATCAAATTGGTGATAGTAAAGATGAAGAACTGATGCAGGTCAAAGCACAGTTAGTTGAATTTCTGAGGAAAGTTTTAAACAAGCTGGTAAGAGATTTTGTTAAGAATCATTATGGATTCAGATTGATCCAGTGAAGTTGGTAAAGCTATAAGGACTGTAAGTTGTAGTTAATAGTCTTATTAAACTCTCATTGCATTTGAACTTAAATGTTTTTGACATCGTCAAATCTATTAACTTGTATATTTTGCACAATTTACAAGTTGAGGGAGATTGTTAGATATATTTGAGATGTCATGTCTAATATGTTTCATGTTTAGTTTTCAGATCTTAACAAATAGGAAATATCAGTACTTACTGGAATCAGTACTTACTGGAAGTCAGAACTTAAGGATATCAGGATTTAGATTATCAGAAGAAAAATATCAGAAGATGGATATTAGAACTTAAGTACGGGAGGACTAACAGTTAAGGAAGGAAGCTGATTTACAGGAAAGAAGATCGAGACTAATACAAAAAGAAGATATGCATGGAAAGAATTAGAGGACTGAAAGAATTATATAAGATATCTGATTAATATATTTTAGGAGACAGAATTATATTCCATAGTAATTAGAAGTTATCTTGTAACTGTGTACTATATAAACGCAGACATAGGTTTACACTATATGTGATATCATTATTGAGGAAGATCATACATTGTAACCTAGCAGCTCTCGTGATATTTGTTCATCACTGAGAGAGAACAGTTCCATTGTAACACAATTTATTATATCGAATATATCTGTTTACTGTTACTTGTGTTCGAAATCAATTTCATTGTATTCTACACTGTATTCAACCCCCTTCTAAAGTGTTGTGTGACCTAACACATAAAAATCAGAATATATAAATAAAAATCAGAAAATCCTCTGTAATTCATTCTTCGTGTTCTTGAGAATCAAACTCAAATTTGAAGGTGATGTCGGTTTCAGATTTTGATGTTCTAGTAACCAAAACGAAGCCCTCGATCTCTTCTTTCATAATTTATTATTAAAATCACCGAACGATAGGTAAAATTTTATTTCGAATTTTAGGGTTCTTGGCCCGATTTGGGGGTTTTTGATTTTGGGGTTATCGTGTGATTTTGATGATGGAGATAGCTTCTTGGTTTCATTTGCAATTGAATCATGTATTTATTTGTGCTAAACGGTTCCTGGAAGTGGTTAGTCAAATTCATGAGTTTTTCATAAAGTTTGATACGATTTTCTGAATTATACATGAATCAGGTATTGATCATGAATATGTGGTTACATCTGTGTGAATCTCAGCTTTGTTTTCATATATTATTTGTTAAATTTGGTATCGTTTTGATTGAATCGCGATTTCTCCGGAATCTTAAGCAACTCACCGCACCGGAATCAATGGTTGATCAGCGGGAATTGACGAGTTTTAACTTGTCTGTGATGAATATTATTAGCTTCGAATCGTTGAGTTGATGTGAAGTGAATTTTTATCTAGAAACGATCTTAACTGTATAATTTTGAGGGCTGTAGAAGGCTTCCGGAGTCCGGCAGAAACCTTCGGTTTCTGGGTTGCCCCAGTTTCCGAATGGTGTTCGAACCCGAACCCGGTTTTAGTTCTTCGCGACCCACATTTTAACCCGTAACGAACCGGGTTCGATACGGATTTTCCAAATTCTGTTTTTCGAATCATGTTTCTGAAAATTCTGTTTTAAAATAATTCAAAATTCATTATATTAATTTCAAAAATTCTTTTTAATTATTTTAAATTTCCAAAATTCATTATTTAATTATTCTGAATTTTTTTTAATTCTAAAATAAATCTTAATTATTAAATTAATTGATTTTATTTGATAATTAATTATTTAATTATTTAATTAATTTAAATATGAATTGATTAATTAATTTAATTAGTTATTAATTAATTTTAATTGATTATTTAATTAGATTTAACTATTTATTATTCATTTAAAAATTCCGAAAAATAGTTTCGAGTTTCAAAATATTATTTTAAATTATTTTCAAGACTTGATAATTATTATAAAAAAATTAAAGTCATATTCGGGTATTCGAACCCTATTATTTAATTATAAAATGATTCGAAGACTCGTTTTAATTTCGAAAAATGTTCAAAAATTCGTAATAAATAGACCGTTCGCTAGTTTATTACAAAACGAACTCCTCTAGACTCAGAAAAATATTTTGCTTTCATTAAAAATATTTTCGAGACCTAAATTCTTTTATATCAAAACGACATTTATCTTTTGAATTATTTTGAGTCGGTTATTGATCGATAAAATACTCTTTTTGACCCGATTTCAATTTTAAACGTATCGAGACCTATCTTTTGACGATTCAACTTTTGTGCTACATGAATTATGTGATTATGTGTTATACGAATAATATGATTACATGTGTTATGTGTACGTGTTGTATGGACTATGAGTCAACGTGTCTTTTAAACGTTATCTGATCCGAATATGATCCTTATCTATTATTATCGGGCGGGTAGATGATAAAGATAAACGTATAAACAATGATATATTGTCAGTTAATTGAATGGTATCTTTTATGATATATACCCCTAGTGCGAGGCATTCAAGCCAGATAGAAATTGTAAAAGTAAAGCTTGATTATGTGTAGTCATGAAATGAGCGAATTCAGAATAGAGATAAACCTAAGATGGTAAATGACAAGAAAGGTCAAGTAGCTTGTCACTGGAAATATAGATACATCAGGACTGAGTGATATGGCAGATAGCTAAAGATCAGAGGATTATCAATTGAGGCAAGTATTCCTAACCTTTCTTCTAAAATACTGTAAATATTTCTTCGTTCCTATTTTAAGTTCAGAATAGTTAAATGTTTTTATATTTCACTGCAATTATTCTTATTTATGTCAGTGCCTTTTTGATCTTGTTCCTTAATTATCGATTGATCTCTTGAGCAAATACCCAATAGTTCGGGTTATTTGCGAACCCTGAATTGGGATGTTTTGAAATTAAAATGATTTGACATCAAAATACTCCACGGACTGGATGGTTATGATGAGGGCCAGGAATGAGCTGGACCCTAAGAACCAGAGATGGCTAGTCCCTTGATTATTAGGCCATAGTTGCCTGGGTACCCCGTATGTTGGTTGGGTCTATGCAGTTGGGTATAGATCCTCACTATATCCTGACTGATCAGGAGGTTATAGTGCATAAGTTGGTTTCTAGTGTCCAGTCTAATTTATTGTTGATCTCCATGAACGGCATTCCTTCTCGAATAGTTTATAATTACAAAATCAAACAAAGATTTGATTCAAAGGGATGAAATATTGAAACGTTCACTATTCTTTTACAGAAAAATGTGATTTATGATTAAAAGCCAATGAGGGCCGACGTTTTGTTCGCTCAACTATTTAAATATATATAAAGATGTTTTGAAATTATTCAACAATCATTTCTAGGAGTTTCTTTGATCTGATACCTGGAAAATATTTATGATACTTGTTGGGCATTTTTGGCTCACTCTTGCTTTGTGAACTCTTATTTCTTTCAGTATCAAATGAGGACAAAAGTGAATAGCTTTTAATAGATAGCAAAAGTGGAGAGATCCCAGCTGAAGAAATTTGGAGGTGTTAGTGTGATCAATACGAGGAAATTAGTAATGAGGTAATGAAATTGTATTTAGACATTCTAATTTTAGAAGGTTAGATTCTTGTTTCATACCATAACCTGTAAGTGATCCGGAATAATGAGGGGTTGTCTGCATATGTGTTTTAATTTACAGGTTTATATTATTTAAAGTTGTGTAGTGATACCCAATCCTAACCCCGGATTTGGGGATGTCACAACTTCATTGGTTAAATTATATTCTCAGACTTTTATTATATTTAACATAACAAAGGTTCTCAGGGGTTTTTATGAAAAAGGATATGTTTTGAAATAATTTGTAACATCTCTATATATGTTACATATGTTGAAACTTTGTTCATACTTTTATAACAAAGATCTCATAAAAATTGTTAAGACAGGGTTGGATAAAATAGATCACCTTGGAACGTTACCTTATACATATTATATTTTGAAACTCTATTTATACATTACATAACAGAGGTTTCCAGTGATTATGAAAATATTACATGTTGAAGTATCTTGTAACTTCATCGTTTAAAGTACGATGGCATTTTGTTTAGATTATGCATAACAAAGGCTTTCCGAGATATTATGAGAAATATTATATACATTGTTGATCATTTATATATTATTTCAGGATTTATTGCACCCTTTTATACAGTATTTGAACTGTATGTTGTTCTCAGAAATTGGGGAATGCTATTATCCCTTGTATAGTATTTTGAACTATATGTTATTTTAAAATCAAAGGATATGCCTTAAAGATTTTTGGTGGCTATACCAATAAATATTATTGAATTTCAAACTTAATAAGTTGTGAAGATATTTATTCTACAGTGGTATACTTGCTGAGCACTATTGTGCTCATCCTTGCTTTATTTATTAAACCTTTTAGTAGCTGAAGAATATAGTCAATTATTTAGTACTACGAGGAACGGAAGTGGAAGATTCAACCCTGAGATAGCCAGTTCAGAATGATTAATATAGAAGAGATGTATAGGTTTCGGTCAGGAATGTTGAAGCTGGTATTCAAGTCTAGTTGGTTATTTCGTACCCTTGTATAATTAAGTTTAGCTCTTAATATAACTTCAGGTAGAGGTTGTAATTAATAATGTAAGATCCTGGATAGTATATTTGGTTTGTAATAACTAATGTTACTTTTAAGAATCGTTTATAAGGCTCTAACTTGTGTGTATACGAGATTGAGGTCATTTGGTGTTGTATTATTGGATTGTTGAGTTAATGCAATTAATATATGTTTGGATGGTAGCGTAACGATTCAGATACCTGACCCCATATTCCGGGGGTGTTACAGTAATGGTATCAGAGCAATAAGTTATAGTACTTAGAGATAAGAGTGTTAGGAGTTTTATCTAAATAAGATAGTAACATAAGAACTTATATAGAGTTCATTATTGGACTACCAGATGTAGTGCCAATGAGTAAGTTAGACTGAAATGGTGACTTGAGGACAATATTTGGACTGATAGAATCTTTAAGAGACCGTCAGAATGATGGGAAAAGTGATTGGATCGTATGTGGGTTATTAAGGACTTTGATATGAAAATGGAGCAGAGACTCTAGAGCAGTTGAGGTAGAGGCGGCAATGTCAATACCACTGGTTGAATTGATTAAAACTAAACATGTCACCCATAGTTCTTCATAGTTGCCAAGACGAGGCAGAATAGGTGAGAACAAAGACGTTTAAACTTCATTATGCAAGTAAGGTTATTTAGTACCTGAATTAGTTAAAGGCGTTGACTTGTATATGAGATTGGATTCCCACGAGCATGGATTTAATTAGAGATTAGTGTCTACTACACCATTCAGGATTCTGTTGCCTCGAGAAAGATCTATATGTATGTATTAGAAGAATGTTATCTTAAGGCCAATGTGTTGGACGATGTCACAAATACGCTTCGTACGATAGGTTATGATGGTTTGGCTCAAATATCAAGAATGATGGAAATTAATGGCATAATTTTAATGAAGTGCCTATGGTTATAACGAGGAATACGACAATATGGAATTTGACTCTTTCGATACGACTCTGACGAGAAAAGATGCATATATTTACTAGTACACCTCCATTTGCGGTGGACATATCGATTCCACCGTGAAAGACTCAAAGTTGGATGACTATAGGGGAATGGCGTATAAGCGGACCCCAATCCAGTGAATAATTTTGAGATGATTTTGAGGGACTATTTATAAGTTATTCTTCCATATTATTAAGGTGAGGAGATGGGATCATCCTAGTACCGATAATGTTAGAATTTATGATGACCATTAACTTATTTTGGTATCTACTGGCTGGTGCACTATCCCATCTAAATTTGTTTATGGACCGCGTTACCTTGATTAAGTTTATATCGGGTAACCCTTATTTCTATCTACTTAAAAAGTGGGATATCACAAATAACTGATATATTCATTTGATTCATTTTCCTTCTCCTCGCATTATCTCTAAAGTTGAAATACACATAATTAAGTTATTTTTGCTTATCGGAGAGCTTTATTCGTGCTCCAGGATGACCAGAAGGGGAACCATCAGTTCTTCTAACCTTCTAGGTATGTGCTTTTAATTCTTTCAATTATTCAATGAACGTTCAATTTATACTCCCTTAATTATTTGACAAATACTTGATAATCAATTCCTTATCTCATACCTGGATTCCTCAGTCGAGCTAGTAAAGATCTAACTATTTGTTTATACATAGATGGTTTATTATTCAGAGATTCCTCATAACTTCTTTCTTCAAGATGAGATTTGTACATCGGACGTGGAAATAGAACAATGGTTATCAAATTGATATTGATATTTTGAATTAAATTCTACTAAAGAAATTGATAAATTATATATACGGAGACACCTTTATGTGGATCGTTTCACCGATGAGAGATATTTGATGTAAGGGTATCAATTATTTAGATACCCAGAACTTTTATTCCAAGTTTATAATCACTTGTTCATCCCACGCTTATTTATTCTTCTTCTAATTTGATATCTGAATAGTCAAAATATTGATTTTCTTTCTTTGGCTATAATGTTGAGACTTTGTGCTAGTAGTTTGAAACTTGCTAGTTATATATGTTCTTATGGATGACTTGTTAGTTATTCTAACTAGTTAGAATTTTAACATTTTAATGAAAAGCTAGGTAACTTTTCTAGATAGTTGTTATGTTTTGAAGTAGTTAAAACTAGTTGATTTAATTTAGCTAGTTCTTCATGTTTCTTGAAATGGACTAGTTATTGCTTCACTAGCCCAACTTCCAATCAATTTGTTTTCACAAATTAAATGCATTTTATACTGCAGTTATATATAATGATGAAACTTCCAAAGGATAGTTTAATTAATACCTAATCAAGTCACCCACTCAACTAGAATTCTTATCTAGTTTTGTCAAACTTGGTGTCACTTTATTATTTTATTATTTCATTCATATAACGAATTTAATTACCTATGATAAAAACTCAAAGAAATGGGGTGAAAGATTTAATTATCTTATTTTGATAATATGGAAGCTTGAGAATTAATTGGGGAATCGATCCATAAACCAAGCTTGAGATTTTGAATTCTTTATCTTTCTTTTTGGTGTTAGGGCCGATTGGAATGAAAGAGGGAGAAGAGAGAGTTGGCTTGCTTCCTGTCTTGGCTTTGGTCAATTTATTTGGCATAACTGGTATTTGTTTAACTTATAGAAATCAACAAGCAAGATTTTCCAAGCCTAATAGCTAGCTTAGTACACATGCATCATCATCTTCCACTATTCACTCAACCAAAGAACTCTGCTCCTTACTTTGGTTACTATTTGATCCACAAATCTTGTTTATATTAGTACTAATTTGGTTTACATGCTTTTGCATGGGAGATTGCATGGGTTTGTCTCATTTATTTATTCACTTACGTATTTACTTGGCCGCTTCCTCGTAATTGTGGTAAATCTTCGTAAGTGGTTTGCGGGGTAATCCATTCTTATGAATCCTTATATTTTATAATCTTGTACTCAGGTTTTATTTGTAGGATTTTAAATTCTTGGTCGTAATGTATTCTCGTATTTCTCGATAGTTCATAAAAGAAGGTCATTTTGAAATATTGGTTTTCTTCGAGAACTAACGACATTTACATACACTCATTTAGTACGTACAATCATAATATCAACTCGGAAATTTAATTTACAAAACTTTATATAGCGTGGGCTCAAAAATTTTTCCTTAATATTGACGATTACTATTCATTCATTGTTTATTCCATTCTTAAAGGGATTCTATCCCGGAATCAGTTTAGAAATAGATGGGAATACGTTACTTACATGACAACCTTGAGTTCTCACGTTGACTCTGCAGTATTTGATCTATTCACAAAAATTTCATTCATCCATTAAATATATTTCAAAGTGCTCATTCACGTAGATCTATGACCTCTACAGGTTGTTCCACATATGCTAAGCCTGACTGTAAATTTATTTGCTCATTTTCAATCACATTTCCGGCGTTGACGGTTAAATTCCCTAACATCGATACGTGGAACACGTCATACACTTGTTTGAAAGTTCGGGGGTAGTGTTGACTCGTAATCCAATCTTTTTATTCTTTTCGATATCTGCATATTTTGTCCCATATAGTTTTCGATGAATCTTGGGCTCATCTTTTCTTTCCTTCCAAATCATTACTTCCATTTGTCCCTACGAGTTTGGTTCGCATAATTCTTTTATTTGACCTTGGCGTTGATTGAATTACCGACAATAACGTTTATATAATGTGAGTGTTGGAATGCCTCCTTACAAAGCTTTGTAAGGAAAAAGGTGTTGTTTTCCCTTGGGTTGGGAAGATGATGGTAAGTGAAGGATATTCAGACCCCTATTGAGTTAACAGATCAAAAAATCATAGACCATATCAGCATCTGGCTAGTAACTTTAATTCTTCCCATTACGTAATAAAAGGTTATCTTCTCATTATCCTTTCTTGACACAATCTTAGCTTTTCGGTCAATTTTTGGTTGAGTACTCATATTCAATTAATTCCTCTAGTCCTCTTCACATTGTCTTAACTTTAAAATTCATCCATGCAATTGTTGAGTGGCATTTATTTCATCATAAAACACTCCGTAAAGCTTTGAATTGGTGTTTTGTACTCAAGTTGTTGGTGTTTTTAACGTGTTTTTGTAGTGTTTTGCATTTCAGGCATTTAACAGGAATTCAGGTGATTCTGACATTGTTTTGATGCTAATATGGTGTTATGATGGTGTCAAGAAGATTGCTCGTGAAAAGACCAACTCAAACCAGCAAGAAAATAAAGAGCAGAAATTTTTCCAGAGAGTCAGCGCGCCCGCGTTGTAGTAGCACGCGGCCGCTCCAAGGATTGCAGAAGTACAGCGCACCCAAGCTGGTGAAGAGCGTGGTCACGCCGGGTCGAATTCAAATAATCCTGTTTCTACTCTGGTTTTGATCCAAAAGACTTCTAATCTGCATAGGCTGCTATATAAACATAACTTATGTTCGTTTCTCATAACAAGACATACCAGAGCTTAAGGAGAAGGCGTAAGAAGACCGTATAGCACAATTTAACCAAGGAGGAGAGAATCTAGTTAATTTTTGTGATTCTTTCTTTTAAGTTATAACTTTGGATGCTAGTTTTCTTACTTGTGAACCTATACTCTTGTTTCAGTACTTGGTTTTATTATTTATTCAATATAATGACTACGTTTATTATACCATGTTTTCATCGGAACCCACGTTGATGATGAGTCTGATTATGGGCTAATCGTTATCGTGGGGTTCTAGCGGATTTATTTATGGATTTCTTTAGTTCATTCGTTTCGATGCCTTAGTGTGTGGTGATTGTATGATATCCTAGTATTGGTTGTGCTTATTCGTCTTATGAGCGTCGCGAACTTATAAGATAGTATGTTAATCTCTAATGAAGCGAAAGTGAATTTAGGGGTTTGGAACTTGCCATGCTAGCATAGGTTCATGTATTTGATGTGCATGATTCGTAGGTAATTTTAACCATCTTACTTGCCCTATGTAATCACGATAGATAACTTGTGCATTAAACCGTTATATTATCAAATTCTATAGACATATAAGGTCTCAATATAATTGGTGTCAATTTAGCTTCTATCTTTTTTGTGAATGTCTAGTAGTATGGTATTCGTACAACGAAAGTTGGCATTTATCAGTTTCGTGTTATCTGATTAGTAACATCACCATTGCATGCTAAGGTTAAGAATGAAAAGGCTATTGAATGAAGTATTTAATGAAGTTAAAATCCCATGTTTGGGTCATTTAGTATTCAACTCTCTTTGTTCTCTTAGTTAATGATCTTTAGTATAATCTCTTAGTTTTAAAACAACCTCAATTTGTTATTCGTCTTAGCATTGGATAATAACCATACCATTGTTGCATAAGTACATTGATTAAAATTAACCTAAACCAGCCCCTGTAGGGAGCGAACTAGATTTAATTCTATATTACTTGCGATCACGTATACATGCGTGAATATTAGCGCGTGTTCTTGGCCTAACAAGTTTTTGGCACCGCTACACTTCGGTGATAATTTTTAGTTTATGTGTTTGTCATCATTGGTCGTTAAAGTTCAGTGACTCGGAAATTGTTACTTACTAAATTCCTTGTCATGTTTCAGGTACTCTAGTGAGCGTGTATGCATTCGCGTTCTCGGTCTCGTAAGAGAACACTAGATCAAGCTGAGGAAGAAGTTGTAGTCGAGGAAAAAGTTGAAGAAGAAATCTTAGTTGAGAAGGAAGAAGAAGAACTTATTGCAATGGGAGAACCTGAAAGCGAATCCAAAGGATTTGATGGATTACTCTTAACCGGAGATTAATGATATTCAGTCTAGCATTGTCCGACTAACCATCTTGGCTAACACCTTTGAGATCAAGTCGAGAATGATTCAGATGATATAGAACTCAGTTTAGTTTGGGGGTTCTCGACAGAAGACCCCAACATGCACATCAGAGATTTTATCGAGATCTGTGACACTTTCAAGTTCAATGGAGTTTCTGAAGATGCTATTAAGTTGAGGCTTTTCCCATTCTCTCTGCTGGATAAAGCAAAATGTTGGTTACATTCTCTACCACCAGGGTCTATCACCAAATGGGAGGATCTTGCTCAAAAGTTCTTAATTAAATTCTTTCCTATGGTGAAGACTGTTGTAATCAGAAACACACTTACTCAATTCGCTCAGCAATCTGGAGAATCTTTATGTGAAGCTTGGGATCGCTACAAGGAGATTCTTAGAAAGTATCCTCTCCATGGGATGCCTGACTGGATGATCATTAACTGTTTCTATAATGGTTTGGGTGCTACTTCTAGACCCATGCTTGATACAGCATCAGGAGGAGCCTTGGTAGCTAAAACCTACGATGAAGCTTATGAATTGATTGAACTGATGGGTGCTAATGAATACCAGAATCCTACTCAGAGACTATCTTAGGGCAAGGTAGCAGGAATTCTGGAGTTAGATACAGCTACTGCTATAGCTGCTCAGCTTAAGGCTTTTATGATGAAGGTGGATTCTTTGGCTAATTATGGAGTTAATCAGATCACTAGTGTATGTGAGCTTTGTGTTGGTGCCCATGAGATGGAGCAGTGTTCTATTTCTAGTGAATCAGCTCAGTTTCGTGAGCAACTTTCAGAGATCACAGCAGCATGTGCCAACCACCTATCATCCTAACAACCGCAATCATCCTAATTTCAGTTGGAGCAATTCTCAGAATGCGGTTCAACAGCCTTATCAGCAGTATCCAGCAAAACAGTACAACCCTCCGGGGTTTCAGCAACCGCAATATGCACCAAGAAAATAACTCCAGCTGCAACAGTCTAATGAAAAATATGAATTGGAGGAGTTGAGGCTCATGTACAAAAGCCAAGCGGTTTCTATCAAGACCTTGGAAAATCAAATTGAACAAATTGCCAATGCCTTGCTAAATCAGTCAACCTGGTACACTCCCTAGTGATACTGAAGTGCCAGGAAAGAGGGAAGCTGGGGAGCAGGTAAAGGCAATTACATTGAGGTCTCGGAAGGTTGCAATCCCGAACACTCTCAAGTTTCGGATGAAGAAGTTGTGGTTAAAGAAGAAGTGTAGAAGGAAGATGAAGTGGAACCAAGGAAGACTACTATTGAACACACTCCACCTAAGGATAATACAGGGGAGAAGCAGATCTATCCTTCATCTCCCTTTCCTAAGAGGCTGTAGAAGAAAAATCTGGATAAGCAGTTTGAGAAATTTCTGGAGGTGTTCAAGAAACTTCATATCAACATACCTTTCGCTGAAGCTCTTGAACAGATGCCTAGTTATGTGAAGTTTATGAAAGGTATACTTTCTCGGAAAGTGAAGCTTGATGACTTAGAGACCATTGCTCTCACGGAGGAATGCAGTGATGTGTTGCAACAGAAGTTGCCTCCGAAGCTTAAAGATCCTGGAAGCTTCACTATTCCTTGCACCACTGGTAAAGTATCATTTGAAAAATGCTTATGTGACTTGGGAGATAACATCAATCTGATGCCTTTGTCAGTCTTCAAGAAGTTGGACTCACCTGATCCAAAGCCGACTTATATGACCTTGCAGTTGGCCGACTGTTCTATTACATATCCACGAGGCATTGTGGAGGATGTCTTGGTCAAGGTGGATAAACTCATCTTTCCTGCTGATTTTGTAATTCTTGATTTCGAGAAAGATAAGAAGATTCCCATAATCTTGGGAAGACCTTTCTTGGCTACTGGCTGAACCTTGATAGATGTGCAGAAAGGGTGAGCTCACCATGCGAGTGTTGGATCAGGATGTAACTTTTAATGTGTTCAATTCCTTGAAATTCCCTAGGGAAAATGAGGAGTGCTTAAAGGTGGAGTTGGTCGATTATGTGGTTACTTCAGAACTTGATCAATTGCTAAGGTCTGATGCCTTAGAAAAGGCCTTGTTGGAGAATTCCAATAGTGAAGATTATGAAGGTGATGAGCAGTTGCAATATCTAAATGCTTATCCCTGGAAGCGGAAGATGGATATGCCTTTTGAATCTCTTGGAAATGAAGGAGTTGAACAAATCTCCAAAGTGCCTCAAGCCATCTATTGAGGAAGCTCTTATACTTGAGCTTAAACCATTGCCTGAACACTTAAGGTATGCTTTTTTAGGTGATGCATATACTTTTCTTGTGATTATTGCATTTGACCTTTCAGGTAGTGATGAGGAAAAAACTCTTATGGATTCTGAGAGAGTTCAAATCGGTAATTGGATGGACTATAACAGATATTAAGGGAACCGGCCCTTCTTATTGTATGCATAAAATTATGCTAGAGGTAGGTAGCAAGCCTACTGTTGAGAAATAGAGACGTCTTAATATAATCATGAAAGAAGTTATGAAGAAGGAAATTCTCAAGTGGCTAGATGCAGTGATCATCTATCCCATTTCTGACAGTTCGTGGGTGAGTCCAATTCAGTGTGTGCCGAAGAAAGGAGGTATCAAGGTTGTAGCTAATGAGAAGAATGAGCTCATTCTTACTCGGACAGTCACGGGGTGAAGAGTTTGCATGTATTACAGGAAGCTGAACAAAGCCACGAGAAAAAATCTCTTCCCTCAACCTTTTATTGATCAGATGCTTGACAGATTAGTTGGGCACAATTACTAATGTCTTTTGGATGGCTATTCGGACTATAATCAGATTTGCATTACGTCAGAAGATCAGGAAAAGACTACTTTCTCTTGTCCATTTGGTACGTTAGCCTTCAGAAGAGTTTCTTTTGGGTTGTGTGGAACACTTGCCACATTTCAAAGATGCATGATGACTATCTTCTCTAACATGATTGGTTAGAATGTGGAGGTGTTTATGGACAATTTCTCTGTGTTTGGTGATTCTTTTTTACGAGTGCTTGCAAAATCTTGGCACAATTCTTAAAAGGTGTGTTGAGACCAATCTGGTTCTCAACTGGGAAAAATGTCACTTTATGGTGTGACAGGGCATTATTCTTGGTCACAAGGTCTCTAGTAAAGGTCTTGAGGTGCACAAAGCCAAGGTGGGGGTCATTGAAAATCTTCCCCCACCAATTTCTTTCAAGGGAGTTCGCAGCTTTCTTGGTCATGCGGGTTTCTATAGGCGATTCATCAAGGACTTCTCTAAAATCTCTAAACCCTTGTGCAATCTTCTGGAGAAGGATGTCCTGTTCAAGTTTGATGATGAGTGCCTAGCTACTTTTGAGTTCTTGAAGAAGAGTTTGATCACGGCACCTATCATAACTATATCTGATTGGAATGAACCTTTTGAGATGATGTGCGATGCAAGTGACTATGCAGTTAGAGTAGTTCTTGGGCAGAGAAAGAACAACATATTTCAAGTGCTCTACTATGCTAGTAAGACCCTCAATGGTGCTCAACTGAATTATACTACTACTAAAAAAGAACTTTTGGCCATTGTCTATGGTTTTGAGAAGTTTCGATCTTATTTGCTTGGGACGAAGGTGAGAGTTTTCACTGATCACATTACGATTCGATATCTCATCTCGAAGAAGTACTCGAAGCCTAGATTGATTAGATGGGTTCTTTTGTTTCAGGAATTTGAATTAGAGATTAGGTGCAGAAAAGGTACTGAGAATTAAGTCGCTGATCATCTCTCTCGTTTGGAAGACCCAATTGTAACTTCACAAGATAAGACATTAATAGATGAGTCTTTTCCCGATGAGCAGCTGTTTGGGGTGCAAGAAGAAGAACCATGGTTTGCATACATTGTGAACTACCTTGTGAGTAATATCATGCCTCCAGACTTGTCGTATGCTCAAAGGAAGAAGTTTCTTTATGAGGTGAAGTAATACATGGGGGATGAACCATATCTGTTTAGGCAAGGAGCTGACCAAATCATTAAGAGATGTATTCCGTACAGCGAAACAGGGGGATCTTGCGAGATAGTCTTTCGACTATTTATGGAGGCCACTATGGTGGAGAGAAGATAACAGCTCGTGTCCTTCAGGAAGGATTTTTCTGGCCTACATTGTTTAAGGATGCGCATCACTTTGTTTTGAAGTGTGATCGATGCCAGCGTATGGGTAATATGTCGAAGAGGGATGAGATGCCTATTAATTTGCTTCTCGAGGTTGAAGTCTTTGATGTTTGGGGAATCGACTTCATAGGGCCATTTGTCTCATCTTGTAATAATCAGTATATCTTGTTGGCGGTCGATTATGTGTCAAAATGGGTTGAAGTTAAGGCTTTGTGGACAAATAATGCGAAGGTAGTACTTAATTTTCTTCATAAGCAGATATTCACACGATTTGGGACTCTAAGAGTCATAATCGGTGACGAGGGGTCACATTTTTACAATCGCAAGTTCACTGCAATGATGCAAAGGTATAATGTGAATCATCGCATTGCTACAACCTACCACCCTCAGACTAATAGTCACGATGAGGTGTCTAACAAAGAGATCAAGCGTATTCTAGAGAAAGTTATGTGTCCATCAAGGAAGGATTGATCTTTGAAGCTTGATGAAGCTGTTTGGGCATATAGAACATCATACAAGACTCCACTTGGCATGTCGCTATTTCAGTTGATTTATGGTAAGGGGTGTCATTTGCCTGTGGAGCTCGAACATAAGCATATTGGGCTTTGAAGAAGTTGAACCTTGATTTGGATGCAGCAGGTAAGAAAAGAATGCTTCAATTGAATGAAATCGACAAATTTCGGCTTCAAGCGTATGAAAACAACAAAATGTATAAGGAGAAAGTCAAGAGGTGGCACGATAGGGGTCTGGTGCTTAAATCATTTGTGTCGGGGTAGCAAGTTCTTTTGTTCAACTCTCATCTCCGTCTTTTTCCTGAAAAATTGAAGTCGAGATGGTCCGGGCCTTTCATAATCAAAACTGTGTTTTCGCATGGAGTTGTGGAGATTTTTGAGAATGATCTAGGCCAAGCATTTAAAGTGAATGGTCAGAGGTTGAAGAACTACTATGGGGATACAGAAAACCGTAGGGTGGTTAGTACCAGTTCTATTATCTACTTGATCTCGAGATTCTATTTCAAGTTAACGACGTAAACCAAATGCTTCATGGGAGGCAACCCAAGTTTATTGTACATTAGTGGATAGAGGAAGAAGGAAAAAAGGAGAAGAACATAAAAAAAATCAGAAAAATAATAAAATTCAGTGCCAACTACAGTAGCACGACGCGCCCGCGCTGAGAAGCGGGGTGGCCACTTTGAAAAGTCAGTAGCACGGAGCACCCGCGCTGCCAGGCGGGGCAGGCCGCGCTAGGTCACTAGAGTCGAAATAAAATATAAGGCACAAAATAGCAGAAAATCGGGGACTTCAATACAAATTCAATTTGTACCCAAATTTCCCTCCTCCACATCCCATATTTCCCTCTCCAAATCAAACCCATTATTCCCATTATTCCCATAATCAATTCCCACTCCTTTTCCATAACTAATTCTCTCCCAATCTCCTATATATACATACACTTATACATAAACTTCTCCATCACTTCTCAAACTCTCAAACACACAAATCTCTCTTACAAACTTCTATTCTCTCAAGCTTATTCAATCTCAATGGAACCAAAAAGATAATGAACCCAAGTTAGCAGCAGCACCACTGATTCTTCGAGTGCGGGTGGTGTGAGGCCTAGGATTTCAACTCCCGAGGCTGAGGCAGAGTATATGAGGCTGCTTTCGAAGCCTATAGCCAAGGAGCATGGTTTTCTGCCATCGGGGAAAGATGGTAAGTTGTTGGAGATGATCTTGGAGATGCGTTGGATTGTTTTTTGCGAGACACCCATTGCTGTGCCCATGAGTCTGGTGCGTGAGTTCTACGTGAATGCTAAGGCGGAGAAGAATGGTTTTACAGTAGTTAGGGGGATGATGGTGAAGTACAGTGCTAAGGCTATTCGAAGGGCGATTAAACAACCCGAGAGGAGGCCAGAACAGGAGAATTGGAATGAGAAGACACCGGAGGAGTTTAACTTGGATTTGATTGTTGCTACCCTGTGTGTGCCTGAGACTCATTGGAAGTTCAAGAAGGGAAAGAACGAGTATGCCACTTTCCCTGCATCATGCATGAACAGGTTTGCACGTGCATGGAATTCTTTTATTTGTCTAACATCATGACATCTTCTCACGTGCATGATGTTACTGTGGAGCGTGCACATTTTTTGTGGGGCATTCTTCAGGGAGACTATGTGGATATTGGGATGGTAATTCATCAGGGAATTTTGAGGTTTCTGCGAGGGAGTACTACGGGTTCTATACCCTATGCCTCCATTGTGATGAAGCTGTATGTGGCAGTTGGAGTTCATTGACCCGTACATGAGCAGCTGCAGATCCCAAGTGCCTCGATTGATAGTTCGAAACTATTAAGTATGACGGAGTGGTATGATGGAAAGCCCGATCCTAAGGGGCTTGGATATTCTTATGACCATCTGCCAGGTGGAAGGCCAGCTCCTTAGGTATATGCTGGTGGTATGGCGCAGGCGAGCAAGGCAGCTTGGAGAGCTGAGTTGGGAGAGACCGGTCCTTCGGGATCGCAGCAGCACCAGCAGCAGCAGGAGGAAGCACATGGCAGTACTGGAATGTGTTCAACGTAGTATAGGTGCTTGTTGAGGAGGACGGATGCGTTGCATGATATCCATAGTCGCTTTGCACATGACCTTACTCAGACATTGGGGACTGCATTCAGAGCCACAGGAGTTGACATCCAGTGGCCAGTATTCGGTGAGGATCCTGTATATCCGCCTCCAGACACTCCTAATACTCCACCCCTTGAGGGTGATGACCTTGATTCTGAGTAGGTATACCAGAATCCTTGCTATTACCTTCACCGAGGATAATGAATATTTAAGTTTGGGGGTAGTAGTGAAGGATTATGTGTTTTGTGTGAGTCTTATATAGTTTGCATATACATGATAGTTTAGTTCATATAGTTGCATATTTGCCATGTGGTAGTTTTTTTTTGTAATTTTTTTATTTTTGAATGATAGTTTGTTCATATAGTTTCATGCATTGCATTATAACATGATCCCTTAGATGATTTTTTCGATTAATTTTTGATATTGATGCTAGTGTAGTGATGTCGTGCTTAGTGATGTTAAGTCTAATCGAGTTAATTTGCATGCTAGAGACAATTATATTTCACTAAGCCTTGTAGGTTACTTGAGGGCTATATCATGGTCATGGTTAATTTGTTTATCAAGGTGTAATCACTTGTTTATATTTAGAATTTAGGATATTTACTTAATAATAAAATAGCATGGAAATTTTAAAATTGGAGAAATTTGGATTTCATTGCTAGTTGTTGTGGCTAGGTGTCAAATGACTAGTAGCCGGCTCATTTTGTATGAGTAGTCTAGGGTTGAACGAGATGGAGGGAAACACACTTGTTTAGAAAATTTGTGAAAAAAACAAGACAAGAAAAAAAGAGAAAAAATAATATATATGTTTATGCATAATTGATCACGAGTGGGCTCTTTAATACTCGAGTTATTAAGTTCTTAGGGGACTTTGTGCCTAGTGACCTAAGGCTTTTTATAGTCTGGGATCCACTAACCTAACGCTCGCTGCATGGGTATTATTGTATAATTCTTGTATGGACCTCACTCATTACACGGTCAAATAAGCATATTTGTGTTATTTTGTGTTGTGAATAAAAGCATGAATCCATGCAAAACTCCGATATAAGAATTGAAGTGTTATAAGTTATTTTGAGTTTAGCTTTTATTCTATTTATAACCTTGTGATTGCTTTGATAAGTAGTGAGTCATGATTATTGATCTAGTTGTGATAGTATATATGTAAGCATTTACACACACGCACGTTTCTGGCTTGTAAGTTGATTTATGGGATTTGATTGATCTTTGTGTGAATAGCTGCAATTATTGAGATGTTGCTTATTGGTTGGTTTAGTTATTCTATGGGGATCATTGAATTCATATAGTTTGCATTCATGCATTTTTATTTCTTGTTCGTTGAGTCTGTTTATGCTTGAGGACAAGCATCAATTCAAGTTTGGGGGTATGTTTAGTGGCATTTATGTCATCTTATAACGCACCGTAAAGCTTTGAATTGGTGTTTTGTACTCAAGTTGTTGATGTTTTTAACGTATTTAGTAGTGTTTTGCATTTCAGGCATTTAACAGGAATTCAGGTGATCTAGCATTATTTTGATGCTAATATGATGTTAGGATGGTGTCAAGAAGATTGCTCGTGAAAAGACCAACTCAAACCAGCAAGAAAATAAAAAGCAGAAATTTTTCCAGAGAGTCAGCGCGCCCGCACTGTAGTAGCGTGCCGCCGCGCCAGGATTGCAGAAGTACAGCGTGCCTGCGCTGGTGAAGCGCGCGACCGCGCGTGGTTGATTCAAAGTACCATGTTTCTACTCTGATTTTGATCCAGAACACTTCTAATCTACATGGGCTGCTATATAAACATAACTTATGTTCTTTTTTCATAACAAGACGTACCAGAGCTTAAGGAGAAGGCGTAAGAAGACCGTAGAGCACTATTGACCCAAGGCGAAGATGATCTAGTTTATTCTTGTGATTCTTTGTATTATGTTGTAACTTTCGATGCTAGTTTTCTTACTTGTGAACCTATACTCTTGTTTCATACTTGGTTTTATTATTTATTAAGTATAAAAACTACATTTATTATACCATACTTTTATCGGAACCCAAGTTGATGATGAGTCCGATTATTGGCTAATCGTTATCATGGGGTTCTAGCGGATTTATTTATGGATTTCTTTAGTTAATTCATTTTGATGCCTTAGTGTGTGGTGACTGTATGATATCCAAGTATTGGTTGTGCTTATTCCTCTTATGAGCGTCGCGAACTTATAAGATAGTGTGGTAATCTCTAATGAAGTGAAAGTGAATTTAGGGGTTTAGAACTTGCCATGCTAGCATAGGTTCATGTATTTGATATGCATGATTCGTAGGTAATTTTAACCATCTTACTTGCCCTATGTAATCATGATAGATAACTTGTGCATTAAACCGTTATGTTGTCAAATTCTATAGACGTATAGGGTCTCACTATAATTGGTGTCTATTTAGCTTCTATTTTTTTGTGGATGTCTGGTAGTATGGTATTCGTACAATGAAAGTTGGCGTTTATCAGTTTCGTGTTATCTGATTAGTGTCATCACCATTGCATGCTAAGGTTAAGAATGAAAAGACTATTGAATGAAGTATTTAATGAAGATAGAATTCTATGTTTGTGTGATATAGTATCCAAGTCTCTTTGTTCTCTTAGTTAATGTTCTTTAGTATAATCTCTTAGTTAAGTGTAGTTAAAACAACCTCAATTTGTTATTCGTCTTAGCATTGGATAATAACCATACCATTGTTGCATAAGTACATTGATTAAAATTAACCTAAACCAATCCATGTGGGAATGAACTAGAATTAATTCTATATTACTTGCGATCAGATATAATTGCGTGAATATCAGCGCGTGTTCTAGCCCTAACAGCGATCCTTCTCATCAATTGTTCTAAAATTTGTCATCCTCAATCTATCTTTTCTTACTTAAAGTGTTGGCCACCACATTGGCCTTTCCTTGATGATAATATGTTTCTCAATCATAACCCCTGATCAATTTGACTATAGCCTCTACCTAGTGTTTAGTGTAAGTATACACTTCAGAAAATTAAAAAAATCCAAATTTTCCTCATAAGTTAAACTCATTGTCCCTTTCAGTGTGAACCTTATCGTGATTATTCTAGATCATTATTAGGACACCTTATGTCACGATTCTTAAGCCGCATTGACGTATCATTATACTTCACATAAAATCCTCTATTATCGTCGGGTATTGCTAACACAGGATTTTTATTAATCTTACCTTCTCTTTTTGAAAACCCTATTCCTAAAATTCATACTGCTTGGTCGTTCTGAATCCATTAAGTACTTATTCTGACAAAATTTTGTAAGAGCATACTTTCACTAATCACATCGATATCTTTCATATTGTCTTTTTATGATCATATTAAATATCTTTTAGTCTGTTCTAAATGTGTTATTCCCACTTTAATATAATTTACTCATCCCGATGATTCGATTGCACAATCATAGCATTGAGTTTTTAGTCTCAATTTAGATCAACAATTCTCAATTGTCCCTCCCCTTGTCATAATGTAATCAATATGATCTTCAAGATATCAATGTAATAAAACTCCAAAATGGGATGTTCTAAAAAATAATGATCTCTGGATACAAGAGCCTCAATACTAAAAATATATTAGGATTGGTAGAAAGAATATAATAAGGCTTATCCTTCCATGTCCTTAAATTTTTATATCATGATACTATAGATAATATCCAACAAAAGGAATAATTATGTTAGGTCACACACACACTGTAGAGGGGGTGAATACAGTGTATAGTACACTCAAATCGAACTTTAAGAACTTAAGTAACAGAAAACAAACTTTATTGAAACAATAAACTCTGTTACAGTATGGAACTGTTACCTCTCAGTGATGAACAAATATCACGAGAGCTGCTAGGGTTACAATGAATAATCTTTTCTAATAATGATAACACTTATAGTGTAAACCCTATGTCTGTGTTTATATACTACACAGTTACAAGATAATCGCTAATTGATATGGAATATAATTCTGCTTCCTAAAATATATCAATCAGATATCTTTTCTTCCAAGTATTCCATTCTTCACGGAATTCCTTCTTCATGCATATCTCTTCTTATGTTTATCTCGATCTTCTTTCCTTTAATCAGCTACTGTCCTTATCTGATTGTCCTTCAGCACTTAAGTTCTGATATCTATCTTCTGATGATTATCTCCTGATAATATAAGTACTGATATCCTTAAGTCCTGACTTCCAGTATAAGTACTGATCAACAGTTAAGTACTGATTTATCCTGTTCACATAAGATCTGAAAGCTAAACATAAAACATATTAGCCATGACATTATCAAATATATCTAACAAATTATTTGAAGAAAAAATTCATAAGGGTGGTCTTTATAAGATTTTCACATCAGAATATGCCCGAATGCGGAAAGCCTGGATGTATGGGCCACACATAATATGCCTGAATGCGGCAAGGGTGACAAATGGATGTATGGGAGTCATCTTTCTATTAGTAGAAAACAATAAATAATTACCGTTATATGACTAATCATGTATTTTGGGAGCTCCAGTGAAAGTCCTATTCTTCCAATTGGAATTGTTATTCAATAATGTAGCTAAAGCCAATGTGCTTAATTACCGAGAGTATTAGCCAGATATTTTGATAAAAATAAATTCCGATGTGAATTAAAAATAAAAGGTGTATATCACCAGGAAAGTTATTCTTCCGAGTATATAATATTATACGAGAAAATACAATTATATTTAACAGTCACTTTCAATTGTATTACATTATGGTTGAGCATTAGTGCTCACTCTTGCTTTCTTTCAAATATCACAACACAACAGATAACCAGTATGTTGGTGAGGAAGCGTGGAAGGTGCAAAGACTTTCCATAGCTACTTGCAGCTTAGTTTAAGGTGCGTTACAACATTCAGATTATCACACCCCCAACTTAACAACAAAATAAATATAACTATTACAATATTTAAAAGGAAGTAAACATAACCGAATCCAAGAGCTTACAGTTTAGGGTTTGGAACAGCCCAACACTACCATCTATTACAACTGATTTTAATATCGAGTCCTCACACAAAACTATCTCTTATTCTACTATGAGCTCGAACATACGCATCAGCGTCACAGGTCTTACGTGTTGTCTGCATGAATCTAACCATAGCTGCTAGCTGTAATATCAGGGTAAAGCAAGGAGTGAGCCAAATGCTCAACAAGTGCTAAACGATACGATACAAAATATAAATCGAGATATATATTAAAGAATGACAATGTGAAGACATAACCAATAATAACAAGAGATAAACCTTTGGGTGATGGCATCATTTGCTTGTATCAAAACATTTTTAAAATCATATCTTAATCAAAATCATTTTATGACGCTACGGATTACAGCCGGTGATCAGCCGCGAAGTAATCCCGAATCTCGATGGGTTCTAAAACATTAATGGGATCCCTAGGCAACTTTTAAGCCTACAATATAAGTGTGGAAAGGACTCGCGTCTCAGTCCAGATCCACTATTCAAAGAAAACATTTATCCCCCTTTGGGACTGAAAATCCACATTTTAATCATTTCAAAAACTGATGCCGATTTATAACAAAATCTCTTTAAACATTAAACATTTTTATCAAGGGATTATAGATCAACTTGAAACACTGGAAATATGATACTAAATCTCAGGGCCATGATCCACTAGACTTTAGTTATTAGGGCAATTGAAAAGTTTCCATATACAAGAACTTTAACAAGGTGTTCTAGCAAGGATATTGGATAATAAGAAAGAGTAAATGCCGAACTAGGCTTAAAGCAAGGATTCTAGACAAGGTATAGGTATTGTAACATCAAGAAGATAAGCATCAAGGGTTACAAGAATACCAGAGGTGTTAAGGTATAAAGAAAGTGATAATTAGCTTAAGGTATATCAGGATGTCAAACTTTAGGGTAAGAAAGAGGGTATCAAGCAATTAGGAACAACTTTAATGGATATATGGCTTTTAGGTATCAAGGTAAAGTTTTTATAGGAGTTCATGCAGCAGGGTGAGATATCAATACTTTAGAAATCATTAGCATGTTAATTAGGAGGATCAATCAAGTATTATAACAACTCCTTATTTTATCAAGGCATTCCAATTACTTTACTATACTATCGTGATAAGACTTTTGATCGACTTGCAATACGTACTTGAGAGTTCATGGCATTTCTATATAATTCAAAGATAGACTTAAGAATCGCTTGGTTCAAGTATAAGAAAATGACTCAGGATAATCGCATCAATATATATGACTTAAATATTACACATAGTGAATACGAAAGACAGGTTGAATCACTTGCCTTGAGAAAGGCTGGTCTGGTCTGGCTGGTAGGAGCAACTGGAAGCTTTACTCGACCTTTATGGCAAGTTTACCCTCGTCTCGAGATCCTACATAAATAATAATAACCTTATTATAATATATTCTCACCAACTTAACCTATTTACAACACAAATGGCACTTAGGCCTATATGCACGCGATTTATATTCACCTTATAAATATAATTGTACACATAGTCACATATACTCACATATCATATTTTAATACCAAATAATATCACACACACCATAATGCAACACTAGGCTTGGATGATCTCGATCCCCAACTTAAGTCACTTGGTCGCTAGACTAGACAAAGTTCCCAAATTTTGGCTTTCTTGCTCAATGTGCCTTTACTAAACTATCCAAAACCTATTGACCCTCACTTGGGCCTTTCACTCTAATGGATTTATACTATCTTACAACCATAGTGGTCAACCTAGATCTCACTCCTAAGTATTCTAAAACTTTGTGATAAGTGAAAGTGCTCACTGGAGTAAATTTCAGAATGACATCTATGGCTTCTTGAGTGCATTAGACACTCTTAAACTACAAGTTTTCCTCCAAACCTTCTACATTAGACTCTTCTGACCATAAGGCATCTCCCAAACTTGATGTGGCTCAAGGGCCTAGCTTGGGCCTCCTTGGGCCTAAGCTTAAAGTCCATGGTTCCCCTGTTTTTCTGGGCAGAAAACACTCTAACTTGAATTAACTTGTGACACATGGTTCTAACTCAAATCCTATGGACTATGGTTGGAAAAAATCCTCTGACACTCCCTCTAACTAAGGCCCAACAGGGCCTAATGAGGGCCTACCCATGACATGGTCAAAACTTCCTATTTCTAAGTTACAACAAAACTGTCCCCTGCTGGACAGATTTTGTGATTCCACTTGTGCACCTAACCAAACGACTAGCAAACCTCCAACCAACACCTAAAAACTTTTATATACTCCTAATGCTAGCTTCTGGTGGCTTGGTCCTCAAAGTGCACAACAATGACATGGTCAAAACTCACTCTAAACCTCAGGGTACTAAACTGATTTTCTGCAGAAACTAATACTCTCCTTTCTCCAAGGTTTTTACTTAACAAACTCAATCCAACAACAACCAAAAACCCAACCCAAACCTTAACTAAGGTGTTCTACTGAACTAACTCCCTTACACTCAAAATAATCTTGGTGGAGATCATCCTTACCTAAGGTGCAACAAAGCAAAACAAAGGAAATCACATTACAAAATTTACAAGTCATCAAATTTTTTTTGAAAACAACAAGTTGTATATTTTTTTATAAAATATATACGAATTATTACCACATATCAAGGAGCACTAATCAAGATTAATATCTTATCCCTACTGAAATTTAAAGCTTACTAACAAAATCATTCCAAATGATCAAAAACTTCCAAAGTTCCAAGAGAAATCTACATGCATGCATGACTTCGAGTCTTATAAATCAAAACAACATACTTTCCAAATATATTTTACCATGAAATCGACATGAAAGCCTAGAATAAGCTATAACTAGATGATCACTTCGCATGCAAAAGGGTTTATCAAGTTTTTGATACAAAATTTATGTTATCACTACCAAAAACACATAGAAATGGAACAAAGCAACAAGAATAATCTCAAGAACCATTCATTCGGCTCCCTCAAGGTCATGGCCTAATGAAGTGGAAGGGAAATGACCATTTAACATCAAGAGTCTCTTTCTCGTGACTTGGCATTTCACCATTCCTTGTAGTTCTCTCAAAAACAACCTTAAATCCATAAGAATCAAGATTGTACTTTGAGTTCCAACTAAAACTTTAACATGCAAACTCAAAACTTAATTTTTTCACTCAAAACTCTTTGAATTATACATGATCATGATATAGGAAGTAATATTTACTTGAATGGGAGGTGGGAGCTTGAATGAAGAATGAAGAAAAGGGGAGGGAATAGGGTTTCGACCAAAAAATCGAGAGGAGAGGGGGAGGGCCGAGAGGAGAGGTGGGAGGAGGGAGGAGGACTGTGGAAATGGTGGAGTGATCATCATGTTTGTTTGGTTTTTATTTTCCCACAAGTGAGTGGATGAGAGAAATTACAAGAATAACCTTCCAACATAGTTAGGTAGATTTGCATGCAAGGACAAAATGGTAATGTGGCTAGTAGAATGAAAGTGAGTGGGGTTGGAAATGCCTTCCTTGCCCCTTGGTTGAATAGAAGAGAATTTGCATGCAAGGGTAACCATGTAATTTGATAATTATTAAGCAACTAATTTTCAAAGATTTATTTTTATATAATAAAATAAAAGTTCAAAAATTATAAAATTTATACCATAAAATAACTTGGATTTTTAGAGATTTTATAAAATCACTTTCAAAATTTGTAAACAAAATATATTTTAAAAGAAAATTTCTCCAAGGCTTAGAAAATTCCTTACAAATCAAAAATAAAGGAAATAAATAAACTTTTGCTTTGAAAAATCATGTACTACACATAACAATTTTATAATGCAGAATTTCTCGCTTACACAATCGTACAATCATTGAACATATTTTTATTCGGCTTTAATATTATACCAAATCCATAAATATCATTACACGAAAATGCCGGTCGTAACATCCTCTCCCCCTTAGAGGATTATGTCCTCAGAATCTAAGAGAACAGATGAGGATACCGGGAACGCATATCAGACTCTAACTCCCAAGTTGATTCTTCGACCTTGGGGTTTCTCCAAAGTACTTTCACTAACTCTACCGACTTATTTCTAAGACTCTTTTCTTGCCTGTCGAGTAATTTGACAGGTTGCTCCACAAATGACATGTCTTCCTGAATTTCTACAGGTTCATATTCTATCAAATGGCTGGCGTCAGGATTATACTTTTTAAGCAACGACACATGGAACACATTATGCACATGCTGATATTGAGGTGGTAAGGCTAACTCGTAGGCCATCTTCCCCACTTGACTCAAAATCTCAAAAAGACCTATATATCTAGGTGCTAACTTCCCTTTCTTGCCAAATCTAGACAACCCTTTTCTTGGTGACACCTTCAACAAAACGGCTTCGCCAACTTGGAATCGAACATCCTTTCGCGCTGGATCTGCATACTTCCTCTGTCTATCTTGAGCAGCAAGCAATCTTTTCTGAATTAACTTGACTGTGTCATGCAACTGTTGTACCAATTCCGAGCCTAGAATCCTTCCTTCTCCTACTTCATCCCAGCTTGTCGGTGATCTATATTTTCGTCCGTACAAAGCTTCGTATGGTGGTGTACCAATACTGGAGTGATAACTATTGTTGTAAGAGAATTCAATTAATGGCAAATGGTCGTCCCAACTTCCTGCAAAATCAATTGCACAACTGCACAACATGTCTTCGATTGTTTGAATTGTCCTTTCGCTCTAACCATCAGTCTACGGGTGGTACGCCGTACTCATGTTCAACTTCGTGCCAAGACTTTCTTGAAATTTCTTCCAGAATCTCGAGTTAAATCGGGGATCTCTGTCTGAAACTATCGATACGGGTACTCCATGCCTTAGTATGATTTCACGCACGTACAGATGAACCAATTTGTTCAATGACGGCTTCTCATTAATTGGAAGGAAATGCGCCGACTTCGTAAGGCGATCAACTATAACCCATATAGCGTCATGTCCAGATTTCGTTCACGGTAGTCCCACTATAAAGTCCATAGCAATATTTTCCCATTTCCAGTCTGGAATCTTTAAGGGCTGAATTAATCTGCTTGGTCGTTGATGTTCTGCCTTCACTTTCTGACAAGTATAACACTTCACAACCCATTCTTCCACGTCTCTCTTCATATTTGGCCACCAAAAGTTCTGCTTTAAGTCTCGATACATCTTGGTGCTTCCCGGGTGGATTGAAAATCTTGAATTGTGGGCTTCTTGCAGAATTTCATTTTTAAATTCAGGAACATGTGGAATCCAAATTCTTGAGGAAAACCTTAGTATACCTTTCTCATCCTTTTGAGTGCTAATCTCTTCCCCAGTTAGCTGATTCTTCTTTTTCTCCATTACTTCTTCCTGACATTTCCTTATCTTTTCCACTAGTGTCGGCTGAAAAGTCAATGCACGACAAACTTCTTCAACTACTCCATAATTAAACAGTTCTAATCCAGATTTCTTAATCTCTTCAGTCAATTCCTTTGGTGTTGCCATCATATTTAATCTCTCCTTCCTGCTTAAAGCATCGGCCACAACATTCGCCTTTCCAGGATGGTAATTTATCGAGCAATCGTAGTCCTTGATCAATTCCAACCATCTCTTTTGCCTCATATTGAGCTCGTTCTGAGTGAAAATGTACTTTAAACTCTTATGATCTGTGTAGATTTCACACTTTTCTCCGTAGAGGTAATATCTCCAAATCTTAAGTGCGAACACTATGGCGGCTAGTTCCAAGTCATGCGTCGGGTACTTCAACTCATGCGGTTTTAACTGCCTTGACGCATACGCGATCACCTTATTGTGTTGCATTAGTACACAGCCCAATCCCTTATGTGAAGCGTCACTGAATATCATAAAGTTTCCTTGGTCATCTGGTAGTACTAACACTGGAGCTGTTACCAATCTCTGTTTCAACTCTTGAAAGCTATCCTCACATTCCGCACTCCATTCGAACTTCTAATTCTTCCTGGTTAACTTAGTCAATGGCGTGGCGATTTTAGAAAAATCTTTGACAAACCTTCTATAATACCCTGCTAATCCTAGAAAACTTCGCACTTCCGTAGGTGTCTTCGGCCTTTCCCAACTCATAATCGCCTCAATCTTTGCCGGATCTACTTTAACTCCTTTATCTCCAATGACGTGTCCCAAGAATTGAACTTCCTTTAACCAAAACTCACATTTGGAAAACTTGGCATACAACTTCTCTTGCCGAAGTATCTCCAATGCTATCCATAGGTGTTGCTTATGTTCTTCTTCTGACTTAGAATAAATGAGGATGTCATCAATGAATACTACTACGAACTTGTCCAAATACTTTTTAAATACTCGATTCATCAGATCCATAAATACGGCCGGGGCGTTGGTCAATCCAAACGGCATTACTAGGAATTCATAATGCCCATATCTAGTCCTGAATGTTGTCTTGGGAATATCTTATTCCTTGATCTTTAATTGATGGTATCATGATCTCATGTCAATCTTTGAAAAGTACGTTGCTCCATTCAGCTCATCAAATAGGTCATCTATTCTTGGTAGCGGGTAGCGGTTCTTGATCGTTACCTTATTCAACTCCTGATAATCTATACATAGCCGCATACTTCCATCTTTCTTCTTTACAAACAGAATAGGTGCTCCCCATGGCGACGTACTTGGCCGTATCACTCCCTTATCCCACAATTCTTGTAGCTGGCTCACCAACTCTTTCATTTCTGCTGGTGACATCCTATACGGGGCCTTTGATACTGGTTTTGTGCCTGGAGCAAGGTTGATCTCGAACTCGATTTATCGATCTGGTGGTAAGCTCGGTAGTTCATCTGGGAACTCGCTAACTACGGGGATATCTTCTATGCTGGGACTGCCTTTTTCTGAATCCACTACATAAGCTAGGAATGACTCACATCCTTTTCTAAGTAGCTTCTTAGCCTGAACGATTGTAAGAAATAGTTGCTCTTGCCTCTGTCCCTTAAATACTACCTTCTCTCCACTCTTCGTCTTTAAATACACTTTCTTGGTCTTACAATTAATTGGGTGTTATTCTTCCCTAACCAATCCATTCCTAAAATTATATCAAACTCTCCCAACTTGAAGAGTATCAAGTCGGCTGAAAACCTATGCCCCCAAATATCAATCTCACACTTCGAATAGAATTGATTCACAGGAATCTTCTCTTGGTTCGCAATTACCACATTTACTACCTCGCTCATAATCATTTTATCACATTGAAGTTTATCAACAAAAGTTTCTGATATGAAAGATCTTGTTTCTCCCGAATCAATCAGTACTTTAGCTTTGACATTATTGAGTAAAAGTGTACCTGCTATCACCTCAGAGTTCTGAACAGCATCCTTCATTTTCAGATCGAATGTCCTTGCTGTTGCTTGCGGAGTTGTTGTAGGTGGTGGAGGTAATGCCAATACCTCGACTGGCACGCTTGCACTAGTACTTGCCACATTCATTAGAGCTTTGACTGGTCCGGTTGTCTTGCACTCCCTAGCTATGTGTCCACTCTTTCCACATTTGTAACATGTAACTCCTGGCTTCGGCATCTTGCACTCATTTTCCAAATGTCCCTTCTGGTTACACCTATAGCATGTCATGCTCAGTTTATTACACACTCCGGGGTGCCTTCTTTCACAGTGCTTGCATTCCGGTCTCTGGAACCTATTTTCTCCAACTTGTCCTTGGCTTGCCTGGTTATTCCCCTTCAATTCTTGCCTTTTGCCCAAATACCCTTTCTTTTGAAAATTTCCACCCTTATGGAATCCAATCCTCTTTACATTCCGATCTTATGAATTTCTGGCTTCAGACTTTTCTCCAAAAAATGGAACCTTTCTCTTCTTGTTATCCCTTTCCTTCCTTGACTGCATCCTATTATTCTCAATCAGAGCAGCTTTCTGTACTACTCCCGCATAAGTATCAAGCTCAAACATAGCCACTCTATCTCTGATCCAAGGCTCCAATCCTTGTTGAAATCTCTTCGCTTTTTCCTCCTCAGTGTTGGTATACTTTGTCACAAACCTTGACAACTCAGTGAACTTCTTCTCATACTCCAATACAAACATATTCCCTTGCTTTAACTCAAGAAATTTAAGCTCCATCTGATTTTGCATGTACTTAGGGTAATACTTTTCCAGAAATAACTTCTTAAATCTCTCCCAAGAAACTTTCTGAGTTGCTTCCATAGCTTTTACTGATTCTCACCAATAGATAACTTCGCCCTTCAGAAAGTAAGTAGCATATGGCATCTTCTTCTCATCCCCTAACTGTACCAACTCAAAAGCCCTTTCCATTTCCTTAATCCATGTGTTAGCTATTACTTGGGTCAGTGGTATCATGAAATGCAGGTGGATTCATATTCTGAAAAGCCTTGAAAGTGACAACTTGTCGAGGTGGTACTGGTAGTTCAGGTGGTTGGTGTGGTTCACGGTTATCTTGGTTTTCAATTCGTTGTTAAAGAGTTAGTTGTTGTTGAGCTATAGCATTGGTTTGCTGTTGCAAAGTTTCCAGTAATCGAAGAATATTTGGGTCTGTGGTAGATGTGGTTGTTGGGTTCTTCTTTTTGGGAGGCATGATCCTGAAATAAGAGTTATGTCAAAACAGGTATGAATGATGAAATAATTCGAGGGTATCGCATGGCATTCTTATTTACATATGAGGTCAAGTTTTAAATTAAGTAGATATGGTGATGCATATAAAAGCGTAAAATAACAGTTGAGAGCAAATGGAACGATAGTGCGTAATTATTGAAATTTAAAGGTCACAATACATCAGGATTAGGACAAAGTCTGATTCTAGGAATAACATGCGTATTTAAAGGAAACAACTGGGAATTTTACGAAGTCTGATAATTCAATAACATGGAAGGTAGATAATGGAAAGAACTATGGCTCCACTCCATCAGAACGGGGCTTGGTAGTCTTCTCCTCTCGAAGCGTCTTCACAATGCTCTGGAGCTCATCCGCCACCATCTGGATGATATATTGGCTGGTGCGGTCTCGGTGTGATGGCATCTCCTCAAGCTTAGTAGTTGACGTACTGAACCAAGGTCTCAAGTCTTGCATTCATCTGCTCCTTAGGCTTCCCTTCATAGTTTCGGCTGTTCGGGTACACGTTCTTTAGTCGGTCTATCAGTCGGTCGTACTTGCCCTGAAGCATGTCAAACTCGCGCCTCAACTCAGCATACACGTAGAAAGAAATAGTGTCGTCCGACCCAGAGGGTGCCAAGGAATGCGCCCTTTGCTGACAAACCAATAAGAGGAGTATTAATAATAAATTTACTTAACCTACTCTCTCGCATATTATCTATAGCCTATACATAAATCCTATAACCTATTTGGGCTGTCCAGGGACTCTAAATCGTAGCTCTGATACCAAAACTTGTCACACCCCCAACTTAACAACAAAAGGAAGTAAACATAACCGAATCCAAGATCTTATAGTTTAGGGTTTGGAACAGCCCAACACTACCATCTATTACAACTGATTTTAATATCGAGTCCTCACACAAAACTATCTCTTATTCTACCTGAGCTCGAACATACGCATCAACGTCACAGGTCTTACGTGTTGTCTGCTTGAATCTAACCATAGCTACTAGCTGTAATATCAGGGTAAAGCAAGGAGTGAGCCAAATGCTCAAAAAGTGTTAAACGATACGATACAAAACATAAATCGAGATATATATTAAAGAATGACAATGTGAAGACATAACCAATAATAACAAGAGATAAAACTTTGGGTGATGGCATCATTTTGCTTGTATCAAAACATTTTCAAAATCATATCTTAATCAAAATCATTTTATGACGCTACGGATTACAGCCGGTGATCAGCCGCGAAGTAATCCCGAATCTCGCTGGGTTCTAAAACATTAATGGGATCCCTAGGCAACTTTTAAGCCTACAATATAAGTGTGGAAAGGACTCGCGTCTCAGTCCAGATCCACTATTCAGAGAAAACATTTATCCCCCTTTGGGACTGAAAATCCACATTTTAATCATTTCAAAAATTGATGCCGATTTATAACAAAATCTCTTTAAACAGTAAACATTTTTATCAAGGGATTATAGATCAACTTGAAACACTGGAAATATGATACTAAATCTCAGGGCCATGATCCACTAGACTTTACTTATTAGGGCAATTGAAAAGTTTCCATATACAAGAACTTTGACAAGGTGTTCTAGCAAGGATATTGGATAATAAGAAAGAGTAAATGCCGAACTAGGCTTAAAGAAAGGATTATAGACAAGGTATAGGTATTGTAACATCAAGAAGATAAGCATCAAGGGTTACAAGAATACCAGAGGTGTTAATGTACAAAGAAATTGATCATTAGCTTAAGGTATATCAGGATGTCAAACTTTAGGGTAAGAAAGAGGGTATCAAGCAATTAGGAACAACTTTAATGGATATCTGGGTTTTAGGTAACAAGGTAAAGTTTTTATAGGAGTTCATGCAGCAGGGTGAGATATCAATACTTTAGGAATCATTAGCATGTTAATCAGGAGGATCGATCAAGTATTATAACAACTCCTTATTTTATCAAGGCATTCCAATTACTTTACTGTACTATCGTGATAAGACTTTTGATCTACTTGCAATACGTACTTGAGAGTTCATGGCATTTCTATATAATTCAAAGATAGACTTAAGAATCGCTTGGTTCAAGTATAAGAAAATGACTCTGGATAATCGCATCAATATATATGACTTAAATATTACACATAGTGAATACGAAAGACAGGTTGAATCACTTACATTGAGAAAGGCTGGTATGGTCTGGCAGGTAGGAGCAACTGGAAGCTTTACTCGACCTTTATGGTAAGTTTACCCTCGTCTCGAGATCCTACATAAATAATAATAACCTTATTATAATATATTATCACCAACTTAACCTATTTACAACATAAATGGCACTTAGGCCTATATACACACGATTTATATTCACCTTATAAATATAATTGTACACATAGTCACATATACTCACATATCATCTGTTAATACCAAATAATATCACATACACCATAATGCAACACTAGGCTTGGATGATCTTGATCTCCAACTTAAGTCACTTGGTCGCTAGACTAGACAAAGTTCCCAAATTTTGGCTTTCTTGCTCAATGTGCCTTTACTAAACTATCCAAAACATATTGACCCTCACTTGGACCTTCCACTCTAATGGCTTTATACTATCTTACAACCATAGTGGTCAACCTAGATCTCACTCCTAAGTATTCTAAAACTTTGTGATAAGTGAAAGTGCTCACTAGAGTAAATTTCAGAATGACATCTATGGCTTCTTGAGTGCATTAGACACCCTTAAACTACAAGTTTTCCTCCAAAACTTCTACACTAGACTCTTCTGACCATAAGGCATCTCCCAAAATTTATGTGGCTCAAGGGCCTAGCTTGGGTCCTCCTTGGGCCTAAGCTTAAAGTCCATGGTTTCCCCTATTTTTCTGGGTAGAAAACGCCCCGACTTGAATTAACTTTTGACACATGGTTCTAACTCAAATCCTATGGAATATGGTTGGAAAAACTCCTCTGACACTCCCTCTAACTAAGGCCCAACAGGGCCTAATGAGGGCATACCCATGACATGGTCAAAACATCCTATTTCTAAGTTGCAACAAAACTGTCCCCTGCTGGACAGATTTTGTGATTCCACTTGTGCACCTAACCAAACGACTAGCAAACCTCCAACCAATACCTAAAACCTTTTATATACTCCTAATTCTAGCTTCTGGTGGCTTGGTCCTCAAAGTGCACAACAATGACGTGGTCAAAACTCACTCTAAACCTCAGGGTACTAAACTGATTTTCTGCAGAAACTAATACTCTCCTTTCTCCAAGGTTTTTACTTAACAAACTCAACCAACAACAACCAAAAACCCAACCCAAACCTTAACTAAGGTGTTCTAATGAAATAACTCCCTTACACTCAAAATAATCTTGGTGGAGATCATCCTTACCTAAGGTGCAACATAGCAAAACAAAGGAAATCACATTACACAATTTACAAGTCATCAAGTTTTTTTTGAAAACAACAAGTTGTATATTTTTTTATAAAATATATACGAATTATTATCATATATCAAGGAGCACTAATCAAGATTAATATCTTATCCCTACTGAAATTTAAAGCTTACTAACAAAATCATTCCAAATGATCAAAAACTTCCAAAGTTCCAAGAGAAATCTACATGCATGCATGACTTCGAGTCTTATAAATCAAAACAACATACTTTCAAAATATATTTTACCATGAAATTGACATGCAAGCCTAGCATAAGTTATAACTAGATGATCAATTAGCATGCAAAAGGGTTTATCAAGTTTTTGATACAAAATTTATGTTATCACTACCAAAAACACATAGAAATGGAACAAAGCAACAAGAATAATCTCAAGAACCATTCATTCGGCTCCCTCAAGGTCATGGCCGAATGAAGTGGAAGGAAAATGACCATTTAACATCAAGAGTCTCTTTCTCATGACTTGGTATTTCACCATTCCTTGTAGTTCTCTCAAAAATAACCTTAAATCCATAAGAATCAAGATTGTACTTTGAGTTCCAACTAAAACTTTGACATGCAAACTCAAAACTTAAACTTTTCACTCAAAACTCTTTGAATTATACATGATCATGATATAGGAAGTAATATTTACTTGAATGGGAGGTGGGAGCTTGAATGAAGAATGAAGAAAAGGGGAGGGAGTAGGGTTTCGGCCAAAAAACCGAGAGGAGAGGGGGAAGGGCCGAGAGGAGAGGTGGGAGGAGGGAGGAGGAGTGTGGAAATGGTGGAGTGATCATCGTGTTTGTTTGGTTTTTATTTGCCCACAAGTGAGTGGATGAGAGAAATTACAAGAATAACCTTCCAACATAGTTAGGTAGATTTGCATGCAAGGACAAAATGGTAATGTGGCTAGTAGAATGAAAGTGAGTGGGGTTGGAAATGCCTTCCTTGCCCCTTGGTTGAATAGAAGAGAATTTGCATGCAAGGGTAACCATGTAATTTGATAATTATTAAGCAACTAATTTTCAAAGATTTATTTTTATATAATAAAATAAAAGTTCAAAAATTATAAAATTTATACCATAAAATAACTTGGATTTTTAGAGATTTTATAAAATCACTTTCAAAATTTGTAAACAAACTATCTTTTAAAAGAAAATTTCTTCAAGGCTTAAAATATTCCTTATAAATCAAAAATAAAGGAAATAAATAAACTTTTGCTTTGAAAAATTATGTACAACACATAACAATTTTATAATGCAGAATTTCTCGCTTACACAATCGTACAATTATTGAATATATATTTATTCGGCTTTAATATTATACCAAATCTACAAATAATATTACACGAAAATGTCCGGTCGTAACACAGATAGGTATAAGAAATTAATAAGAATTGTTGTAACTTCATGTAGAGATTATGAATAATAGTTTGAGATCCTGTAAAGTATATTTGAATGGTAATAACTGTTGTTAAATTTTGTACATGATTTCTAAAGAAATAACTTATGTGTATGATATATTGGGGGATTATGATATGAATTGTTGGATTATTAAGGTAATGCAGGCTTCAGTTGATTGGATGATTGTGCGATGACCCTGATTCCTAACCCCGGATTTGGGGGCATTACAAAAATGGTATCAGAGCTATAAGTTATAGTACTCAGAAACTAGAGTGTTAGGAGTTTGGTCTAGATGCGATATTGTATAAGATCTCATATAGAGTTCATCATTGGACTACCAGATGTAGTACCCATGAGTAGGTTAGGATAAATGCATATTTGAAGCTATTAAAACTATGACCAATAGAATCATTGGAGACTATCAGAATTATGAGAAGAAAATTTATAATCTTATATGATTTGGAAAATATTTTGATATAGAATTTGGAGCTGAGTATCCAGAGCATTTGAGGTAAAAACGATATTACCAATACCATATGATGATTTAAATAACACAAACCTTGTTACTCATAGTTGTTTATAGGTTTCCCGTGAGGGGGCATCATTTGTGAGAACCAGGAAGTCTAACTATAATTACACAGTTAGGGTCAATGAGTTACCTAAACTAGTTGAAGGTATCATTTTACCTATTAGGATTCAAACACCCCATGAACAACGAGTTCACTAGAGATAGTGCCTAACATACCTTTGAGGATTTTATTTCCGTTAAGAAAATTTTGAACGTGATATAAGAACTTTATCATAATGTGAGCACACTACATGATATTATAAGTATGCTTAATGTGTAAGGCTATGATGGTTTAGCTCATGGATCAAGAGTGTCGAGAATCGATGGCATGTCTGCAATTAAATGGCGTATGATTACAACGAGTGATGGTTCGATCTTAGAACCTACTACAAAGAATACGGAGAGGCCAGTGAGTCTAGAGTGGCATTCTCTAATAGAAATATTATCGGAGGATACTTATATATACTCGTAGACCTCTATATAATCAATAACATATGTTTACTTACACACACATGCCACTAAACTTATGGATTACATTGAGATCCGTGAGAGATCTCTTTGATTTGTTCCCAGGGGAAACTAGCCACTTGTTAATAGTAACGAATGCATGTAGCAGACCCCTATCGACTTAACAAATGCTTCTAGAATAATGCGGAGTAAGGTCTTCGAGGATAAAGCACTAAAATGACATATATATTTATGAAATCAAATTTATGAGCGACTTTTAAATGATGTTAAGAGACACACTATTTAGTATATGAAATTATGAAGAAGAGGCGATGGGATCATCCTTAGATGGGTAATGATGAGAATTAGGGCAGTCAGTGACTTACTTTGGTATCTACATGCCATCACGCGACTCCCTCCAAATTGTTTATCATTCGTATTGCCTTGATAAGTCTTATCGGGCAATTCTTTTTATTCTCTACTTTGAACTTCTGATATGACGAATATTCCATGAAATTATATTTAGAGTTTATGATTATCTTGTTCAAGCTCAGACCTGATGTACTTTCATTCAAATTATCCAAGGAATTTTTGATAAATAATTCCTTGAGTAATAGACGAATATTCCTTAATGAATATTAAAATTTGATTTTTGTTCATACTTACAATCTTCACTCAAGCTTGTATTTATTATATATTTAAGGACATTGATCATCTGATATCCAGAAATTCCTTGTGAAATTCTTATTCAATTCAAGTTGATGCTGTAGATTGAACATTGAAATCAAAGTAAGGATGTCAATTTGATATTGGTAGTCTGAATTTAATTAGGTTAAATAATTTGATAAATTATATATATGGAGGCACCTTTTGGTGAACCAGTTTCATTAATAAGAAATACTTGATAAGAGTCTATCGATTATTCCGATACCAAGAACATTATATTCAGAGTTTATATTTGCCTTTTGTTCCAACCTAATAACTCTTTATTTCAAACTTGTTATCTAGGTAGCCACAAATTTGATGATGAGATTTTATACAAGTAAACTGAATCTGCTTAGTTGCATATGTCCTCGTGAAAGACTAGTTGGAATTTTAAAATGATATAATGAAAGTCTAGCTAATCATTCTCGCTAGTTGTTATGTGCCAAATTAATTGAGCTAGTCATTTTGCTAAGACAGTTGTTAATGTTCCTTGAGATGGACTAGTTATTGTTTCACTAGTTCAAACTTTCAATCAAATTGTTTAAGCAAATTCCCTATGCATTTTATATGCAAAAATGTATGAAGAAATATTCAAAAAATAATTTAATTGAGGCCTAAGTAGGTCGCCCACTCAACTAGCATCCATACCCAGTTTTATCAAACTTATATCGCTTGAATATTCTATTTATTCGTATATGTAATAAGTGTTCGTTCGAATTCATAAAGTCATTAAACAATAAACTACTTCATTCTTTATTTACCATGAAGTATAATTCATTTCTCAAATAATCATTCTTTACGAGTATTTATTGGTTGACTCTAATCAGAGAGGTCATTCAACATTTTTGCTTTTATTTTTCAAGAGGAAAACTAATTTTCTGATGTAAAAATCTTACAAAGACCACCCTAATTGGGTTTATATCCAAGCAATTATTGCCTTGGAGTAATATTCTCTATAGTATCATGATATAAAATTCTAAAGACATGGGAAAATAATTCTTAATATATTCTTTCTCTGTCAATTCATAACTTTTGACTTTTGCGGCTCTTTGTATTTAGAGTTCATTATTTCTTGAAAATTCGATTCAGATGTCTTATTGGGATTGCTTAAATGACATTGATATCTAGATATCATTCTTCTAATGTGACGACTGGGATTTTCGCAATGTAATTATATGAATAAAATATAATTCCAAGGTCTATTATGAATAATGTGGATAAAAATAAAGTATATAATTGTGTAGCTTATGTGTAATTTCTGTGAAATACTAAAAGAGAACATAAAATATCTCATTTTAGTTTGATGAGTCAGTAAAAGGCATAAGCTATGTTTTGAAAATCATAATTGAATCAGTTGTTGTCGGGCTGTCAGGTAGAATGGGACCCGTTATACAAAAGATGGATTTAATAAAAAGGATTAAGAATAAGATAATACGTGGGTTGTGTTAAGAAATGGGAATAATGAGTATTTCGTGTATTTATGATTGTTTAAATTCGAGTTGCAAAGCATTTCGTTATTTTAGAAAGTAACGGGTATTGAGTATCGACGCTAATATATATAAAATAGAAATTATGTGTAAAAATGTATAATCATAAGATGTGATTGGTATCATTATTTGAAGATATTTTATTTCTATTTACATATGTAAATTTGTGATTCGGGAGTTTATAAATAGTTTTGAAGGAATTTATTTGGTATAAATAGGGATTAATTGGCATTTATATATTTTTATAACATTATCTGAATATGATCAAAGTGTGAAATTTATTTTATTATCTCCAGAATAGTCTTAGAGACTTTTTAAAAATAAGAGTTAGATTTATTTCGATGTTCTGGTATTTTAAAATAATTTTCCAGAAGTTTATTTCTATTATTAATGCTTTATTTCTAAAATTCGTAGAAAATAAAGTGTGCGCTCAAAAATTATTTTCAAAATATGGGGAGAGAGATAATTTTATATTCTTTGAGTTAACATTTAAATTATGGCATTTTTAGATTTTTAAAAAGTAATTTTCATATTATTATTCAAATGTAAATATAGAATTTTGCATAAAAAGGAAATACAAAAGAAAATCAGATTTTACTTTTAATTATAAAAGGACTGAAGTGCCCCTGCCACACATATATACTCCCTTACCCCCCGCTCTCTCTTTCACTCTCGACTCTCTCTTTCTCTCGGTTCTTAATAATCTCTTGTCGTTCTCTCTCGTTTTCCATTCTTTTTCGGATTTGAGACCATAGTTGAGTCTCGTTTTGCTTCTAGTTTCTTTATTCAAGTTTGCATGTCGATTTCGTGTTGATGAAATTTGAAAACCCAAAAACCCTCTTCGAATTTGAAGGTTTTGGTTTCGATTTTTATGAATATAAGGTATGTGAGTATAGTTCTTGAGCAAACAGTGATTTTAGGTAGAAAACCTTCGATTCGAGGGCACCACCAAGAGTTGCCGCCACCGGCGATGAACTCCGGTGAGTCGGTGGTGAGCCGTGATGCTATGTCTGAGCTTGAGAATCTTAAATCATTGATTTTGAATGGTTATGTGTTAGTTAAATGGAGTTCGAATTATTAAATTTTCAAATTCTTATTTTATTTTAAATTTTGTGCTGAAATTCGAAGTTTTGATTCGAATTGATATGTTATAATTCGAATAGCTAGGAAAAGTTATATGTGATTAATCTTATTTTGCTTAGCAAATAATTTCTGAATTTTAAAGAGTCGAATTATCATTGTTAAATTCGAGTTTTGAAATAATAGGGCATGAATATGTGATTTTTGTGATTTATGAGGCGAATTAGATTTGCATGTATAAGATGCAATTTCGATTGTGAAAGTCAGTTACTAAGTTATATTCGGTTTTAAAGAAAATGAGACTCGAGTCCTTGAATTCGAGTCTAGTGTTATAATTTGAATCAATATGTTAGGTCATTAGAGGTAATCTGACAAGGTGAATTGCATGTTACATTTTAAGTATAAGTGAATAAAGGTTGTGGTTGATTCTTGTTTTCGAATAAAGGGTTAGCGTATTTACGAATACGTCATGCCCGATTTTCGAAAAGAAAGTGTATATATATAAGAAATATAAAAGTAAAGTTTTAATAAGACTTGGTTATGAATGAATGTGTCAGGTTATGTGAATTCGTGATTACGTGTTATATGTAAAGTAAATGATTTATTGAAGGTATGAAGAATATAAGAATGGTTATCTTTGTGTGTTAAGTATGATATGAGTTATTGTAGGGAGTAAGATATTATGATTGGGGTAGAAAGTTAGACGTTCTGAGAAACTGCAGGATTTGATAAGGTTTCTAATTAGGGTTCTTTTTGTATTATAGATTTGGAAAGTGAAGGCATTCATGCTAGGAAAGGAAAAGAGCTCTTAGGTGGAGGTAGCTCAAATCCCGTGAAAAGGAAAGCTTTGTGAGGCAAGTAACTCTGCCTTCTATTGTAATTTGATCATAGAGAAATATTGATGATATGCATTGAGAAAGTAAAAGATCTTATTAATACTGTTATTGAACCTTATGATAAACCCTGTTATCAGATTATTGTTATTAGGTCCCAATATATTTGTAGAAGGGAGGGGGGTTGAATACAAACTATACCGTTTAATCGAATTTAATGCGGATTAAAAATTGAAACAAAATTTAAGTTAAATAAAACTATTATTAAACTTGAAAGGTGTTACAACAACGGTATCGTTTACAAGGGATTAATCTCAAATAAATTATCACAAATCTAGAATAAATTCGACATGAACTTTTTCTATTTTTGCAATAAAAAAATCAAATGTTAAAATCAATTTGAGATTAAGTTCTAAGGATTTTGATCCACTAGATAGTTACACAAGAACAAGAGAATGATTTCTAGTGGTTTGGATTTAACTTTAAAACTAGAAATTGATAATCTTGAAGTGCAGTTGAAAGATAAAATATTTCTTCTGTGGCTGCTGTGTTCTTGGTTGGTTGAAAATTGAATGTCTTCTGCTGCTTTTCTTTTAATAATTCAATCAACAGAATCAATTGAACTAGCATGACTATCTGAGAATTGACATGACTTTCGGTGAGACAGTCTTTTGAACTAGCATGACAATCGGTGAGACAATCACTTGAGCTAGCAAGACAATCCCACAGCCAGTAGAACTTTCGGTATGACAATCTCCTGAACTAGCAAGATAATTCCACAGCCAGTAGAACTTTCGGTGAGACAATTAGAAATGACCTGGCATGACAATCGGTATGACAATCTGGATTGTCATGCCAGTTCAAGTTTAATTGTCTTATTGAATTAAAACTGATTTTAATTCAATTACACTTCTGAAAATCAATAATATTAATTCGAAATTAATTAATCAATTAATTTAATTAATCAATAAATTAATCTTTGCGGATATAATTTATTTTCTTAATTAAATTATATGACTTAATTAACTAATAGAGAATTAATACTACTCTTGAACAACAACCACTCTTTTGAAGATCTTCTGAAAATCACTGAAAATTATGAATCAATTCCACCACTTCAATGTTGACACTCGATGTACTGTCTGGTTCATGAGTGACTAACTTCCGTGACGTTTCTTCATGACTTGACTTTGATAACTTGATTTTTTTCATTTTAAATCCCCGTAATTATCTGATACCCTGACAAGATCTCTGTCACTTGATTAAATCCACAATCTTGATTTATATCACTATGGCTTGATCAATTTCTTGAACTTCTTCCAGTGAATTAATTCCTCAAGTATGTAGATGAACATTGTTTCTGAATCCTTTGACATATGTTACTTTGTGAGGTCTCTTTGACGATAGGTCCACTATTTACTTGTTACATTCTTATTTGAGTTGAGTTAAATCCTCGAATAAACAAATAGGCTATGACATATGCCTTTCAATCTCCCCCTATTTGTTTGTTAGACAATAACAACAAATACCTAGAGGATACACAACTAACAAATAAGAAAAAGATGTAAACAGAAATGCAAGGTAAATAGCAGAAAAGTTCTGGATAATATTTAACATTTTCCAGATTCCAAATAGATGTTCCTCTAGACTGAACATATCTTCAAGTAGTTTCATCTTCTTTTGTACAACCACATTTCCTGGTGAGAAGCGCATATCTCTCTTGCTTCTCCCCCTATGAGAATCAACTTTTTCTTTCCTCCCTGCTATTTCTCCCCCTTAGTTGAGAAATCCTCAAAACTATTACTTAACTTTTTATCTCCCCCTTAGAGAAGGAATGTATGCCGTTGTCTGAAGGAGTTCTCATATTCCACTTGGTTGTAAAAGAAATAACAAGTAGTTTCTCTTTTTTCCTCACTGTGAGTGTGTGATTCTGTTTAGTGTACCTCACATGTGTTTCACTCTTCTCTCCACTCGTGTTTACACTCATTCTCACAAGTGTATCACTCCTCTCATAGCTCCAAAATTCAGATGTACCTGCAAGGAAACTCACCTTAGCCATCCTTAAGGAGGTCACAGATGGTGCAATGGAAGTTCGCAAATCCCCATCCTTGTTAAACTCGTCAGATGAATCTGCGTCATAATCTACAAGTTTCTAGTTTACCTTTTAGGGTTCCAGATTTGAACTCTGGGAAGGTAAACAATGATCCAAAGAATTTAGCATAAAGATCAAGGTTCCCTTCTAATGTCTGTGAAGAAATTTCCTTGTGACTCATCAGGTAATATTTGAATCATTGTCAACAAGTTGCCGATCTGCGCCTATGTCAGATCCACTATCCGCAGATGCATCCAGGGGATTTAAGCCTGGCGAGGTAGACACTGACCACTGACATATGGCTTTTGGATCAGTATCCTCTCCTAACACCTGTAAAGGCAATTGGTCCATCAAAGAACCTTGAACAATCGAATCTGACCTTAAAATGGTCGAAACTCTTGTTTCTGTCAACTCATCCTTTGTGTTTGACCTTTCCTTATGTATTAAATATTGTTTATGTTTGAGGTGGTGACACTACATCGAATGCCTTGGTTGACAGGAAAATTTTAATAGACGCACCCTGTTGAGAGAATGAATCTAGTAACTGTTTTTGTGCATTTTCACCCATTACATATTTTTGAGAAGATGTATGAGGGCTATCAGTTATCTCAGTTTAGATACAACTCATCTTTGTAGGAGGCAGAGCTGTTGGGTTGACTTCAGAACCTTCCTTATGTGGTGCACTAAGGCACTATCTCCCTCACGCTCATTCATATTACATTTTAGTGGTAAGAGAGTGTTGGTTGGTTCTGTTTATGTGTTTATCTTTACAGTCTGGGATAGAAGTTGTGAGTTTTCAACCTCATGACTGTCAATGAAAGAAAGCCATTGGAGACTGAACCTGTATCACAGAACATATGGCAATATAGAGATAAAATGTACTTAAGATCTATAATGAATGAAAATTATACATTTAATCTTTTGAGAGAGATGATGTACAATACTGACTTCAAAAGATTTTAAATGAAATAAGAAATTACTAATGTTAAAAGAAGTTTGATTTTCTCCTAAAACTGTTCGAGTGTACAAGGCTGTTTTTATGCCTAAAAAGATAAATGATTTGATAAGACACAGACTGATGACCTAGCAGTATTAAGAAGAGAAAGAAAGATTTTGACTTTCAATATGAATGAGTTTTTGTTAAAGCATTGATCACTTAGGGTAAAGTCTAAGTAATTCTCATTCATGTCAAAAGCTCCATAATCTATCTTAATAAAATTATAATCAACAACATTGTTTGTTGAAAAATAATATTAATAAGAATGACTATGCTGCTGAGTGTAATGATGCCATAAATGACATGTCTATAGAATTATATCATTTGCGTGTTACACTTAAGTCTCTTACTAAAGAAAATGCTAAAATCAAAGAAAACAATTTGTTTTTAAGTGAGAGGAATAATGTTCTTGAGTCTCAGTTTATTGATTTTGAGAAATTAAGAATTGAGTGTAAGATTGCCAAGGAGGAATTAACCGAGTCCTTGAAAAAGGAAGAGATTTTAAAGAAGCAGCTCGAGCGTGAAGAAGAGGTGATTAAAGCATGGAAAATATCCAGGGATGTCCATGCTCAAATCACCAAAGTTCAAGGAATTGAGTCTTTCTGTGATGAATCCTGGAAAAAGAACAAAGAGAAACTAGAACCTAATTTGGTAGATGGACTGCTAACAGATGTAGACTCGACGAATGATGAGGACTATCCGTCGGATAACAAAAAATGTTATCCGTCGAATGATGAAAATCCTCATCCGTCGGCTGTGAGCAAGCCCATTAGCAAAGCCAAACTAATCAAGCTGAATGAGAAGTATGGGTCTGTTTCCAAGAACTTTATTTCAGGAGAGTCAAGTCAAGTTAAGAAAGGGAAAAAGGCTAATGTTGGTCACATGACTGTCAAACAGTTAAGTGACAGACTTGAGAAAATTGAGGTAAAAACATAGACTAAAAGGAAAAACAATAGGAATGGTAAAGTAGGGATTAACAAACACAATAACTACACACCTGATAAATATGCTCCTAGAAAAATCTATGTCAAGTGTGGTAGTATAAATCATTTGTCTGTTAATTGCAAATCTGCCATGCCTACTCCCATGTCTGTTCAGTCTCAATTTCCTAACATGATTGCCATGCCTCTCATGCCTGTTAATGCTATGCCTACACAGAACATGAATGCACACTTTGCTAATATGCCATTTGCACCTAATCCTTATTATGCTGCATATAGTATGCCACAAATGCCATTTAGCATGCCTTACTGGAATAACATGTTTACACCAAGCATGCCATTTCCTATTAATCATAATATGGATGATAATTCTGTTGCAATGAATGGTTTCAAAGGTCCAATCCAAATGACTAAGGATGAATCTAAAATTCCTAAGTCAAATGAGATAAGACCTAAGAAACAGATAAAGAAATCTAACAAGGCAGGACCCAAGGAAACTTGGGTACCAAAATCAAGTTGATTTGATTTTGATGTGTGCCGAAAAACAGAAAGAATCTTTGGTACTTGGATAGTGGTTGTTCAAGACACATGACTGGTGATTCTACCCTGCTCACAGAGTTTAAGGAGAGAGTTGGCCCAAGTATTACTTTTGGAGATGACAGCAAGGGTTACACTGTGGGATATGGCTTGATTTCAAAGGACAATGTCATCCTTGAGGAGGTTGCTTTAGTGGATGGTCTCAAACACAATCTGTTGAGTATCAGCCAGCTTTGTGACAAAGGCAATTCAGTAACCTTCAACTCAGAAGCCTGTGTTGTGACTAATAAAAGAAGCAACAAAGTGGTTCTCACTGGTGTGAGAAGAGGAAATGTGTACCTAGCTGATTTCAACTCAACTAAAGCAGAATCTGTAACTTGTCTTCTCAATAAAGCAAGTCAGGATGAAAGTTGGCTATGGCACAAGAAGCTATCCCATTTAAACTTCAAGACCATGAATGAGCTGGTAAAGAAAGAACTGGTAAGAGGCATTCCTCTAGTGGAGTTTTCAAAGGATGGACCATGTGATGCCTGCCAAAAAAGGGAAGCAGATCAAAGCATCATTCAGGAAGAAACTTGATTCAACAATTGAAGAACCTTTGCAACTGCTTCACATGGATTTGTTTGGACCAGTCAATGTATTGTCCATGTCAAGGAAACGATTTTGCCTAGTAATTGTAGATGATTTCTCAAAGTTCTCTTGGACATTCTTCCCAAAGTCTAAAGATGAGGCTAGTGAAATCATTATCAATCATATAAGGCAAGTCAACAATCACCCTGATTTCAAAGTTAGAAGAATCAGGAGTGACAATGGAACTGAGTTCAAGAATTCTGTCATGAGAGCATTTTGTGAAGAAAATGGGATTCTGCATGAGTTTTCAGCAGCAAGGACTCCACAACAGAATGGAGTAGTGGAAAGGAAGAACAGATCCCTTATTGAAGCTGCAAGGATAATGCTTGAAGAATCTAAACTACCAACATATTTCTGGGCTGAAGCTGTAAATACTGCATGCTAAACTCAGAATATTTCTCTGGTTAATCAAGCAAGATGCATGACTCCCTATCAATTTTCAAGAACAAGAAGCCAACTCTAAACTTTCTTCATGTCTTTGGCTGCAAATGTTATATCCTAAGAAATCAAACTGATTAAAATAGGAAGTTTGATGCTAAAGCAGATGAAGGAATTTTCGTTGGATATGCTGTTGGTAAAGCATATAGAGTCTACAATCTAAGAACCAACATTGTTGTGGAATCTATACATGTTGTGTTTGATGATAAAAAGATTGAAGGACTGAAAGATGGAGATTACCATGAGAGCCTCAAATTCGACAATATGGAGATAGTTAGTGATGACAGTGATGATGAAAGTGATCAAGAAACAGTGTCTAAGGATAATGCAGACAAATCTAATACCAATGAAGCACAAAACTCAACATCTTTCGAGTTGTATAATGCTTCATCCGTCGGAAGGCAATCTGCGTTATCTGTCGGGAGACAACTTGCCTCATCCGTCAGTACTCAAAATTCACCATCCGTCGGGTAATCAAAAGGTGCAGGAAGTCAAGACAGATCACCTACAGAAAGTTCCCCTTTCTCAAATCAAAGATCCATAAACTCAGGGGGAGTTTCTAGCAATCAAAACTCAATCACACATCAAGACAACTATGAGGTCTCTTCATCTAGAGCTAATCTACCTCAACAAAGGAAATGGACAAAAGATCACCCCTTTGAGCTCATCATTGGTGATGTTTCTTCTAGAGTTCAAACAAGAAGAGCAACTCAGGAAGAATGTCTATACAGCAGCTTTCTGTCAAAGGAAGAACCAAAGAAGGTAGAAGAAGCTTTGTTGGATCTTGATTGGATTTTAGCTATGCAGGAGGAGCTAAACCAATTTGAAAGGAATAATGTATGGAAGCTGGTACCCAAGCCTAAAGGAAAGAATCCAATAGACACCAAGTGGGTATTCAGAAACAAGATGGATAAAAATGGCATAGTAGTCAGGAACAAAGCTAGATTGGTTGCTAAGGGCTATTGTCAGCAAGAGGGAATTGATTTTGATAAAACATTTGCTCCTGTTGCAATACTTGAAGCCATTAGAATTTTTTTAGCCTATGCAGCCCATGCCAATTTCAAGGTCTATCAAGTGGATGTCAAAAGTGCCTTTCTGAATGGAGATTTGGAGAAAGAAGTTTATGTCAGTCAACCTCCTGGTTTTGAAGATCCAAATTTTCCAGAGTATGTCTATTATCTTCTGAAAGCACTTTATGGACTGAAGCAAGCACCTAGAGCCTGGTATGACACTTTATCAAAGTTCCTTTTGGAGAATCACTTCACAAGAGGTACTGTAGATAAAACTTTATTTTTCAGAAATGTTAATGGCTCTAGTATACTTGTTCAAATTTATGTAGATGATATTATTTTTGGCTCTACAGATGAGAAACTTTGCAAAAAGTTTACCAAATTGATGCAAAGTAAGTATGAAATGAGTATGATGGGAGAACTAACTTACTTTCTTGGTTTACAAGTTAAGCAAGTTAGTGATGGAATATTCATTAGTCAAACTAAATATATTTTTTATCTTTTAAAGAAGTTTGATCTAATGGATTGCACATCTGCAATAACCCCCATAGCCACTGCAACTAAGCTTGAATTAAACACTACTGAAAAGTCTGTGGATATTTCAAGTTATAGAGGCATGGTTGGCTCACTTCTGTACTTAACAGCTAGTAGGCCAGATATAATGTTTGCTACATGTTTATGTGCCAGATTTCAGGCTGATCCTAGAGAATCTCACTTGATAGCTATTAAGTGAATTTTCAAATATCTCAAGGGAACACCAAACCTTGGCATTTGGTACCCTAGAGATTCTGGTTTTGATCTAACTGGTTATTCAGATGCAGATTATGCTGGTTGTAGAATTGATAGAAAGAGTACAACAGGAACCTGTCAATTTCTAGGAAACAAGCTTTTGTCCTGGTTCAGTAAAAAGCAAAATTCAGTTTCTACTTCTACAGCTGAAGCTAAATATATTACTGCTGGAAGTTGCTGTGCACAGATTTTATGCATGAAAAATCAATTGTTAGACTATGGTTTACAAGTTGAGAGAATTCCTATTTTCTGTGATAACACAAGTGCAATTGCCATCACTGAAAATCCAGTGCAACATTCAAGGACACAGCACATAGATATCAAGTACCATTTCATAAGGGAACATGTAATGAATGGTACTATGGAACTACATTTTGTTCCAAGTGAGAAGCAACTTGCAGATATCTTTACCAAGCCACTGGATGAATCCACCTTTTCAAGGTTGGTAAGTGAGTTAGGTATGCTTAATTTCTCTTAAATTTATCTGAGTTATTTTACAAATTATTACGCAGCCAGAAATTTAATTGATTTTTCAGTCTTGGATGAAATTTTGGCTAAGTCAATATCTACATCTCGACGGATGACCCTTATCCATCGAGTTTAGTCATCCGTCGATATACTATTTGCTAATTAAAAATCAATCACTTTTCTGGAATCTTTTAAAACTCGACGGATAATAGTGTAACCTCATCCGTCGAATTGTCTTAATCTTAGCCGTTAATTCCTTCTACATTATCCATCGAGTATACTTACAGTCTGTAAGCATTACACGACGGATAATGGGTGGAATTTTTACAGTTTATTTTTTAAACGGCTATTTTAGGCAATTTTCTATTGGTTAATTTACTTTGCTTTATTATTTTCATCAATTATTTTTGAGATAGTATAAAAGCTTATTGCATTGCAATTGTTTTCTTTTATCATTCTCAAATTCAACTGCTCTAATTTCATTCTCTCTCAAGCAAATACTCTTTTTCTCTTCAAGCTTTCATTCTCTAACAATGGCACCTATAGTAAAGATTATGTCTCAAACTGGGTTCAATTATGAGAAGAACAATTTCACTGCATTGGTCAATAAGGGTATTCAGCAATCAGAGGACTACCACAAGATGATGGACTTTGTGAAGAATTGCAAGCTCAATTATGCCATGCTAGAATCACCCACAATCTTCTGTGAAGTTGTTGAAGAGATGTGGACTACAGCTACCTACAACTCTATAGATAAGACCATCACTCTAACCATTAAAGGTAATGAATTTTATATCAATAGTGATGTGATAAAAGCATGTTTCAAAATTTTTGATAACAATGTGACTTCACCACACAATGACACTAATATTATCAATATGATTAATTCCATGCATTATGCACTTCCTACTTCTAAACTGAGTGATATTAGGAGAATGGGTCTTAGGAAGGAGTGGAGTTTCATGTGTGATGTAGTTACTAAGGTTTTCTCTGGAAAAATTAGTAATTTTGATTCAGTGAATATTTTCATGCTTAACATGATATACATGCTAGTTATAGATAAATTTTACAATTTCAGTGACCTTGTCCTATTTGAGTTAGGTTTTAAATTGGGTGAGTTAGCTAAAAGAGGTAAAAATGTGTATTATGCTAGATTTTTCATGTTATTGGCTAACCACCTCTGTGAAGAGATTGTGCTTGAGAACCCTAACAACAAACGGGATTGTTGGGTTCAAGAGAGAAGACTCATTGCAGATTTGAACAGGGCCAATCATCACAAGGATGTGCCAATGTTCTACTTTCCTATAATGCAAGCACCTCAGGTAAGTGAGGTAAGTTCATCCATTCCTACAACTATTCCAACCTCCACTATTTCTTTGAATTCAGGAGTAGCTATGGCAACTGTGTCAATGACCAAATAGTTGCCTACCAAAGCCTCCAAACCTACTACCATTTCCAAATCCAAATCAAATAAAACCCCCTCTGGTACCTCTCAAAAGATACCAGTTGAAAAAATCTACAAAAGCAAAAGAGGGGAGTGTGAAGGAGGGAAAGTCAGGTGAGGGAAGGGGTGAACATCAAAGAAACCCCAAGAATAAGGTTGGAGAGTTGAGTGAATCCCAGCCTAGCCGCACTGCAGTTTCCCAACAAACTACAGTGCTTAAAAAGGACAAAAGCTCTCTTCTAGCTACATCCTCCCAAAAGGATGTAGTTATTGAACAAAGCTCTCAGCCAAGAGCACAGGCCAAAAGGGTTAGGGACACAAGCTCACCCCAAACTTATACAAGAAAGAAGAAATCTAAAACCTCTGGGGATGCACAGGGCACACACACAGTGTAAACTCGTGCTAAAGACACAGTCCCTGCACTCTCTCAAATTCAGTTTGATGTGACTCCAATAAATATGGAGTCACAGTCAAAATCTTTAGTTATAGAAGCACCTCATACACCATACTCACCAACAAACTCTCTGGATGTGGATATGATAAACACATCAATTCCTGATTCCCCTTCTTTAACTCTGTTGGGAAAGCTGAAATCTAGTACAAGTGAGCATCATCTGTTAGATGATTTGTTGGCTCACTTGCCAATTCTTTCGGAAACTATTGTGACATCTGTGCCCAAAATATCTTCAATCAGCACAGAGTCAACAATAGTTTCTCTTCCCAACTCATTCATTTCTACTCTCTCGACGGATATTGCTCATCCGTTGAGTAGTGATTGTATCCCGACGGATAAGCCTAACAGCAGTTATCCGTCGGATAGCACTACCACTCCCTCGATGGATATCACTCATCCGTCGAGTATCTCTGCACAACTTCAAACTTCAATTATTTCAAGTGCAAGGACCTAATGGTTGTACAGTCACTCCTAGGATTGAGAGAGCAGAGTGCTATGAGTGAGAGTCTGGGTTGTTCCCAGGAAAAAGGAGAGGAAATGCGTGAAAATCAGCAATCCATTTATTCAGGATTGGAAAAAGGGATTGGAAAAAGGCCCAAGTTCTATTCCCGATTTACCTGAATGGGCCTTGACAAAGGAGTCCACACCAGGACAATTTAATGTATCCTTGGTCAAACAAATTATGTTTATCCAAAAGGCCATTCAGAGGAGCTCAAATGCTGGTACCAAGGATATTCTTCAAGCTCACCTAGATTCTCTACATCTAATGAAGCTACAGCAATTAAGATATAATCTGAGTGTAGATGAACTCAAAAAGGATATAGCTGACTTGAAGACATACAATTCTGAGAAGCTGGATTCAGTCATGCCATATGGTACCATGCAGGATCTATTACTGAGACTGAGAAGAGAATCAGATGCTGAAAAGAAGCCGGCCAAGTTGAAAGACAGAGTTCAAGTTATTGAAAATTCTGTGGCCACTATTCTTCAAAGTCAACAGTCTCAGACCAATCTTCTCATACAACTGGCTAAAGCACAAGGCCTGACTCATCAACTTGATGATAACAAAAAGGGGGAGAAAGGACCAAGTGAGGGGGAGAAGCTTCAGATATAAATCACTAAGGTAATTGTGCCATCAATTACTATCACAAAGGCACCAGTTGCAGATGGTATAGATCTGATTCAGGCAGCAGCAACAAACTTGAAAGTTGCTGAGAAAGAAAAGTTGAGTTTGATCAACTGGGAGAAGATTGATGAGAAGATACAGGAGAAGTTCCAACTTGTAAAAGAGCCAGTTAAGTCAGCCATCCATCACTCTCAAGTCAATCAAATCAGTGTGAATGAGATGAGCATGAATTATCTGGAAAGAGGACAATCTTCCTGCATCAAGTATCCAAAGGCTGAAATGATTCTTAAACCAAGGGCAAACTATTCAAAATCATCCTTGAAGAACCCCTTGGATACTGTGTATGAGACAACCAAGCCTGATGAGAAGAAGCTTCCGTCAAGATCAATTATTTTCTACAAAGATCCAACTGATTTATCTTTAAAAAGGAGAATTGCTAAGATATTCAGAAATGGAAAGGAAATTTGTGTGGTAGCTGGATATCCTGAATTTGCTCAAGCAAAGAGAGAAGAAAAAGCCAGATTGAAGCAGGAAAAGAAGCAAGCTATTCTAGATATAAAGAAGGCTAAACAAAAGAAAGAGCAGATTGCTATCTTAGCCAAGCTACAGGTTGTGAGTTCATCCCAACAAATTCCCTCTCAACCATCTGAAGCTACTGAATCAAGGGAGCAAGTTGAAGAACAGAAGAAATCTCCAAGGAAGAAAGAATTGGCTAAAAGAACAAAAAGGAAACTGGATATTGTTGACAAGGAATTGGGAGATCAATTTCCTAAGGAACCCACACCAGCTACAACTCAAGCATCAAAGCCCTCTGTGGTATTTGAAGATATAAGGGTGGTGGATCCCTACAGGAATATTTATGGTGAACCTATTGTGCCCAAGGATGAGCCAATAGAATGGGATAACATACCAATTCCTGACTTCAGTCTACCAATCCTTAGCAAGCCAAAAAGGACAAAGTCAAGGGCAGTCAAGAAAGTAAAGCTGTCACCCCTCAAATCCAAATCTGTAGTCAAAGCTCAGCCCAAAGTCAATAAGGGAGACTACTTGTACTTGTATGACATCAAAGAATTTTCTGATCTAAACCTCTATCTGGATGAACTAGATGAAGTGAGGGGAATTGATGCATACAGAAACCTACCTAAAAGGTTAGTGTTCAAGTACAAAGGAGGAAAGGAGATTCAGTGGCCACTTCACAGGATTCTTCAAGAGAGCCAAGCTGTACTGATTTATTCATCCTTCAAGAAGAACTTTGGGTTCAATGTCACTGCTAGAAGAGTAGTATTGAAGAAGATTGAAGAACTAAGGAGTGTTAGAGCTAAAGATGCACTCCCAAAGACTCTAATCATCCCATACACAGGGAGAAGAGTGCATCTAAGGCCCTACTGGCTGATGGAGTTCATGGATGACAAAGGTGTGAGAAGATTCTTCAGATTAGAAGACCAACTGAGCATCTCCAGCAATGAGACTCTCTTGGAAATGCAAGAAAAGCTAAATCTCTCAGTATCTGATGAACTGGAATTCCACAGGCAGCTCCAAAATCAGATTGATGAAAACAACAGAAAGCTTGGAAGAAGATCCAGACCTTCAAGGAACTAGATAAATCTGTTCAGGCTAGAGGAGCATCTTGAAAATGACTGTGAGCCAAACTTTGTACATTTTGATTAGTTGAAGCACTTTTAGTATAATCTACTTTTCTTTAAAGCTGTATGTTTAGGATGTTTTGTTATCATCAAGTATCTCTTAATTTATGGCTACAATTCCAGTAGACATAAATTGGGGGAGATTGTTGTGCATATGTTGTGTACTTGATGATTTCACAAACAAAACACCTAAGTAGATTTTACTTAGTGAAATAATGTAGCACTCGACGGATAAATCTATCGTCCCGACGGATAATGATTTATCATCCATCGAGTTAGTAGCTTATGTAATAATGAGTCTGTAGCACATTTCTGCATACACCTTTGTATAGAGTCTGTAGTAGCACATAAGTCATGTGGACTTTATAACTAGATATGCAGAATAGGTTGATAAATTGTACATAGATGATGTCTTGTAATTCTGCATAAGTGAAATGAAGTTAAGTGCCTGATTGCTACCCGACGGATAAACTACAAAGCACCCGACTGGATGATCAACAACCCGACGGATGATCAACAATCTGACGGATGATCATGAACCCAACGGATAAAGAATTCAAACATCAGTTGACAGTGACAACTGGTCACATGCGTCGGGATGTATGCAAATGGAATGAGGAAGCCTATTAACTGGGTAATAGAGAACAAAGTAACAAAGCATTAAAACTGATAGTTTTTATAATGATTCTATCTTTTGACTTTGTAATCTTGGTAATATATAAACCAAGAAGTAGCAAATAGAAACTAAGATCTGAGATAAAAAAAGTGAGAAACATTTGTAAGCAGAATTATTAGCATTTCTCTGTATTCTCAGTAGTTCAAATTTGTAAGCAGCTGTGAGCATCCTTACACACAGAGTCCTCTCGATATAATATATATCTCTGGTGGAATTGTTTAAATCCACCGGAAAGTTTTTAAAGACTCTTGTTTTTAATTACTTATGTTTTGATTCACTTAAGTTTTTATTCTGCATTGTGCTAATCAAAACACTTATATTTGTATTCGAGTTTGAACATTTTTATTTTAAGAAAAAGGTTTAAGAATTCCATTCAACCCCCCTTCTGTAATTCTTGCTATATTGTTAAGGGACTAACAAACTCTTTAGCCTTGGAACAAGAATTAAAGTAAGCTTTAACCTTAGTCTCAAGACCGATGATCTTGTCTTTGAGAATAGTTTCGAGTTGTCTATAACAGTTAACTCTATTCTCTAGAAAAGATACTTGTTCTTTTAATTTGTCTTGATTAATGTGCACAAGTCTTAGTTCATTGACCTCTTTTTCAAGGTCTTTAATCCGCTGACTTAACAGTTCATTATCACGATGAGCACAATCTAAGGAACCTCCTAGATGATAAACTAATTCAGCATCAGTAAATTTTACCTCTTTTCTTGACGATGAAGTATTTCCATCAATAGCCATAAGAGCAAGATTCCCAACTTCTTCATCTTCACTATCAGTATCATCCCAGCTTCTTCTCTTTGCCAGATAAGCCCTTTCAGAGTTACTCTTCTGATGTGAATAATAAGAGTTCTTCCTTACTTGCTTTGGCTTCTTGCATTCTGTGGCAAAGTGTCCCAACTCATTGCAGTTAAAGCATCGAATGGTGCTCCGATCAACCATCCCTATTTTGTATCCACCACTGTTGGGGTTAGAGGCTGAAGATCCACCTTTCTGGAATCTGTTGTAGTTGGACTTGTACTTGAACTTGGGATTTCTCTTGAATCTGACATTGGAGAATCTCTTGACAATCTGGGCCATTGACTCATCTTCCAATTGCTCCAGCTCTTCCAAGGAGTAAAAATCATCACCGAATTGATTTGTAGTAGGAGGATCATATTCAACTACTATCATATTTTCCTCAGCATTGGAAGACTGTACCATTCTCTCTGACTGTTGAGATTATTGTTGTTGTTATTGACCTTCAGCTACTAGAGTAGTAGACATGCTGACCATTCTACCTTTCCGTAGACTTCCTTCTACTGAATCTGCTCCAACTCATAGGTTTTTAACACACCATAGAGCCTTTCCAAAGAAATCTCACTTAGATCTCTCGCTTCTCTTATGGCAGTGATTCTATGTTCAAGATGAGTTGGCAGTGCTAAAAGGAACTTTTTATTGACCTCCCTGATTGAATAATATTTTCCATTTATGTTCAGGTTGTTGATCAATGCATTGTACCTCTCAAACACTTCAGTAATTCCTTCTCCTGGATTGGATTTAAAATGTTCATACTCGGAGGTTAGGATCTCTAACTTGTTCTCCCTAACTTCCTATGTGCCTTCGTTAATCACCTTAATAGTTTCCCAGATGTGTTTGGACTTTTTACAGTTCATCACATGTCTGTTCATCAAGGGATCGAGGAAATCAACTAAAATTAATTGAAGGATGGCATCCAAGGAGGCTTCTTCCTGTTCAGCAGGAGTAAAATCCTGAGGATCTTTTGCATAGGTTCTAGCTTTGATAATTACAACATTATCTTCTATAACCTCTAGTTCAATAACCATCGGAATTTTTGGACCCTTATTTAACACGTCCAGATATTTGGGATTTGCAACTTGTAAAAACAATAGCATCTTCTTCTTCCACATAATATAATTTTCTTTATCGAACAGTGGAATTTTAACGGTTCCAACTTTTTGTGAAGTCATTATGAATTTTTGAATAAATAAAAATTCAAGGAGTTGAAAATTCACAAAACTCTAGGATCTTGATTTGTTCGTTAATCATAGGGCTCTGATACCAATTGTTAGGTCCCAATATGTTTGTAGAAGGGGGGGTTGAATACAAACTATACCGTTTAATCGAATTTAATGCGGAATAAAAATTGAAACAAAATTCAAGTTAAATAAAACTATTATTAAACTTGAAAGGTGTTACAACAACGGTATCATTTACAAGGGATTAATCTCAAATAAATTATCACAAATCTAGAATAAATTTGACATGAACTTTTTCTATTTTTGCAATAAAAAGATCAAATGCTAAAAGCAATTTGAGATTAAGTTCTAGGGATTTTGATCTGCTAGATAGTTACACAAGAACAAGAGAATGATTTCTAGTGGTTTGGATTTAACCTTAAAACTAGAAATTGATAATCTTTAAGTGCAGTTGAGAGATAAAATATTTCTTCTACGGCTGCTGTGTTCTTGGTTGGTTGAAAATTGAATGTCTTCTGCTGCTTTTCTTTTAATAATTCAATAAACAGAATCAATTAAACTAGCATGACTATCTGAGAATTGGCATGACTTTCGGTGAGACAATCTTTTGAACTAGCATGACAATCGGTGAGACAATCACTTGAGCTATCAAGACAATCCCACTAGCCAGTAGAACTTTCGGTATGACAATCTCCTGAACTAGTAAGAGAATTCCACAGCTAGTAGAACTTTTTGTGAGACAATTAGAAATGACCTAGCATGACAATCGGTATGACAATCTAGATTGTCATGCCAATTCAAGTTTAATTGTCTTATTGAATTAAAACTGATTTTAATTCAATTACACTTCTGAAAATCAATAATATTAATTCAAAATTAATTAATCAATTAATTCAGTTAATCAATAAATTAATCTTTGCAGATATAATTTATTTTCTTAATTAAATTATATGACTTAATTAATTAATAGAGAATTAATACTACTCTTGAACAGCAACCACTCTTCTGAAGATCTTCTGAAAATCACTGAAAATTATGACTCAATTCCACCACTTCAATGTTGACACTCGATGTACTGTCTGGTTAGTGAGTGACTAACTTCCGTGACGTTTCTTCATGACTTGACTTTGATAACTTGATTTTCTTCAGATTAAATCCCTGTAATTATCTGATACCCTGGCAAGATCTCTGTCACTTGATTAAATCCACAATCTTGATTTATATCACTGAGGCTTGATCAATTTCTTGAACTTCTTCCAATGAATTAATTCCTCAAGTCTGTAGATGAACATTGTTTCTGAATCCTTTAACAGATGTTACTTTGTGAGATGTCTTTGATGGTAGATCCACTATTTACTTGTTACATTCTTATTTGAGTTGAGTTAAATCCTCGAATAAACAAATAGGCTATGACATATGCCTTTCAATTGTTTCAGATGCATTTACCTTGTTCTTATTCATTGTTATCCTTATGATCCTTTGACCCTAAATGACGTAATGAATCTTTCCTACCTAATACCTTGTTCACCTAGATTCTAATGACAGTAAACTTGTGCCCTGTTAATGTACCATTCCTTAAATCTATCCTGATAACAGCCTTGTTACTACATATGCATGATGATTGATCATTTTCCAACTTATGTTCCCTTTGTTTCCAATTGCTTATTCCTTTTGAATTCTTGAATTGAACCTAAGAATAATTTTCAACTTGAATGAGTCCAAATGATTTCTGTAATAACCCCAATTTTTGGAATTTTTGAAACACGGATGAATAGTAACTTTTGTTGATGATGCTGATTAAGGAAAATTATCAAACTACACTATATAGGAATACTGTTATGGAAGTTCTAAGATCGTATTAGTATTCCATAAAGTAAATGAGTGTATGTAAAGGTCGTTAGAATTCGAATCCGGACAGTATGATTTTTCTCAAAAATCCACCAGATACCGAAAGAATTAAGTATAAGTAACAAGATTAAAAGGATTTAAATTCAAGGATTATAAGAGAGGATCATAAAAGGAATATTAAATATTAAGAAAGGTTTAGGGGAACCCAAGTAATAAGATCCCGGATATGATCTCTCAAACAACAAATTGGAATGAAAATTAAGCGAACCGTATAACAGATAAGCGGTCATTAGCCAAGTAATTATGGGTTAATCAAAGAGGTTAGTTGATGATGATGTTATCACACCAACAAGGAGAAGACATGTGTTAACAAGATGACACAAGCATGGTGACATAAGCATGACAAGGAGTTTTGATTTGTTGGTTGATTTATAGCCAAGTAAAACTTGCCATGGTAAAAATCTAAAAGTAGCCAAGCTAAAAGAAATAGAAGCAACCACCATAAATCATAAAACACAAAAATTAGAAGTTGACTTTTGCTTCCAAGAACAAAAGCTCTCGGCCAAAACAATACCAGCAACTTCAAACTACCATATCTCCTTCAATACTCACGCAAATATTGTGTTCTATAGCTCGTTGGAAAGGTATTGAGATGGCCTACAACTCTTGTCCAAATAATCATGGTAAGACCCTCATTTTTACAGTTCTTTCAATAGGACTTTTAGAAACTTCAAAACCTAACTTTGTATTTTTGATTTCTTTGGAAAGATCAAGCTTGTAGGAGGTTAGATTAAGGCTCCCTAAGGCTTCCTAACAAATTAACACCTACCAAGGAAGGTATAAACTTCAAACCCTACCCTTTACTTTATTTGTTATTAAGTTTAATGGTTGGTTTTGTGAAATGAGAAGCATGGATTGTGATTATTAGTAGTTTGGTTTGATTTAGAGGTGTTTTGGTAATTGAAGCTTGATTATAGTTCATAGGTCTTGATTGTGGTTGTTTGAGTTGAAAAACTTGGAGGTTATGGACTGATGTGGTATGGTTTAGGTGAAGTTTTGTTATATTGATGGTTATGAGTTGGTTGGTGGTTAACTAGAGTGGTATGAACATGGATAATCGCATAAACAAAGCCGTCATAATGCCCTTTTTCATTCAATTTCTTGTTTTAGTGTTCGGGACAGAAATCCAACTGAGTAATCTGTAACTTTGCCATGTTTAGCTAAATCGTGTCGTAAGCTTCGTTTTGGTATGTGGTTCTCTTGAATCCGATGTACGGTTTAGGAGAAACGACCGTTTTAAATAACGGCGTTTCACCAACAAACTATTACCCCTCGCCTTACTTTGAAACCTTGGTTAAGGTCCTTAAGTGACTAATTGGAGTATGAAACAATTATGTAAGGTTAATGGGTCAGTTGGTAGAGTATTCGCGAAAGCGTTGCCTTAAAATTCGTAACGGTTAATTTTATAAAAATGGTGGAGCCGAGGTTACTCGAGTGACTTATGTGAATCATTAAGCGCAAAAGCGAACGTTAGGGTTCAAATGGTTAAAGTCTAGTTTCTTAAGCGACCGTGGTTTAATTCAGACTTATGTTGTTTTTCATAGGTTACCGGATCCCCTCTAAGCTTAAGTCTACCCCGGAACGCTCAGGCAAGTTTTCTACCCGTTATACTGTTGTTGTGATGTAAATATATTGATGTATTATCTTGAGATAAGTGCATGACTACTATTAGCAAATCTTGCGATATATTAGAGCATGTTGATATGGTATATATATATATGCATGTTGTGAAATCTTGATATTCTATTATCAATTCAAATTCTTTTAAACTGTATAATACCTATGCCAGAGATAAGCAGTAGTCGCGTATACCCTTAGTATAGGGGACCCAAATGCGAACAATTTTCTAAACCGGGAGTCGATGTTCCCGAGTATAATATATATATATATATATATTTATATATATCTATATATATATACATATTTTTCTATAACTATTAATCGAATAAGGTATATTCGATAGTTTTGAATAATAATCAAACTTATTTTCGATTATTCAAATAAAGATCGTACTTTCATATAAGTATATCTTTGTTATTATTATTTGTTTCAAGTATGAGTTTTTAAAACTTCTACTTCATTTATTTTTATAAAGATTATCCTTTATGGGAATATTATTTAAATAATAATATTCATATATTTTCCAACATATTGGGACTGATTTATTTTATTAAATCAACATTACTCCAAACATTCTTAAAAATATTTTCGAGTCTTCAAAATGATTTTAAAAGTTAGAGCGGATCTCAAAACTTGTTTTCAAATTTAAGATCTTCCTTTCGAAGGGGACTTGAATACTCGCTCAAAAATCTAAGGGATCCAGCTCTGTAGTGTATTTTATATTCGCAACGGGGTTGCTGTTTTGAGAAAACAATTTGATTACTTTCCCAATGTTCGGGAAGTAAGTCCATCTAATTGAGTCGGCATAAGCGACAGGCCGGGGTACGGTCTATGAAGGTGTAAGAGGCTGGGTGACAGTCCATCCATGCGTGAGTGGCTGGGTAACGGTCTAACACGAGGTCCTAATGCGGCCAGGGTGATGACCGGCAAGGAATTCATCCATCTACAGTAGAAAAGGTTACTTAATGGGTATCTTTGCCTGATCAGCGAGATATCGGGTTTATGCCAAAATTCTCTTCGTTCCAAATTCATTGGATATTATAACTCTGTTTATACTTTTCATAACAGAGGGTTTCAAGGAATGTATGATATATATATATAGGTGTATATATATATCGAGAATTAATGAAGTATCTTGTAACTTCATTTCTTTAAATGATATTTCAAAGATCGAATCTATTCAAGTCTTATCTCGTAGTATCATCTATGTGATGAACTTTTGAAAGTGATTATACCTTGAACGGTGGTAGTTCAAGGAGTATTCGGAAAAGATATAAGTATATTGTAGTATCTTGTAACTTCATCTTTTAACTTATATCTAGTAAATGATTATCTTATGTATGACAAAGATTTTCAGAAAAATGTTGAGACAAGGTTAGATATATGAGATCACCTTGCAACGATATTTTTATACAGTTATAGACTGGAACTCTGTGTATATTATGCATGGAAGAGGATTTCAAAGATTTTGAAAAGTATGTATACATATATACTGATTATTTTGCGACTTGGACACATTAAGATATGAAATTTGGTTCATTTTTGCTTGACCAAGACTTTCATGAGTACTATGAGAATGCTCATATATTGCAAAGTATTATACATATTATTTCGGTGGGCTTGTTGCTCACCCTTGCTTTCTTCTTTCATCACACAACAACAGATAGACAAGATGAACAAGACCAAGCTCCCATCTCGTGAGCGGATAGGAAATGTTTCGCAGTTTCCTGTAGGCGTTGATGCCGCTGTAGCTGAGGTAAGAACTACCAATAGGCTAGGCTTTCAACTTTTGATGTACCAGACTTATGTATATTTACGAATTTTAGTAATGGCAAAGATTATGTAAATATATTCAGAAACCCTTTTGAGGTGTAATGACTTATAATTGTGGAATAAATGACTTGTGTTATTTTTGGTATTCATCTTTGAGACTATAACTTGTGGTGTGTGTGTATATGGTGGGGTCACAGTATACAGTAGTTGTTTGTTTATTAAGATTGAGTATTATTAAGGGAAATGGAACTCGTGACAACCCGGATCCCCGACCCCAGATTTGGGGGTGTTACAGAAATGGTATCAGAGCTAAGTGTATAAACCTCAGATATGATGCGTCGTTAAAATGATAAGTTCACTGAGATAATAAGAACTCTTGCCAAGTTCATAGTCGAACTACCTAATGTAGTATTGACAGTTAAAACCCTTATGGGAACCCTTATAAATATCATGATAGTAACATAGATCGATGTAGCGGGGCACCGAACCCTGAGGTTGAGGAGCAACAGCGCGATGTTGTTTTATTACATATTGGAGATCAGATCATGGATCCGATGGAGTACCATAATGAGGGACCGGATGATGTTCATATTGAGGGTGTAGCGGTTGAGGATATTGTCCCAGAAGGGATTGTTACTGAGGAGGATCCAGTGGAGGATCCTGACAAAAAAAAGAGGATCACTGAGGAATTGATGACCATGGCCAGGGCGACTACCAGAAGTAGGATTGGCCGGTTACTATCGGAGGTTCGCTCATGTTTGTAAAGATAGTAGCCCCTTTAACGGGGCTTACTCGTAAGACTGAGAAGTTCGAATGGACAGAGAAATGCGAGAACAACTTTCAAGAACTGAAGCAAAGATTGGTGACGGCCCCTATGTTGGCGTTGCCGGATGGAAAAGGAGATTTTGTGATTTGTATTGACGCTTCGCATAAGGAATTAGGGTGCATTCTTATATAGCACGTCAAGGTAATCGCGTACACGTCAAGACAATTAAGGGAATATGAAATTCGATATCCCACCCATGATCTTGGGCTCACGAAAATAGTTTTTTTCCCCTAAAGATTGGAGGCACTACTTGTATGGAGAGAAGTGCGAGATTTACACAAACCATAAGAGCTCAAGTATATTTCCACGCAGAAAGAGCTCAACATACGCCAGAGTAGGTGGTTAGAGCTAATCAAGGATTATGATTATGAGAATCTTTATCATCCAGGGAAAGTCAATATGGTGGCTAACGCCCTTAGTAGAAAGGAGAGACTCAAGATGATAATGTCTTTGGGAGAGTTGATAAGAGATTTTGAGAAAATGGAAATAGAAGTGAAGGTAACCGGAGCCGGTACTGAAAAGCTGTTTGAGATTGTAATGCATCCCGAATTATTAGAAAAGATCATATGGTGCCAAGAAAAAGTGATGAATAAAGGCAGAGAGCCAATGAATAGAGAAGAGATTAATACTGAGAAAGATGATAAGGGAATGATGAGGTATTCCTACAGAATTTGGGTTCCAAATGTTCAAAAACTTAAGGACGGGATCTTAGATGAAAGTCATAGTTCGAGGAATAAGATTTAGGGCAAACCCTGAATATGATAGTCAGGGAGGTCGCCATCAAGAAAGAAGGAACCCATAACATAATGAGATGGAAAACAAGGATTTTAACGTATAAGATAACCCCAATTATTGGAGAAGGATGAAACATTTCATATTGAGAAAATAGAAGTCGAGCAAGATAGGGAGAACCAGGACGGTACTCCTATGGGGAAATTCATGGACCTGCCTAAACAAAACTTATACTTTTATCGCCAACTACCACCCTGAGGAAATAATGTGGTGGGAAATTCTTTCAAGACTTTAAGTCACTAAGCTCTCAGAGTTCCAAGGAACAAGCTGACCCAGTCCAGACAAGATCCTGGCTAAAGGAAATAGAGGAATCATTTAAGATTTTATATGATCGACGAAGCGCAAAAGACTATTTTTTCCACTTACCTTCCTAAGAGAGAGGCCACCCGCTGGTGGAAGGCTAAGGAAGATAGAGAGAAAGTGTAAAAGTTTTAAAACCAGGCCAGAGGCGGACAAGTATGATGAATTATGAATCTAAGTTATAAAAGTTGGCAAGATTCATCCTAAGGACACGAATCCCAGAACAACATGATGTTTGAAGTCAATGATTAATGGGTTCATGAAATGAAGTGGAAAGGAATATAAAGGCAATAGAGTTTGAGGAATGATAAGGGAGTTGGGTATGAGGAAACTATAAAGACTCATAGTAATAGAAATAGAAAAGTGTGTGATCATCAGGATGAGGGTGATTCACCATGAGTTAAAGTTGATGGTTGAAGGCATAAATTATATATATATACTTTATCCCCTTTAAGTTGGGAGTATTCGAAGACACTTCGAGATAGATCGATGGGATAATAAGAAAACACGGATGGACGGAGGAGACAGGAAAGCAAGAAATTAGGAAATTGGATGAAGGAAGTGACCTTCAAGAATATGAGGTGTATGTAACACCAGTGACTAGATACCCAAAAGGAGACACCAGGTACAAAAGATATCCCAACATTGAGATGTCTATTAAGATAAATAACAAAGGTAAATGAGTAATTAGAACTAAAAAGTTCACGTTGAACATGACCAATATCTTCCAGAACGTCCCTCCTATCATTACCAAATCGAGTAAGAAAAGTGGATAGCCATGTTATCTTTTGGAGGCCATATAGATTGACCTCATTTTGAATAAGGATGTTATTGTGAAATTAGGCATAGACTATCGAGGTGAAAATGATTGAATAAGATACCCTTATCAGGGATATATGACTTGATTTATTTATGGAATGATGCAATTAACTTTTAAAAGTGGAATTAAGGATAGAACCTCGATAACGTGAGATGAACCATGGGAGAATGCATAAAGGTTGACATTTTACCCTTAATACGGACATTATGAGTTTGGGTAGTATGGAATGAAGGACTAAGGAAATAACAACCTTTAAAGATCAGTGGAGAAAGTTTTCAGAACTTTATAGATAATGGTTCTAGTATTAGTAAATGGTTTCTTGATATGCCCTGTACCTAGGGTGTACATGATGAAGGATTCAAGGATAACCTTAGAGGTCTTACAAGGAGAAAGATAATATTCAAAGTTCTGAAGAATAGAAATTCTAATAAAGGAAATATGACATAATTATAATAATGCCAGGTGGGCACGTGATGAACCATAAGAAAGTATGGATCAACCCAATGAAGGTTGAGATTGGTGAAAACAAGAAGGACCCAAGATAAGAGACGTCCTAAGTATGATCGAGAGTCAGCCGTGGCAATGTTAACCTCTAAAGACCGAGGAAATAACTTATGGAAAAATGGTGATTTTTTTACTCACCAGATTTTAAGGAAAAATATCTTCACACAAGCAGTGATTGGAAATGAGGTAGAAAATTTAGTTGGAGATCGTTCAAAAGACATTGATTATAAGGAACTATTACTATCAGGAAAGGCCAATGAGGTGGCCGACACTCTAACTGTAAGAGAATAATTATAGGCGCTCGTGCCAGAGGAATACAGTAATGATGGTTAAAGCCATGAAGGTTGTATTATGGTGTGAAAGATTGACATTCTTTCTGATGATCGTGCGATACTCAACCGTAATAATAGTTTGGTAAAGATTTAATTCATGTAGCGCTGTGAGCGGGCTACCTATCTTAGAAGGTCCTATCTTGAGATAATCCAGGACCATGTTACGAAAGGACTAAATGAACTTTTGAGCTTCATGTATCCTAATAAAGACATATGGTTAATAATGGTATTAGCCTACTATCGTTGCTTTCATTGAAACTCTTCTGCAATTTTTTCTGCTTCATGGCATGTATGTACGTCAGGATCAGGAGTGTTCTTCATGGATCATAAATGGTGATTATGCTACCTCCTTAGAAGATTTTGATACGGCAGGTATGAACTCCGTATGATTAGCTATTAAGATTCCAAGGAAAATTAATGACTATAGTAGGTCAGTGGTGGACCATAGTAATGCAGCAGTGATTCTGTGAGTAATGAGCCGATTACAATCGTGAGAGTTGTATTGGAATGGATGTTGAGATTGAGTACAACTAATCGGATCGTGGTGATTTATAAGTTATTAATGATAGACAAACTAAGCCGAACATTTACCTATGATATATTTATTCCTTCTTATCGATAAAGAGTAGTATTACTATACGAAGAAGGTTGTGGTATAGAAATGGATTATAATAACGATGAGGTCTAGAATGAAATCCCAGATTCGATTTTCGCTGTCGAGGGAGTTTCAAGGGTGATTGTGTATAAGCTCGAGAAAGAGCATGGGTCCATAGAATGATGGACGGAATTTTAGGCATGTGAAATGCGATGCTATAATACTTAATGTTGATATATATACATATATGTTTTGTTCTCCTCTGACAAACCTCTATAGTTCAGAGGTAGATTCCAAGCCAGATATTTTGTGGCAATATTTTTTTATATAATGCTCTTAAATTCGTTCTTTTCTCTCCTTTTCATTTTGTATAAGCTGAGAAGAAAAATCCTTCTAGAAGGGGAGGTATTGCTGAATGACTATCTATCTGTGTGATAGATACCTAGTAGGATACCACATGTTGTTTAATTGCTTGTCAAGTACTAGAGGCTGGCCACCTTCTGTACTAACTATGCGATATAACAAGTGTTCGTGATCATAGTGATCTCTCAATAGATTCTTTTACTTCTATATGATTGATCAAGCTTCCAAAGATAGAAGCAGCTAGAAAAGGAGTACTCTAAGTGCGTTGTATCCGAATTCGAAACGGTTCCTGGTACCAAGGTCGACGAAATTAATAGAAGGTTATAGAACGCTAGAGAGTAACAGTATAGCCAGAATGGTATTATGAAGGGAAGATAGTAACGCTTACCGAGTGGAAAAGAGTGGGTATTGAGAAGCAAAAGTTATAGTTCTAGAAGCTATGATGAGAGTCTGTGCAATAGACTTGAAAGAAATTTAAAATGATCATTTAACACAGATTAAGTTTTCTTACGATAAGAGATCGTATGTCAGCATCGAGATGTTGCCTTATGAGATCCTTGAGGGAAGACAATGTCGATCTTCCTTATGTTAGGAGGAAGTTGGAGAGCGCAAGATGCTCGGACCTGAAGTGGTCCAAAGGACCAAAGATATAATGGATCTAATCAGAGGACGACTGGTAGAAACCCCAGGATGGATGGAAGAAGTATGTTGATTTGACTCGAAAGGACCAAGAGTATGAAATAGGGGACCTAGTGTTGTTAAAGGTATCCCCTTGGAAACCCTTGGAAAGGATTGATGAGGTTCGGAAAGAAAGGAAAGCTAAGTCCACAATTTGTCGGACCCTTAGATATATTAAGACATATTGAGAAGTTAGCATATGAGCTAGCCCTACCCCCGAACCTGTAGCAAGTTCATAACGTGTTCCATGTATCAATGTTAAGGAAGTATAATCTGAATGTCAGACATATAGGGGAATATGAGCGCATAGACATGCAACCAGGCTTGACCTATATGGAGCAACCAGTGAGGGTTATGAATCACAAAAAATAACAAGTGCTTAGGAACATGGTTATCAAACTAGTTAGAGTTTGGTGGTAGAACCACAATGTGGGAAAATTGACTTGAGAGTTAGAAAGTTCAATGCTAGAAATGAATCCCCAACTATTTTCTATCTAACTCCAGGACTTATGTTGTTGTACACAGGTTACCGGACCCACTCTAAGCTTAAGTCTACCCTGGAACGCTCAGGCAAGTTTTCTACCCATTATACTGTTGTTGTGATGTAAATATATTGATGTATTATCTTGAGATAAGTGCATGACAACTATTAGCAAATCTTGCAATATATTGGAGCATGTTGATATGGTATATATATATATGCATGTTGTGAAATCTTGATATTCTATTATTAATTCAAATTCTTTTAAACTGCATAATACCTATGCTAGAGATAAGCAGTAGTCGCGTATACCCTTAGTATCGGGGACCCAAATGTGAATATTTTTCTAAACCGGGAGTCGATGTTCCCGAGTATAATATATATATATATATATATATATTTATATATCTATATATATATAGTTTTCTATAACTATTAATCGAATAAGGATTATTCAATATTTTTGAATAATAATCAAACTTATTTTCGATTATTTAAATAAAGATCGTACTTTCGTATAAGTATATCTTTGTTATTATTATTTTTTTCAAGTATGAGTATTTAAAACTTCTACTTCGTTTATTTTTATAAAGATTATCCTTTATGGGAATATTATTTAAATAATAATATTCATATATTTTCCAACATATTTGGACTGATTTATTTTATTAAATCAGCATTACTCCAAACATTCTTAAAAATGTTTTCGAGTCTTTAAAATGATTTTAAAAGTTGGAGCGGATCCCAAAACTTGTTTTCAAATTTAAGATCTTCCTTTCGAAGGGCAATTGAATACTCGCTCAAAAATCTAAGGGATCCGGCTCTGTAGTGTATTTTATATTCGCAACGAGGTTGCTGTTTTGAGAAAACAATTTGATTACTTTCCCAATGTTCGGGAAGTAAGTCCATCTAATTGAGTCAGCATAAGCGACAGGCCGGGGTACGGTCTATGAAGGTGTAAGTGGCTGGGTGACAGTCCATCAACGCGTGAGTGGCCGGGTAATGGTCTAGCGCGAGGTCATAATATGGCCAGGGTGATGACCGGCGATGAATTCATCCATCTACAATAGAAAAGGTTGCTTAATGGGTATATTTGCCTGATCTCTGAGATATAGGGTTTATGCCAAAATTCTCTTCGTTCCAAATTCATTGGGTATTATAAATTTGTTTATACTTTTCATAACAGAGGGTTTCAAGGAATGTATGAGATATATATATATAGGTGTATATATATATCGAGAATTAATGAAGTATCTAGTAACTTCATTTCTTTAAATGATATTTCAAATATTGAATCTATTCAAGTCTTATCTCGTAGTCTCATCTATGTGATGAACTTTTGAAACTGATTATACCTTGAACGGTGGTAGTTCAAGTAGTATTCGGAAAAGATATAAGTATATTGGAGTATCTTATAACTTTATCTTTTAACTTATATCTAGTAAATGATTATCTTATGTATGACAAAGATTTTCAGAAAAACGTTGAGACAAGGTTAGATATATGAGATCACCTTGCAACGATATTTTTATACAGTTATAGACTGGAACTTTGTGTATATTATGCATGGAAGTGGATTTCAAATATTTTGAAAAGTATATATACATATATACTGATTATTTTGCGACTTGGTTGCGTTAAGATATCAAACTTTGTTCATTTTTGCTTGACCAAGACTTTCATGAGTACTATGAGAATGCTCATTTATTGTAAAGTATTATACATATTATTTTGGTTGGCTTGTTTCTCACCTTTGCTTTCTTCTTTCATCACACAACAACAGATAGACAAGATGAACAGGACCAAGGTCACAGCTCGTGAGTGGATTGGAAATGTTCCGCAGTTTCCTGTAGGCGTTGATGCCTCTGTAGCTGAGGTAGGAACTACCAATAGGCTAGGCTTTCAACTTTTGATGTACCAGACTTATGTATATTTACGAATTTTAGTAATGGCAAAGATTAAGTAAATCTATTCAGAAACCCTTTTGAGGTGTAATGACTTATAATTGTGGAATAAAATGACTTATGTTATTTTTGGTATTCATCCCTGAGACTATAACTTGTGGTATGTGTGTATATTGTGGGGTCACAGTACGCAGTAGTTGTTTGTTTATTAAGATTGAGTATTATTAAGGGAAACGGAACTCGTGACAACCCGGATCCCCGGCCCCGGATTTGGGGGTGTTACAATTTCAAATACTGGTAATGTTAAAAGGAATTTACTTAAAACTTCTATATTTTCCAATGTAAAGGTTTTCAATGAATTCCTAAAGATTGGATAGAGACGTAAGAGGCTAGAGGGGCTAGTCCTGTCATGTAAGAGGCTAGCAAGGCTAGTCCAGTATTATAGGTTGAAATAATGCCATAAGTACCTTAATGACCAGATGGAGGTCAGTACGGGCTGATCACCCATATTATAATTAAAAGATGGATATTCCAATCAAGGATTCTATATTTTTTAAATAAATATGAAAGATTTTTACTTATGCAATGAGCATCATTTATTACATTCTGATTTCAAATTGAATAGTATTGATTAAACTTCTTAAAGTTACGAGAAAACTTAAACGAGAACCCTGTCATTCTATTTTGACATTTGATATACAAAGTTTGGATTGATATTCTTAAGAGTTGTGAGAATCTATTTGAGAACCCTATCAGTTATTCTTAAGAAATATTGATATACAAAGCTTGAATCTTGAAAGCCTTCAAACCCTCTTTTGAAGCCCTCTCCTAGATATTGTTATAATACCGCCACCTAGTTTATTAAGAATAAGAATGCCTATCCTATCTTGATATTTAGAATTGTTTAAATAGTTACTTGCTGAGCTTTTTGCTCATTTATTTGTGTTGATCTAACCATGACAGTTAAGCAAGAAGATGGCCAGACTTAGGCGCACCGCTCGTAAGAGTGTTCCTGACAGTCCTTTCCGTACCATCGGATTTCAGGTGCCAGATCAGGCAGATGTTGTGTGAGTAAGCGACGATAGTTAGTGGGAATTATAATAGTTGGTTTAGATACTTTTTCCCTGAGACAAGTTAGGATGTAAAAAGGGTATTAGAATAGGTTTGATAGATGCGAGAGTGTTCGAGTCATATAGAGTTGAGTTAAGACTATTAGGTATAATCTGATGTATTGAGTAGATTGGGGAAGTGAGAAGATTAGGGAGTTGATCGGGTCAGAGATTTGAACTAATCTAATGTTATTTCTTGGTTGCTATTTTATGTTTTATCTTAGGATCCTGATAGTGGTAGTGATGTTGATACGACTCCTCTTATTAGCCCTCTTGGTTCTTTCATGGCTACCCTTTTACCTGCATCTGAAGAGCCTCAGTACATTAGTTCAGATACCGAGGAGGATCCATATGAGAATACTGTGACCCTTATGCCTATTTTTCCCCTGTTGCCAGAATTTGATTCCCTAGTTGTTAGGAAAGATTCCCCAGCTCCCATGCTTGAGTCCCCATTTCCTGATAGGGTTTCTGTTGTACATGTACCTGCCCATGTTAGTGATGATTTGGCTTGGGACTGTGACTTTGTGTTTTCTCGTATACCTGAGTTGAGAGCCTTGGTAGATAAGTTGGCCCGTGAATCCCGACTTTAGATGTTTGTGTCGGAGCCCGAGTGGCGTGTTCGTATCGAGATGGTTGATCAGGTTATCCGTAGATGTTTGAATGAGGGTCCTTCTTGTAGTGATGCTGATGCCAAGGCCCGTAGAGTTCATAAGCTATTGCGATGGATGCTGTCAGTGTTGAGGGAGGTTCTTGATCGCCATGTCTAGTTGTGGTTGTGAGTTCAGAGGGGACATTTTTTAGAGCCCGTATTATGTTGTTGTTGTTATTTTCTCATCATCGCTAGGCTTGGGATGCTTGGTCAGATGTTGGGTTTCCCTTATGTTGTATTATGATCTATCTTAGTGTCGGATGTAGCGGTAAGAGTTATGTAGAAGTTAAGGGTAGATAGGGGATATTTTCTAGTTTTCCTCTGTTTAACCCTGCTCTGTTATTGTACTTTGATTCCAAAACTTGTTATACTTGAACTATTTATCTACGTACCTTTATTGTGGTTCCTTAAATTTCAAAAACTATTTGCATAACATGTTAACCTAGCATTCTTATTTAACACCTTTGTGAGAACCGATCTCTTGTCATGTGAGAACCCTAACCAGTGAGCAAATTATGTAGTAATAGGATTGCATGTGCAAATGGGTAAAACTTAAAAAATGTTGTAACCCGCTATTCTTAAAGAATTATTGTTGATATACATGCCATGCTATCGTATTGCTAAATAATTACTCATCGGGTTTATAAATATAGCCACATCAACAAATCACCCTGAAGAAGAAATGTAAACTCAAAACCAAGAACAAAACCAAGACACCCCTGTGATGAACCGACTTCTTCAACTTTTACAACAACCTCCACCCTCGAGAATTGGAAATTTTAAACACTTCCAATATATCCATCCCCCAGAATTTATAGGATTTCCCGATCAGATTAAAGCACAGTCCTGGTAAAGAGAAATGGATAAAGCTTTTGAACTAGATGAGGTTAAGGACGAGAAGAAGACAAAATATGTGAGCTAATATCTTAATGATGAGGCTAGCTATTGTTGGGAATCTACCAAAGCATTGAAAGAAGAGGAAACTATCTCTTGACAGAAGTTTACAGAATTGTTCTTAGAGAATTATTTACCGAGCTATATGCAAGATCAATTGGAGATGAGATTTATGGAGTTGAAGTAAGAGAATATGACTGTGGCAGAATATGAGGTGAAGTTTTCAGAGTTAGAGATTTGTGCCAGAAAACGTGAATATAGAAGCTAAGAAAGCTAAAAGATTTCAACAAGGACTTAAATCGTGGATTCGGAGTCAAGTGGCTCTTCTTGAGATAAGAACGTATGTTGTTGTACAGAAGGCAATGATTGTGGAAAGAGAAAGAGAAGCAACTAAAAGAGAAAATGAGGGAAAGAAAAGGAAGTTTAAGGATTCAGACCAGGATCAAGGAAGTTCCAAGTTTAGGAGATAGTTTGGGAAGAATATGAGCAATGCCAGTCAGAAATTCCAGAAGTTAAAACCTGGAAATGGGAATCAAAAGAATCGCTTTCAGAAAGTTGGGCAATCGACGAGGGATAATAGGTCTTCAATCTCGGAATGCAAATTCTATAGAAAGAGACATCTTGGAAAGTGTAACAAACTCAATGTGACTCATTTTAAGTGCAACCAAAAAGGTTATTACTCATCAGAATGCACGAGTGTTTCGGGGAAACCAGAGATGACTTGTTTCAAGTGCGGAAAGGTTGGACATATGGCAAGAAATTTTAAGGAATCTATTCAGAAGACCATCTTAGGATTGCCGGACCACCGCCTCCACCAACACAATCAATTAAGCCAAGGGCACGAACATTCGATATGACAATAAAAGACGCAGTGCAAGATACGGATGTGGTAGCAGGTACACTTGCTATAAATTCAGTAGAAGTTAGTGTGTTAATGGATTCTGGAGCTACTAGATCTTTTATCTCTGAAAATATTGTTGATAGATTGTGTGTTGCGTACCCTTTAGAATCTAGTTTGGTTATCGAAGTAGAAAATCAGGAAAGAGTTACTACCAATAAAATTTGTCATAATTGCGATATTGTTATAAAAGGTCGGAACTTATATAACGACTGGAAATTTTCGTGAATTAATTATGCGAGTAAAGTGTAAATATGTGAATTATGTGTTATTATGTGAGAATGGAAATATATTAATAAATATTATATTCCAGTTTAACGTGTCAGCTGGTATAAAGTGAATGATTGTGAAGCGTAGTTGAAAATGCTCAGCGTCGGGCTGTCAGTCAGGACGCGACCGGTTATGCGAAGAATGAATATTAGTAAAAAGGAAAATTTTATGATTAAGTATATTTCATTACGATACGTGATATGTGAATCTATGTTAAGGTGCATGATTATGTGATTATATACTTGTATGATATTATTTGGAATTTTAGGAAATAAAAAGTGCATTAATTTCTATTTATATAGGTTATAAATGCATCTTAATTCTTTAATAAAAATAGTTTTTAAAATTATTTTATTTATAACTTTCGAATTTGATTTTATTAAATTCCTAAAATTCTAAGCTATTTTATGATGTCACTCTTGTAATTTATAGATTTATGGTTTTATTTATAAAATGTATTCTTTGTAATTAATTAGATTAATAATTATTAGATTACCTAATTGCCCTTGCATGCATTTCCACTCGCAATATCAGAGAAGGGTAGTTGTGTCATTAACCACCCCACTATCTCATTTCAACCTAACCAAATTACCATATCATCATTGCATGCATTTTATGTTAGTAGTGAGCGAAGGGTAGGTTGGTAATTTTACAATTCCACTAATATAAGCGCATGGGAGAATCAAGAAAAAGGCTTGTCATTTCTACCACCACTTCCTTCACATCATTTTTCATCTCTCCCCTCTCCTTCTTCTCTCTCGGCTTTCTCTCCCTCTCTTCTTCTCTCTCTCACCGAGCTCTTTCTCTCTCTCTCTCTCTCTCTCTCTCTCTCTCTCTCTCTCTCCTACATGCAACACCAAAATCTATTTAGAATCTGAAGATCTTGCCATTAATCTTCATCATTTTCAATCCCCTATTCATATATTCTTTGCATGCAAGTGTTTAAGAAAGATTTTGCATCAACATCTCTTGGTTATATCTAAGAAAACACAATTTCTTAGTGTATGATCTTAAGAGAGAGTATAACACATAAGTTGTGTGATTTTCTTGGATTTGTTTTGGAGGTAGGTTCGACTTTTTGCTATTAAAAAGGGATTTTGATTTTTATTTAAATTTTACAAAGGGTTTTGGTTCAAAGATTTGGTTTTTGGTTCGAATAAATGAGTTTTGCAAAAGGTTTTTTAATGTTTAATTGGTTTTGATGATATATATACATATATATATATATAAAACCTTTGTTTTAAGTTGTTTTCCTTGCATGCATGTAATGTCCTAAGTTTAATCAAGTTATATTTTGTTTGGTTTGGAAAGAAGATGGGTTAAATGATTAGATCATGAGTTTAATTAAGTTGGATTTGTGATTTAGAGTATTGCATGTTGAGTTGATTGATTGCATGTCAATTCTACAAGTTGTTTTGTTGTTAATTGGGTTATTGTTTAATTTGGAAATAGAATTTGATTGATTCATACCCTATTACATTTCCTATTCCCTTTATCACCCTATGATCTCGTAAATCCTAATAGAACCTTTATGAATTTCCTTGTGAAATATTTTTATTAACCCGAGTTCTTCATTAACTTGAATATATGTGCCTTGTTAATTAATTCCCTTGTATACCTCGAACTTGATTCCTAGTATAGCTTCAATAATTCCCTAATTTGACCATTGCTTCTAATTCGAATTCCTTGAACTATCTTTATTTGATAACTATCCTTTATTTCCATATCCAAACTTTATAACTAGATGTACGCCATGTACTACACTTGACATCAGACACTCCTACCTTTGTTGATTATTGTTATAACTCTTTTTCAATACTTTCTTCCTTAGTTGTTGAATCATTGGTACTCATCCTTGATGATCCCGTTTGTGAGAAGATAATTCAATTTCTGATAAGAGTCCCATAACTCCAATCCTCGACTGATAATTTAAATCCTATTGTTTAGAATCCTTGTAATTTCTCCCTAGCATCAGTTTTATAAAAGATAATTGCTCTTTAACAAAAGAATGTTTTCTTGATTTAGTGGATTGGACTCAAACACAAGTCCTTTTTCATACCAATTGATAGGCTTAAAAGTTACCTAGCGATCCCATTATATTTGAGAACCCAGTGAGGTTCAGGATTACTTCATGGCTAATCACCGGCTGTAATCCGTAGTGTTCTAAAATAAAGTTTTTTTTGAAGTTGTTTTGATTATAAATGTTTATAACATGATGCCATGATGCCATATATCTTGTCCATGGTGTTATTATGCCTTTATGATATGATTCTCCTGCTATTATATTGTGATGAATGTCGGCTTTCACCCTATCTTAATCCTTGATTCTTGAAAGCCCAAACCTTTCTTCATAACATTGGTATAGCCAAAGATAGAAATCTGCCACCTAGAGATTTAAAAGTAGAATGCCTCAGATTTTGCTTTTGTTATTGCTTTATAGAACTTCTATGTAGTTACTTGCTGAGCTTTTGTGCTCATATATATTTGCTTTGCTCTAACCATCGTAGTTAAGCGAGAAGATAGCTAGACTTAGGCGCACTACTTGTAAGAGCGTACCTGGTGGCCCCTACCGTGTCGTAGGCTTTCAGATGCCAGAGCACGTAGTACAGGATGTGTGAGCAAGCGTTTTAGTTGGGAAGTTATAAGGATACAATGGGTTATATGTCGGTTCCAAGTCGGAATCGATTGTGTAAATTAAAGATTATTTTGGGTTGTAATATATATTATCTGGTTGGTAGTTGTAATCTTGTCTCAAACTTAATCCTGTATAGATCCTATTAATAGTTAATCGGGGTTTATGCTTATTTATTGTTAGTTTATTGGTGTGTGGGTCCTCATTTCCTAACCTCGAGATTGAGGGCGTCACAACTTTTCTGCTAACTAAATACCATTTAAGTTAGGAGAATTCGACGTCATACTCGGAATGGATTGGTTGGCGAACCATGATACACAGATCGATTGTAGAAGTAAGAAAGTAAAATTGAGATCCAAGGATGGTACTGAGGTGATATTTAAAGGGAAGAAGCAAGATAGGAAGTTTCTTACAGCGATTCAGACAAGGAATTATTGCGACATGGATGTGAAGCTTATTTGGCTCATGTAAAGGATGTTGAGAACCCCTTAAGATCGAAGATATTCCTGTAACACCCCCAAATCCGAGGTCGGAGATCCGGGTTGTTACGAGTTCTATTTCCCTTATTAACACTTAATCTTAATAAACTACCAACTATAGTGTACTATAACCCCATAATATACACACATACCATAAGTTATAGTCTCAGAGATGAATACCAAAAATAACACAAGTCATTTTATTCCACAATTATAAGTCATTACACCTCAAAAGGGTTTCTAAATAAATTTACATATTCTTTGCTATTATTACAATTCATAAATATACATAAGTCTGGTACATCAACAGTTGAAACCCTAGCCTATTGGTAGATCCTACCTCAGCTATAGCGGCATCAACGCCTACAGGAAACTGTGGAATGTTTCCTATCCACTTCCGAATTGGGAGCTTGGTCATGTTCATCTTGTCTATCTGTTGTTGTGTGATGAAAGAATAAAGCAAGGGTGAGCAACAAGCCCACTGAACTAATATGTATAATAATTAACAGTATATGAGCATTCTCATAGTAGTCATGAAAATCTTGGTCAAGAAGAAATGAACCAAGTTTGATATCTTAATGCGACCAAGTCACAAAATATTCAGTATATATGTATATATACTTTTCAAAATCTTGGAAGTCCTCTTCCATGCATAATATACACAGAGTTCCAGTTTATAACTGTATAAAAGTATCGTTGCAAGGTGATCTCATATATCTAACCTTGTTTCAACATTTTTCTGAAAATCTTTGTCATGCATAAGATAATAATTAACCTAATATAAGTTGAAAAGATGAAGTTACAAGATACTCCAATATACTTATATCTTTTCCGAATACTACTTGAACTACCACCGTTCAAGGTATAATCAGTTTCAAAAGTTCATCACATAGATAAGACTACAAGATAAGACTTGAATAGATTCAATCTTTGAAATATAATTATAAAGAATGAAGTTACAAGATACTTCATTAAGTCCCGATATATATATATACACCTATATATATACATTTCATACATCCTTCTGCTATGGAAGTATAAGCAGAGTTGTCATTTCCAAGAATTTTGGAAAGAAGAAACTTTGGCATAAACCTGATATCTTGCTGATCAGGAAAATATACCAATTAAGTCACCTTTTTTACTGGTAGATGGACGAATTCCCCACTGGTCATCACCCTGGCCGCATTAGGACCTATGTTGGACTGCTACTCAGCCACTTACGCATTGATGGACTCCCACTGAGCCACTTACCATGTTGTTCATGCCGACGCATTTCGATTGGGCTTACTTCCCGAATATTGGGCAAGTAATCAATTCTTTTATCAAGTTAGCAACTTCGTTGTTCCAAAAATACACCACGGAGCCGGATCCCTTAGGTTTTGAGCGAGTATTTAAATCCCCTTCGAAAGGAAGATCTTAAATCTGAAAATGAGTTTTGGGATCCGCTTTAGCTTTTAAAATCATTTTGAAGACTCGAAAACATTTTAAAGAATGTTTAGAGTAATGATGATTTAATAAAACAAATAATTCCCGATATGTTAGAAAATATCTGAATATTATTATTTAAATAATATTCCCATAAGTATAATCTTTATAAAACTAATTGAAGTAGAAGTTTTAAAACTCATACTTGAAATGAATAATAAATAACAAAAGATATATTTATACGAAAGTACGATCTTTATTTGAGTAATCGAAAATAAGTTTGATTATTATTCAAAACTATCGAATATACCTTATCTGATTAGTAGTTATAGAAACTATATATATATATATATAAATATATATTATACTTGGGAACATCGACTCCCGGTTTAGAAAAATGTTCACATTCGGGTCCCCTATACTAAGGGTATACGCAACTACTACTTATCTCTTGCATAGGTATTATACAGTTTATCAGCATTTGAATTGGTAATAGAATATCAAGATTACGAAACAGACATGCATATATATCATATCAAGATGCTCCAATATATCGCAAGATTTGCTAATAACAATCATGCACTTATCATAAGAGAATGCATATACACATATACATCACAACAACAGTTATACGGGTAGAAAACTTGCCTGAGCGAATGGGGGTGGTAAAAGACCTGGGGAGAGTCTGGTAACCTATAAACAACATATAAGTTGTAATTAAACCACGGTCGCTTAAGAAACTAAACTTTAACCAATTGACCCTAACGTTCGCTTTTGTGCTTAACGATTCACATAAGTCGCTCGAGTACCCTCGGCTCCACCATTTTTAATAAATTAACCTTTATGAATTTTAAGGCAACGCTTTCGCGAATACTCTACCAACTGACCCATTAACCTTAATAATTGTTTGATACTCCAATTAGTCATTTAAGGACCTTAACCAAGGTTTCAAAGTAAGGCGAGGGGTAATGGTTCGTTCGTGAAACGATGTTACTTAAAACGGTCGTTTCTCCTAAACCGTACATTGAATTCAAGCGAACCACATATCAAAATGAAGCTTACGACACGATCTAGCTACATGGAAAGGTTACAGATTGGTCAGTGAGCTTTCTGTCCCGAACACTAAAACAAGCAGTTGAATGAAAACGGGCATTACGACGGCTATGTTTACGCGATTACCAAATTTTATTACAAGACCACAACCATACCAAACCAACCCAACAATCAACAGACTACATTATAACATTCCAAACAGCCCCTCAACTTCATCATACACCAGAACAAGTTCCTCACAATCATCCATTTACATAATAACTCATAACTTCCATTTAAAGTTCATAACTACTCTAAAATCATACAAACATCCAGGAACTCTTAAAGAACAAGTTTAAAACTCATGGTATGGCTTAAACACAAAGAGGGGAAGAGGTTATACTTTCCTTGGAGAGTTTTTAATGCTTAACAAACATTAGATGATCCTTAACTAGCCTTATAATGATTAAAACCTCAAAACAAAATCAAGAACACAAAGTTAATTCTTGAAACACTATTCCCCTAAACTATAAAATGTTCGAAACGGGTATGTAAATCAAGATGGTGAGGATAGTGGTTACCCTAATTGTGTAGAGCTTCTCGAGGGCTTCAATTTGATATGTAGAACGTGCAAAACGGCCAAGGGAAACTCAAGATACAAGCATTTTATCTTCCTCCATTTTCATTTCTTTCTCCTCTCGGGTTTCTTGAAAAAAGATGGGGGAGAGCTTGCTAAAAAGGGGGAAGAGTGTATTTTGACTTGTCTTGGTTGATTGTGTGGTGAGAAATGAAGTGTGGTTAATGGCTTGATTAAGTGAGTGGATGATAATTACGCTTGGTGTCACAATGATGGCCTCATTTCTTTGCCACTTGTCCATGTTTGGTGGTGGAAGCATCCTTGGCTTACTCCTTGCCTATGTGTTTGATTTATAGCCTTGATCTTTGCACTAATCTCTCTTGCATTTCTTAATCGCTTAATGGTTATACGATTCGCTTATCGTTCGTTCTTGTTAGTCGTTCGAGGAAATGTATCCATGATTTTATTACTTGGGTTCCCCTAACCTTTATCAATATATTATATTCCTTTTGTGATCCTCTCTTATAATCCTTGAATTTAAATCTTTTTAATCATGTTACCTTATACTCAATTCTTTCGGTATCTGGTGGATTTTTGGGAAAAATCAAAGTTTTCAAATCCGAATTCTGACGACCTTTACATACACTTATTTACTTTATGGAATACTAATATGATCTTAGAATTTCCATAACAGTACTCCTATATAGCGTGGTCTGATAATTTTCCTTAATCAGAATCATCAACAAAAGTTACTATTCATTAGTGTTTCAAAAATTCCAAAAATTGGGGTTATTACAGTCTCCCCTCCTTAAAAGGATTCCGTCCCGGAATCAGATAGAAAACAGTTGGGGATACTTTTCTAGCATTGCACTTTCTAAATCAAGTCAATTTTCCCACATTGTGATTCTATTACAAAACTCTGACTAGCTTGATCACCATATTCCTTTTTGATTCGTAAGCCTCACTTGTTGCTCCACATAGGTTAAGTCTGTTTTCATGTCTATGCGCTCATACACCCCTATTTGTCTGGCATCCGGATTATACTTCCTTAACATTGATACGTGGAACCCGTTATGAACTTGCTACAGGTTCGGGGGTTGGGCTAGCTCATATGCTAACTTCCCAATACGTCTTAATACATCCAATGGTCCAACAAATGGTGGACTTAGCTTTCCTTTTTTTTTCCGAACCTTATCATTCCCTTCCAAGGCTTTTCAAGGGGATACCTTTAACAACAATAGGTCCCCTACTTCATACTCTTTGTCCTTTCGCTATCAAATCAGCATACTTCTTATGTCAATCTTGGGCTAGTCGTAGCCGTCCTCTGATTAGATTTATTATATCCTTGGTACTTTGGACCACTGCTGGTCCGAGCATCTAGCGCTCTCCAACTCCATTCCGATACAAGAGAGATCGACATCTCTTCTGTATAGGGCCTCGTAAGGCAACATTTCGACACTGTCATATCATCCATCATCGTAAGAAAATTTGATACGTGATAAGTGATCATTCCAAATTCTTTCAAGTCTATCGCACAGACTCTCATCATAGATTATTGCACTATAGGTTTTGCTTCTCAATACCCACTCTTTTCCAGTTCGTAGTCATTACTATCTTCCGTACATAATACTATATTAGTTACACTTTTGCTCGTTAGTATTCTATAACCTTTTAATAATTGTGTCAACCTTAGTATCACGAATGCGTTAGATTCGGAATACCACCGCACTGATACTACTTCCTTTAGTTGCTTCCATCTTCGAAAGCTTGATCCATCGTATCGAAGTAAAAGATTTTATTGAGAGATCACTATGATCATGAACACTTGTTACATCGCATAGTTAGTATAGAAGGTAGCCATCCTTTAGTACTTGACAAGCAATTAAACAATAGATGGTATCCTACTAGGCTTCTATCACATAGATAGATAGTCATTCGGCAATACCTCCCCTTCTAGAAGGGTTGTTCTTCTCAGCTTATACAAAATAAAAAGGAGAGAAAAGAATGAATTTAAGAGCATTATATAAAAAATATACTGCCACAAAATATCTGGCTTGGAATCTACCTCTGAACTATAGAGGTTTATCACAGGAGAACAAAAAAATATATATATGTATATATCTCAACATCAAGTATTATAGCATCGCAATTCGTGTTCCTGAATCTTTCACTATTCCGTCTATCATTCTATGGACCCATGCTCTTGCTCGAGCTTATAAAAAATCACCGTTGAAACTCCCTCGACAGCGAAAATTGAATCTGGATTTCATTCTAGACATCATCGTTACTAGAATTCTATGCTTACACTGCAACCTTCCTCGTATAGTAATACGGCTCTCTATTCATAAGAAGGAATAAATATTCAATAGGTAGATAATCGACTTAATTAGTCTATCAATGATAACTTATACATCACCATAACCCGATTAGTGGTACCCAATCTCAACATCCATTACAATACAACTCTCACGGTTGTAATCGGCTCATTATTCAAAGAATCGTTGATGCATTACTATAGTCCACCACGGACCTACTATAGTCATTCATTTTCCATGAAATCTTAATATCTAACCATACAAAGTCCATAGCTATCGTATCGAATTCTTCTAAAGAGGAAAACGTGATCACCGTTCATGATTCATGAAGAACACTCCTGAACTTGACGTACATATGACATGAAGCAGATAAAATTACAGAAGAGTTTCAATGAAAGCAACGATAGCAGGTTAATACCATTATTAACCATATGTCTTTATTAGGAGACATGAAGCTCAAAGGTTCATTTAGTCCCTTCGTAACATGGTCCTGGCTTATTCTTTAGATAGGACCTTCTAAGATAGGTAGCCCGCTCATGGAAATTATATGAATTAAATCTTTACCAAACTACTATTACGGTTGAGTATCGCACAATCATCAGAAGGAATGTCAATATTTCACAACATAATACAACCTTCACGGCTTTAACCATCATCACTGTATTCCTCTGGCACGAGCGCCTATAATTGCTCTCTTACACTTAGAGTGTCGGCCACCTCATTGGCCTTTCCTGATAGTAATAGTTCCTTATAATCAATGTCTTTTGAACAATCTCCATCTAAATTTTCTACCTCATTTCCAATCACTGCTTGTGTGCAAATGCTCTTCCTTAAGCTTTGGTGAGAAAAAAAAATCACCATTTTTTCATAAGTTATTGCCTCGGTCTTTAGATGTGAACATTGTCACGACTAACTCTCGATCATACTTAGGACGTCTCTTATCTTGGGTCCTTCTTGTTTTCACCAATCTTGACCCTCATTGGGTCGGTCTATATTTATTTATTTTGGTTCAACACGTGCCCCACCTGGCATTATTATAATTACATCATATTTCCTTTATCAAAATTTCTATTCTTGAGAACTTGGAATATTACCTATCTCCTTGTAAAACCTATAAGGTTATCCTTGAATCGTCCCTCATGTATTCCCTAGATACAGGGCATATCAAAATACCATTTACTAATACTAGAACCATTATCTATGTACTTCTGAAAAATTTCTCCACTGATCCTTAAAGGTTGTTGTTGCCTTAATCCTTCATTATGTATTACCCAAACTCATAATATCCCTATTAAGGGTGAAATGCCAACCTTTATGCATTCCCCCATGGTTCATCTCAAGTTATTGAGGTTATATCCTTAATTCCACCTTTAAAAAGGTACTTACATCCTTCCATGGATAAATCAAGTCATATATCCCTGATAAGGGTATCTTATTCAATCATTTCCACCTCGATAGTCTATACCAAATTTCACAATAGCATCCTTATTCAAGTTGAGGTCAAACCATATGCCCTCCAAAAGATAAAAATGGTTATCCGCTTTTCTTTCCTGATTTGGTAATGATAACATGGATATTCTGGAAGATATTGGTCGTATTCAACATGAACTTCTTTTTTACTAAATCCTCATTTACTTTTGTTGTTCATCTCAACAGTCATCTCAATGTTGAGATATCTTCTATACTTGGTGTCTCCCTTTTTGGGCATCAAGTCAGGTCTTACATACACTTCACATTCTTGAAGGTCACTTCCTTCATCCCATTTTCCTAATTTCTTGTTATCATGTCTCCTCAGTCCATTCGTGTTTCCTTATTAATTCATCGGTCTATCTCAAAGTTTCATCGAATACTCTTAACTTAAAAGGGGATCAATTACACGTATTGCCTACGCTTTCAAACCTTGACTTTATCTCATGATCAGTCACCATTACGCTGATGATGACACACTTCTCTATATTTATTGCTAGGGTTTCACATACCTAACTCCCTTATCGCTTCTCAACTTTATTTTCTTTATATCCCTTTATACTCCTTCCCCTTTCAGTCTTTTATTTTTGTTTCTATTACAACCATTTCATGAACCAACAGAACATAAGCATTGATTTTAAACATCTCGTCATTCTGGATTCGTGTCCTTTACACGAACCTTGACGACTTTCACAACCTAGATTCATGATTCATCATACTTGTCCGCCTCTGGCCTGGTTTTAAAACTTCTACACTATTTCTCTATCTTCCTTAGCCTTCCACCAGCGAGTGGCCTCTCTCTTAGGAAGGTAAGTGGAAAAAACAGTCTTTTGTACTTCGTCAATCATTTAGAATCTCAAATGATTCCTCTATTCCCTTTTTCCAGGCTCTTGCCTCGTTGGGTCAACTTGTTCCTTGGAACTCGGAGAGCTTTAGCGACTTAAAGGTCTTGAAAGAATTTCACACCACATTGTTTCCTCAGGGTGGTGTTTGGGGATAAAAGTATAAGTTTTGTTTAGGAAGGTCCCCATCCTGGTTCTTCCGATCTTTCTCGACTTCTATTTTCTCATTATAAAATGTTTCATCCTTCTCCCATAATCGAGGTAATTTTATACGTTAAAATCCTTGTTTACCACTTCATTATGTTATGGGTTCCTTCTTTCTTGATGGTGACCTCCCTAACTATCATATTCAGGGTTTGCCATAAATCTTATTCCTCGAACTATGGCTTTCATCTAAGATCCCGTCCATAAGCTTTTGAACATTTGGAACCCAAATTCTGTAGGAATACCTCATTATTCCCTTATCATCTTTCTCGTTATTAATCTCTTCCCTATTTATTGGCTCTCTGCCTTCATTCATCACTTTTTCTTAGCACAATATGATCTTTTCCAATAATTTGGGTTGCATTACAATCTCTAACAGCTTTTCGGTACCGGCTCCGGTTACCTTCACTTCTATTTCTATTTTCTCAAAATCTCTTATCAACTCTCCCAAAGACATTATCATCTTAAGTTTCTCCTTTCTACTAAGGGCGTTAGCAACCATATTGGTTTTCCCTGGATGATAAAGAATCTCATAATCGTAATACTTGATTAGTTTTAATCACCTCCTCTGGCGCATGTTGAGCTCTTTCTGCGTGGAAATATACTTGAGCTCTTATGGTTTGTGTAAATCTTGTACTTCAATCCATACAAGTAGTGCCTCCAATATTTAGGTAAAAACTATTACCGTAAGCTCAAGTTCATCGGTGGGATATCGAATTTTATATTACCTTAATTATCTTGACGCATACGCGATTACCTTGTTGTGCTGTATACGAAGCACCCTAATTCCTTATGCGAAGCGTCACTACAAATCACAAAATTTCTTTTTCCATCCGGCAACGCCAATATAGGGGTCATCATAAATCTTTGCTTCAGTTCTTGAAAGCTGTTCTCGCATTTCTATGCCCATTCAAACTTCTCAGTCTTACAAGTAAGCCGCGTTAAAGGGGCTGCTATCTTTGCAAACTTGAACGAACCTACGGTAATAACCGGCCAATCCTACCTCTGGTAGTCGCCCTAACCACAGTCATCAGTCTTTTCTTCATTCTTGTCAGGATCCTCCACGGGATCCTTCTCAGCAACAATCCCATTTTGGATAACATCCTTAATATGAACATCATCTGGTCCCTCGTTAGGGTGCTCCATCGGATCCACAATCTGATCCCTAATATATAGTAAAACATCATCGTATTATTGCTCTTGAACTTCAGGGTTCAGAGTCCCACTACCACATACGGTAACGAACTACGCTTCTATCACGATATTTATAAGGGTTCTCGTAAGGGTTTTAACTGTCAATACTACGCTAGGTAGTCGGACTATGAACTTGGCAAGAGTTCTGATTATCTTAGTGAACTTATTATTTTAACGTCACATCATCTCTGAGATTTATATTGCTTAGCTCTGATACCATTTCTGTAACACCCCCAAATCCGGGTGTCGGAGATCCGGGTTGTCACGAGTTCCATTTCCCTTATTAACACTTAATCTTAATAAATAACCAACTACTGCATACTGTGACCCCACAATATACAAACATACCACAAGTTATAGTCTCAGAAATGAATACTAAAAATAACACAAGTCATTTTATTCCACAGCTATAAGTCATTACACCTCAAAAGGGTTTCTGAATAAATTTACATATTCTTTGCCATTATTACAATTCATAAATATACATAAGTCTGGTAATCAACAGTTGAAACCCTAGCCTATTAGTAGATCTTAACTCAGCTACAGCGGCATTAACGCTTACAGGAAACTGCGAAACATTTCCTATCCGCTTCCGAATTGGGAGCTTGGTCTTGTTCATCTTGTTTATCTGTTGTTGTGTGATGAAAGAAGAAAGCAAGGGTGAGCAACAATCCCACCGAAATAATATGTATAATAATTAACAATATATGAACATTCTCATAGTACTCATGAAAGTCTTGGTCAAGAAGAAATGAACCAAGTTTGATATCTTAATGCGACAAAGTCGCAAAATATTCAGTATATATGTATATATACTTTTCAAAATCTTGGAAGTCCTCTTCCATGCATAATATACACAGAGTTCCAGTTTATAACTGTATAAAAGTATCGTTGCTAGGTGATCTCATATATCTAACCTTGTCTCAACATTTTTCTGAAAATCTTTGTCATGCATAAGATAATCATTAACCATATATAAGTTGAAAAGATGAAGTTACAAGATACTCCAATATACTTATATCTTTTCCGAATACTACTTGAACTACCACTGTTCAAGGTATAATCAGTTTCAAAAGTTCATCACATATATGAGACTATAAGATAAGACTTGAATAGATTCAATCTTTAAAATATCATTATAAAGAATGAAGTTACGAGATACTTCATTAAGTCTTGATATATATATAGACCTATATATATATATATAAAATACATTTCATACACCCTTCTGCTATGGAAGTATAAGCAGAGTTGTCATTCCCAAGAATTTTGGAAAGAAGAAACTTTGACATAAACCTGATATCTTGCTGATCAGGCAAAGATACCAATTAAGTCACCTTTTCTACTAGTAGATGGACGAATTCCCCACTGGTCATCACCCTGGCCGCATTAGGACCTATGTTAGACTGCCAGTCAGCCACTTACGCATTGATGGACTCCCACTGAGCCACTTACACTTTCATGGACCCCGCTGAGCCCATGTTGTTTATGCCGACACATTTCGATTGGGCTTACTTCCCGAATATTGGGCAATTAATCAACTCTTTTATCAAGTTAGAAACTTCGTTGCTCCAAAAATACACCATGGAGCCGGATCCCTTAGGTTTTGAGCGAGTATTTAAATCTCCTTCGAAAGGAAGATCTTAAAACTGAAAATGAGTTTTGGGATCCGCTCTAGCTTTTAAAATCATTTTGAAGACTCGAAAACATTTTAAAGAATGTTTAGAGTAATGATGATTTAATGAAATAAATCATTCCCGATATGTTAGAAAAAATCTGAATATTATTATTTAAATAATATTCCCATAAGGATAATCTTTATAAAAATAATTGAAGTAGAAGTTTTAAAACTCGTACTTGAAATGAATAATAAATAACAAATGATATACTTATACGAAAGTACGATCATTATTTGAGTAATCGAAAATAAGTTTGATTATTATTCAAAACTATCGAATATAACTTATCCTATTAATAGTTATATATTATACTCGGGAACATCGACTCCCGATTTAGAAAAATGTTCACCTTCAGATCCCCTATACTAGGGGTATACGCAACTACTGCTTATCACTGGCATAGGTATTATCAGTTTATAAGCATTTGAATTGATAATAGAATATCAAGATTGCGAAACAGGCATGCATATATATCATATCAACATGCTCCAATATATCGCAAGATTTGCTGATAACAATCATGCACTTATCACAAGATAATGCATATACACATATGCATCACAACAACAATTATACGGGTAGAAAACTTGCCTGACCGACTGGGGGTGGTAAAAGGCATGGGGCCATTCTGGTAACCTATAAACAACATATAAGTTGGAATTAAACCACGGTCACTTAAGAAACTAGACTTTAACCAATTGGACCCTAACGTCGCTTTTGCGCTTAATGATTCACATAAGTCGCTCGAGTACCCTCGGCTCCGCCATTTTTAATAAATTAACCGTTACGAATTTTAAGGCTACGCCTTCGCGAATACTCTATCAACTGACCCATTAACCTTAAATAATTTTTTCATACTCCAATTAGTCATTTAAGAACCTTAACCAAGGTTTCAAAGTAAGGAGAGGGGTAATGGTACATTCGTGAAACACCGTTACTTAAAACGGTCGTTTCCCCTAAACCGTACATCGGATTCAAGAGAACCACATATCAAAACGAAGCTTACGGAACAATATAACTAAACATGGCATAGTTACAGATTGTTCAGTTAACTTTCTTTCCCGAATACTAAAACAAGCAGTTGAATGAAAACGGGCATTACGACGGCTATGTTTACGCGATTACCAAATTTTATTACAAGACCACAACCATACCAAACCAACCCAACAATCAACATACTACATTATAACATTCCAAAAAGCCCCTCAACTTCATCATACACCAAAACAAGTTCCTCACAATCATCCATTTACATAATAACTCATAACTTCCATTTAAAGTTCATAACTACTCTAGAATCATACAAACATCGAGGAACTCTTAAAAAACAAGTTTAAAACTCATGGTATGGCTTAAAGACAGAGAGGGGAAGAGGTGATACCTTCCTTGGAGAGTGTGTAATGCTTAACCAACCTTAGATGATCCTTAACTAGCCTTATAATGATTAAAACCTCAAAAACAAAATCAAGAACACAAAGTTAATTCTTGAAACACTATTTCCCTGAACTGTAAAACGTTAAACACGGGTATGGAAATCAAGATGGTGAGGATATTGGTTACCCTAATTGTGTAGAGCTTCTCGAGGGCTTCAATTTGATAGGTAGAATGCGCAAAATGGCCAAGGGAAACTCAAGATACAAGCATTTTATCTTCCTACATTTTTCATTTCTTTCTCCTCTCGGGTTTCTTGAAAAAAGATGGGGGAGAGCTGGCTAAAAAGGGGGAAGAGAGTATTTTGACTTGTCTTGGTAGATTGTGTGGTGAGAAATGAAGTGTGGTTGATATTTGTGTGGTTAATGGCTTGATTAAGTGAGTGGATTATAATTAAGCTTGGTATCACAATGATGGCCTTATTTCTTTGCCACTTGTCCATGTTTGGTGGTGGAAGCATCCTTGGCTTACTCCTTACCTATGTGTTTGATTTATAGCCTTGATGTTTGCACTAATCTCTCTTGCATTTCTTAATCGCTTAATGGTTATACGATTCTCTTATCGTTCGTTCTCGTTGGTCGTTCGAGGAAATGTATCCGTGATTTTATTACTTGGGTTCCCCTAACCTTTATCAATATTTTATATTCCTTTTATGATCCTCTCTTATAATTCTTGAATTTAAATCCTTTTAATCATGTTACCTTATACTCAATTCTTTCGGTATCTGGTGGATTTTCAGGAAAAATCAAAGTTTTCGAATCTGAATTCTGACGACCTTTACATACACTCATTTACTTTATGGAATACTAATATGATCTTAGAATTTCCATAACAGTACTCCTATATAGCGTGGTCTGATAATTTTCCTTAATTAGCATCATCAGCAAAAGTTACTATTCATTAGTGTTTCAAAAATTTCGAAAAATTGGGGTTATTACAATTCCTATGGTTAAAAAAATTCTCGGATGTATTTCCCGATGAATAACTTGGACTACCTCCGGATCAAGAAATCAAATTCACGATTGATTTAGCTCCAGGAACGGAACCAGTTTCAAAGGCTCCCTATCGGATGGTGCATGTAGAGATGAAGGAATTAGCCACACAATTGCAAGAATTATTAGATAAAGGAGTTATTCGACCGAGTGTATCCTCGTGGGGTGCACCAGTACTGTTCGTGAAAAAGAAAGATGGAAGTATGAGGTTATGTATCGATTATCATGAACTCAATAAGTTGACTATCAAGAATATGTACCCTCTACCGCGAATTGATGATTTGTTTGATCAGTTGCAAGGAGCTACTTGTTTCTCGAAGATTGATTTAAGATGGGGATATCATCAATTGAAGATTAAGGCAGAAGATATACCCAAAATGGCGTTTCGAACAAAATAAATATGGACATTATGAATTCTTGGTAATGGCGTTTGGATTGACGAATGCGCCAACTACTTTTATGAATTTTATGGATCGAGTGGTTAAGAAATACTTGGATAAGTTCCTCATAGTATTCATCGATGACATTCTGATTTACTCTATGTCGGAAGCAGAACATATGGAATATTTGAGAAGTGCTTTGGAAACCTTGAGGAAAGAAAAGTTGTATGCGAAATTTTTGAAATGTGATTTTTGGTTAAAAGAAGTTCAGTTTCTTGGACACGTAGTTAATAGTGAAGGCATCAAAGTAGATCCTGCAAAGATTGAAGCTGTCACGAATTGGGAAAGACCAAAGACTGCAACGGAAGTAAAAAGCTTTTTGGGATTGGCTGGATATTATTGACAATTTGTACAAGAATTTTCTAAAATAGCAATTCCATTGACTAACTTGACAAGAAAAAATGAGAATTTTATATGGACGAATAAGTGTGAAGAAAGTTTTCAGGAGTTAAAGAGTAGGCTAGTCTCTACACCGGTATTGGTTCTACCCGATGAGAAGGGCGAGTTTGTAATTTACAGTGATGCTTCGTATGAGGGATTAGGTTGCGTATTGATGCAGCACGGAAAGGTGATAGCATATGATCGTCGTCATTTAAAGCCTCATGAGCAGAAATATCCTACGCATGATTTGGAATTGACAGCGATTATGTTTGCCCTTAAAATTTGGAGACACTATTGGTACGAAGAAAAGTGTGAAATCTATACAGACCACAAAAACTTGAAGTACATCCTTACACAAAAAGAATTTAATATGAGATAAAGGAGATGGTGGGAATTGATCAAGGACTACGACTGCATGATAAGTTATCATCCCAAAAAGCAAATATTGTGGCAGATCCATTAAGCCGCAAAGAAAAGTTCAAGATGTTAACTTCGTCAGCAGAGTTGATCAAAGAATTCGAGAAGTTGGAAATATAGATACAAATTTCGGAGTTAGAAAATGAAGTGATTTATACAATGGCATTTCAGCCAGAGATTATGGAAAAGATTTGACGTTGTCAGGAACAAGTAATGGATCATGAGAAGGATAAACTTTTGGGAAAAGAGATTAAGGCTCAAAAGTATGATAAGGGAATATACATAGTTTGTTCACATATTTGGATTCCTAATATTCCAGAGCTAAAGCATGAGATTTTACACGAAGTGCATAATTTGAGGTTTTTTGATTCATTTGGAAGTACGAAAATGTACAAATATTTGAAAGAGAACTATTGGTGGCCAAGCCTGAAAAAGGAAATCGCTAAATGGATAGATAAGTGTTATACTTGTCAAAGAGTAAAAGCAGAACACCAATGACCAAGTGGATTGCTTTCGCCACTAGACATACCTGAATGAAAGTAGGAACATATCGTGATGGATTTTATGGTAGGATTACCAAATACAAAGGATAACCATGATGTAATTTGGGTGATTATTGATCGACTAACGAAGTCCGCACATTTTTTACCAATCAACGAAAGATTCTCATTGTAAGATTTAGTCAAGTTGTATCTAGACGAAATTGTAATGCGTCATGGAGTACCAGTATCTATCATGTCTGATAGAGATCCAAGATTTAATTCAAGATTTTGGCGACAATTTCATGACCATTGGGTACAAAGTTGAAAATGAGTACAACATATCATCCGCAAACAAACGGACAGAGCGAAAGGACTATTCAAATGATCGAAGATATGTTGAGAACCTGTGCATTGGATTTCATAGGAAATTGGGATAACCACTTGCCATTAATAGAATTTTCATATAACAATAGTTACCACACAAGTATTGGCATGTCGCATTATGAAGCATTGTATGGAAGGAAATGTAGATCTCCTACGTATTGGGATGAAGTTGGTGAACATAAACTGTTGGGTCCAGAATTAGTCCAGCAAATGAAGGAAAAAGTGGAATTGATTCGTAAAAGGTTGACAGATGCTCAAGATCGACAAAGGAAGTATGCAAATCAGAATAGAAAAGATATGAAGTTCGAACCCGGAGACAAAGTGTTGATAAAGATATCTCCATGGAAGGGCTTATCTAGATTTGGGAAGAGAAGAAAGCTGAGTCCCAGATATATTGGACCATTCAAAGTATTAAAGCAAGCCGGAAAAGTGGCGTACGAGTTAGCGTTACCTCCGCATATGTAACATCTCCATAACGTGTTTCACGTATCTTTTTTAAAGAAGTATAATGCAGATGTTAGTCATGTAATTGAGTTGGAACCCATGGAAATTCAGCAAGATTTATCTTATGTGGAACGACAGGTTCAAATTCTAGATCGTAAAGATAAAACGCTTCGAAATAAGATTGTACCATTAGTAAGAGTTTTGTGGAGAAATCCTAAGATCGAAGAATCAACTTGGGAATTATAAGGCAAAATGTGTGAGAAATATCCCCATTTGTTTGTTTAGGTCAGATTTTGAGGACAAAATCCTTTTAAGGGGGGTAGATTATGACTGACATGGATTTTTGCAATGTAATTATATGAATAAAATATAATTTTGAGGTCTATTGTGAATTCTGTGGACAAAAATAAAGTATATAATTTTGTGGTTTATGTGTAATTTCTGTGAAATAGTAAATGAGAATGTAAAATGTCTCGTTCCAGTTTGATGATTCGGTAAAAGGCATAACCTATGTTTTGAAAAGCATAATTGAGTTAGTTGTTGTCGGGCCGTCAGGTAGAACGAGAACCGTTATACAAAAGATAGATTTAATGAAAATGATTAAGAATGAGGTAATATGTGGGTTGTGTTAAGATATGGGAATAATGAGTATTTTGTGTATTTGTGATAGTTTAGATTCGAATTGCGAAGTGTTTTGTTATTTTAGAAAGTAACGGGTATTGAGTATCGACGCTGATATATATATATAAGAAAAATTATGTGTAAAAGTGTATAATCATATGATGTGATTGGTGTCATTATGTGAAGACATGTTATTTCTATTTACATATGTAAATATGTGATTCGGGAGTCTATAAATAGTTTTGAGGAAATTTAGTTGGTATAAATAGGGATTAATTGGCCTTTATATATTTTATAAAATTATCTGAATATGATCAAGGTGTGAAATCTGTTTTATTATCTTTAGAATAGTCCTAAAGACTTTTTAAAAATAAGAGCTGGATTTATTTCGACGTTTTGGTATTTTAAAATGATTTTTTAGAAGTTTATTTCTATTATTAGTGCTTTATTTAGAAAAATCGTAAAAAATAAAGTATGCCTTAAAAAATTATTTTAAAAATATGGGGAGAGAGATAATTTTATATTCTTTGAGTTAACATTTTAATTGTGGAACTTTTAGATTTTTAAAAAGTAACTTTCATATTATTAATCAAATGCAAATATAGAATTCTACATAAAAAGGAAATAGAAAAGAAAATGAGATTTTGTTTTTAATTGTGAAAGGACTGAAGTGCCCCTGCCACACATACTCCCCCACCCCCTTCTTTAATTGTGGAGACTCGTTTTGCTTCTACTTTTTTGATCCAAGTTTGCATGTCGGTTTCGTGTTGATAAAATTCAAAAACACGAAAACCCACTTCGAATTTAACTTCGAATTTGAAGGTTTTAGGTTTCGATTTTTATGAAAACAAAGTATGTGAGTTCTTGAGAAATCGGTGATTTTTGGTAGGAAACCCTCTATTTTAGGGTACCACCAAGAGTCTCCGCCACCGGAGATGAACTCTGATGAGTCGATGGTGAGCCGTGATGCTATGCGTGAGCTCTAAAATCTTAAATCAACGATTAATGGATGCATGTTAGTTAAATGGAGTTCGAATTATATGATTTTCAAATTCTTGTTTTAGTTCAAAATTTGTGTTTAAATTCGAAAGTTTTGATTCGAGTTGATGAGTTATAATTTTAAAAGCTAGGAAAATTGATATGTGACCAATCGTATTTTGCTTAGCAAATAATTTTAGAATTTTAAAAAATCGAATTATCGTTGTTGAATTCGAGTTTTGAAATAATCGGGTATGAATATGTAATTTTTGTGATTTATGAGGTGAATTAGATTTGCATGTATAAGATGTGGTTTCATTGTGAAAGTTGGTTACTAAGTTATATTCAGGTTTTAAAGAAAATGAGAATTGAGTCCTTGATTTCGAGTCTAGTGTAATAATTTAAATCGATATGTTAGGTCGTTAGCAGTAATCGTATAAGGTGAATTGCATGTTACATTTTTAAGTATAAGTGAAAAAAGGTTGTGGTTGATTGTTGTTTTTGAATAAAGGGTTAGCGTATTTACGAATACGACATACCCTATTTTCGGGGAAAAAAAGTATATATATGAGAAGTATAAATGTAAAGTTTTAATAAGACTTGGTTATGATTGAATGTGTCAGGTTATGTGAATTTGTGATTACGTGTTAATGTAAAGTACATGATTTATCGAAGGTATAAAGAATATAAGAATGGTTATTTGTCTGTGTTAAGTATGATATGAGTTATTATAGGGAGTAAGATATTACGATTGGGGTAGAAAGTTAGGCGTTCTGAGAAATGTCAGGATTTGATAAGGTTTCTAATTAGGGTTCGTTTTGTATTGTAGATTTGGAGAGCGAAGGCATTCAGGCTAGGAAAGGAAAAGAGGCCTTAGGTGGCAGTACCTCAAATCTCGTGAAAAAAGGAAAGTTTTGTGAGGCAAGTAACTCTGCCTTCTATTGTAATTTGATCATAGAGAGATGTTGATGTTATGCATTGAGAAAGTAAAAGATCTTCTTAATACTGTTATTGAACCTTGTGATAAATCCTGTTATTAGATCGTTGTGTTAAGTATATTTTCCCTATTTTTATTCCTTGTTATCCTTACGATCCTTTGACCCTAAGTGATGTAATGTATCTTTCCTACCCAATACCTTGTTAACCTAGATTCTTATGATAGTAAACTTGTGCCTTGTTAATGTATTGTTCCTTAAATCTATCCAGATAATAGCCTTGTTAATACCTATTCCTAATGATTGATCATTTCCCAACTTACGTTCCCTTCGTTTCCAATTGTTTAATCCTCTTGAATTCTTGAATTGAACCTAAGAATGATTTTCGACTTGAAAGAGTCCAAATGATTTCAAATACTGGTAATGTTCAAAAGAATTTAGTTAAAACTTCTATGTTTTCCAATGTAAAGGTTTTCAATGAATTCCTAAAGATTGGATAGAGACGTAAGAGGCTAGCAGGGATAGTCCGGTCACGTAAGAGGCTAGCAGGGATAGTCCAGTATTATAGGCTGAAATAATGTCATAAATACCTTAATGACCGGATGAAGGTCAGTACGGGCTGATCACCAATATAATAATTGAAAGATGGATATTCCAGTCAAGGGTTCTATGTTGTTAAAATAAATATGAAAGATTTTTACTTATGCAAAGAGCATCGTTCATTGCATTCGGATTTCAAATTGAATAGTATTGATTAAACTTTTTAAAGGTATAAGAAAACTTAAACGAGAACCTTGTCATTCTATTTTGACATTTGATATACAAAGTTTGGATTGATCTTCTTAAGAGTTGTGAGAATTCTATCTGAGAACCCTTGTTAAGAAATGAATAACACACAGATGGGGGTGAATGTGTTTTTCTATTTTTGAGCTTTTCTTGAATGTTTATGGTTGAACAAAGTAAATGAAATCTTGTAGTAAGATGTGTTCATGCAGAAATTAAGCTTGCAGAAAATAAAGAACACAAATCTTTAAAACTCACTTAATTTTATATTAAAATTAAGAATATTTTTCTACAAAAATTTTAGGCTCTTTGTTGATAAAGAGCTTAGCTTCTTCTTGAGAGAGTTACAAGATTTCTATCTAAATTGTTACTTCTGACTAAAGGACCAGTGTTAACTTTATAATTCAGTTAACTGCCGGTTTATACAGTGTACAATAAGACATGTTATTAGCTTTTCTAAACTGTCACTTGTCATTTCTATTTATAGAAAAGTAACTCTTCCATTTCTGGCTTAGCATATCTTTAGCATCCTGTGATTATCTTGATCTTCCTCTATCACTTAATCTTCACCATTGATCTTGCACATTCTTCAATCTGCTTTTTGTAGACTTGTCAATCCAGCTGGTTGGATTGTTTGTTGATTGGTTATCTTGAATATTGAACTGGTCTGTGATTTTTTACTTTGAGAATTTCACTCAAGATCTCCAATTAGGCATATAGAGATCTTGACATTTCGATAAGTATAATAACTTATCAAGATCTCTAATGCTCTAGTGAATTTGACTTATAGAGGTCTCTGAGTTCTCGAATGAAATTTTGGCTTGTCGAGATCTCTCAGCATCATGTCTTCACTTTGACTTGTCGACAACTTAGAGTTCTCTAGTGAATTTTGACTTATCGATATCTCTGAGTTCTCTAGTGAACTTTAATTTATCGATAACTCAGAGTTCTCTAATGATTGTAGACTTGTCGATAACTCTAAGTCCTCTAGTAAAGAAATGACTTGTCGATATCTCCAACCTTCATGTCTTCTTGACTTGTCGATATCTCTCTGAGTTCTCTAGTAGCTTTCCTGACTTCTCGATAAGTCATTTGGAGTTCTCGAAAAACTTCTCTATAACACTAAATCTGTGACTTGTAGAGATCTTGACTTAGAATATTTTTAACCATACAGATTTATTCAACTCCAAGCTTCTTCAAAAATTTCTGAGGCATGATCCCCTTGATCTTCTTCCAGATAGAATCCTTAGGCTTGATACTTTTTCAGGAAAAATACTTCAGTCTGCTCCTTTGCATTTTTACAGACTTTAAGTGTTACAAGTACAAATACAAACTAAGATAACAATACAACTTACTTAGGGTTGACAAATTGTCTTAGTCTTGTTAAGGTACATGCATGTCTTATACAACAATCTCCCCCAATTTATGAGAAGATTGCTTAACATAAATTCATACCTGTTAACAAGACTAACCCCAAGTTTAAAATGATGGAAAATAAAATTAATACACAAAGCTTAATAGAATTACAATTTTTGTATATCATAAGATTTACAAGGTTCAATGGTTACAAGTATCAGGTAAAGACAATTTTTGTGTCTGCTTATTCTCTAAGTTGATCCTTTAAGTGGTCAAGAAGTTCAAGTTCTTCTATAATAGGTGTTCCACTTAGAGCTCCTACAAGTTTTTATCTTGATACCTTAGGATAACCACTGTCTAGAAATTATATGCAGAATCTTGAGAATCCACCAGTTTTGATGTTTAGAAATCTTCCATCTTTGGAGATTCTGCTCATTTCTTTTGCTTTCAACTCTTCAGATCTTTTTATGTACATCTCAATCTCTTCATCATACCTTATTCTTCTTTCTTCAGCTTAAGCCTCATTTTTTCTTTGTTTCCTCCTTTTCAATCAACCATTCAGCTAGAACTGATCTTCATGCCCTTGTAGCAGTATCCCTGTCCTTTAACAAGCTTATCACCCTCTTAATTTTTGTTGGAGACAAGGAATCCAGTAAGTCATTGCCAAGAAAAGTGAATGTCCCATCTTCAAAATAAATTCTAACTTCTCTCAGGGATACAACCCAGACTCTAACAATTTCCTCAGCTAGATGTTGGAAATGGTCTTCATTTGAGGTGCACCAATTTAGAGGTAGAAAGTCAAACTCTTTAAATCAATTCCAGATGGCCCTTTCAGTGGCTTCTTCTTTCTTTGTAGACTTGACTTTCTTAGGTTTTCTCCCAACAGATTTGTGCTTGAATTTTAGTGAAGGTTTGGCTAAAGGTAGGGTTGTCATTTTCTTGAGGTTAGTTTGGCTTGAGGTGATTGGAATTTTTAGGAAAGAGTTGGCTGTTTATTTGTACAGAAACTTTGGCTTTGAGGTTTGAGGTGGTTTGATGTTTGAGATAGTTGCTGTTTTAGGTTGAGCTGAGGTTTAAGTTAGTTGTGTTTGGATTTTTAGGGTTTGATGTGGTTCTGAGCCATCATAAAGCTTTTTGCTTCTCCTCTCATTTCTTCTCTTCTTTTCTTCAACTATCTTGTCATCCTCCTTCTTCTTCTCTCCACTCTTGCTGTCAGATGGCTTACTGGATTGACTTGGATTTGAGCCATAAGGATTTTGATCATCTTTCTTCTGCTCATCATCATCCAAATCATCCTTGTTGATCCGTGTTTTAGGGCAAGTTGGCTTCTACATTATCCAGATATCTCCTCAGTAGCTTTATCATTTCCATATCATCATTGTTCTGTTTTACTTGGTTTTTAAACCAGTTCCAAGGATCATGATAAGCTTCTTGTTACTCATGACACACTTTTTTGGGATATTAAAATGTTTGAATTGTTTAGTGTTTGGACAGATGTATGTTATACCCTTGCTTAACTGTAGATATGCTTCAGGAAAGGTAGTCACTTGAGAATCTCTCAATTCAGTTAATAGAACAGTATCTTCACGAGTTATAACTTTAACTTTGCTGATGAAGATATCTAACTTAGATGCCCTCCTTGAGACAAGGTAATTGAGGGAAACCTGCATACATCTGTCTGTCCCTGAGTCATTTGCATTGATCACTATTATCTTGTGCAAAACATTGTCCTGATTGACCATGATCACTCTTATGAAATTAATTTTATTTTCCAGGGCCTTTTTGTATGTGTAGTGATTGTTGTTGAGAGAAGCTTTTAAGGCTTTGAGTAGTTCATCAAACTCTCTGCTCAGACTAGGTCCTTCAGCAGCCCTAATAAGTCTCTCCATGTCAAGATTAACTTTTTTAGATAATTTCTTTTCAGCACCCTGGACTTGTTGTTGAGATGACCTTGATTATGCCAATATAGTCTCTATCTCCCCCTTAGTCTTGTTGACAGGCATGAGGAGGGGAGTAGGAATTTCAGGCCTTACCTGTTCAGGTAGAGAAGCTAGTGGTATGTTGAGTTTACCCATGATGGCTCCCAAAGCTATAGAATTATACATTTGAAGATGCTTGTGGGAGTCCACCAGGGTTTGGATATCTGTTTGTTGGCTCTTAACAAGAGATGTCAAGGCCTGAACTTGTGCAGTGAGAGAAGAGTTGGAGTCTTGCAATGCTGTGACTTGACCTTGTAGAGATTGAATCTGAAGATTTGTTGAAGTAGATGCAGGTTGATGGGAGCTTGATGTAGAGACAACAGTAGATGACCCAAATGTAGCGTGCACAAATTTTTACATCTCATCCATGACCAAGGGAGAAGCAGTGTATCTTGTAGTGTGCATCTGATCTAGCTTCAACCTTGTGTCATTAGATTTAATGATATGATTTTGACCTTGCTTGTGCAAGGCAACAAAGGAGTCCTTGAGTTGTGTCATGCTTTTATCTACCTCACTGAGTTCATATCTGGACATTTGGTCTGAGAAGTGTTTGAATTGATTTTTGATCTCAGTTTGAGAGGGAATGATTTCATCCATCTTTTCCTTTACCATCTTTCTGATCTTGTCTTCATGACTAGTCAATTTGACTTCAAGAGCTTTACCAAAGAGGTGAAAAGCCTTGAGTTGAGCTTTGTGCACTTCTGTGACTGCATCATACACTTCTTGTAGAGTCAAGGCCTTTACATTGCTTCCAAGGATAGTAACATACTATTCCCTGAATCTGCCCAAGACTTGATCCATTTCTAACATAAAGTCATCAGATAGCCATGCATCCACATTTCCATCTTTCTCTACATCATTTACAATTTTCTCTTTCTGCTTCTCAACTTCTTCATTATATATAAGCATGATAGCTTGATAATCTTGATTGCTCATGTTGGAAGTTAGAAGATGCTGAGAGATGTTGGCCAGTCCAGAAATCTGATCCACTAATAGATCATCTACAGAAGTTGGTTGAGAGCCAAATTCTTGCAGCCACTAAGAGAGAATATGAGGTTATGAGGAGGATGGTTCAGAAATACCTGTAACTGAAGTCACAGTTTGACTCACAGATTGCTCTGTGGTTTTGACAGTGTGGTGTCCTCCATTTGTAGTGGGAACCTCCAATTGAATTGGGAGGGATTTAACTGGGTTACTGTCATGTACACCAACCTCCAACCCTTGTGTGTCTTGCAGCACACTGGCACTTGAATGTGCTATACTTGCCTCCTCTATGAAAAAATCATGGGCAATTATACTCCTAGCTTCAACTGCCAAGGCAATTTCTGCTAGGGTTGTGAGGGGAGTTGCTCCTACATGAGGGGCCTCCAATTTAATTGGAGAGGATTTAGATAGCTCCCCCTCAGGAGTAGTACCCTCAAACATTTCAGTCTTTGAATATTGTTTTGCACATGAAGGTGCATTAGAAGTATTCATGGGGTCTTCAGTAATAACTGATGAATCCCCCATGTTTGTGATGGTGTCATCAAGGTCTACCCCAGCATGTAGCCTCTCACCATCTAAATGGAGTGTCTGGGTAGTGAGCAAAGCTTCTTGAGCTAAGTCACTTGATTTTTGTTGTACTTGAGAAGTGGATTCAAATAATATTGGAATAGAAGAATTTTGAGTCGTAAGAATTTGGTGCTCAGTTGTGAGTGTTGGCAGCTCCCCCCTGAATGAATGAGGGAGCTTCAAGAGATGTGCCCTCACTGTGTGTGCCTTCCTTGTTTCTCCTACCATACACTTGAATTGCTTCTTGTGCAGACTCACTACTGGTTGGTTTTATAACTGCATTCTATTGGGAGGATGCAGAGGTGGCTAGAGTGGTCAGCTCAGTTTGTTTACTCCTTTTGGATTTCTTGACCAAGGGTGACTTTTTTCAGCTATGTCCTCACTACTCTCAGTTACTATAGTTAAGGTTGCCCCCTTTCTCTTCTCTCACCTCATCCTTTTGAGAAGATGAGGTGGTTAGTTGCCTAACTTTTAAAGGTTTTGGAGGAATGGTTGCAGCTTGGGAGGATCCATGTTGGTGTTCATGTGCTTGTACTTCCACAGGTTCAAGGATCATAGCTGAGCTAGATTATATGTTAGATCTCATGTCAGGCATAGGATAGGGGTAAGTCCTAAACCTCTCCAACATAAATTGAGTGATTTTCAGACTTACATTTACCTTATTCTTTGTAGTAAGTGAGTCAAATATTATTTTGGACACTTGCTTACAATTGCCTATTTTTGTGCTATCTATTCCATTCAGTAAGTGTATGTTTGCTACTTTATGATTTAAAGTGGTCATAATAAATCTAGGAAAGAAAATTTCCTTACCTCTAGCTGACAGGGGCATTGTTAGCCTGGTTGCAAGCTCTTCTAGGATCAATGGACCAACATTCAAGTGTCTGTTGTGTGCAATTGAATACACCAGCTTTTGCACAATACTTGAAATGTTGTCATATCCTGTTTTCCTGCAAGTGAAGACCCTTACCACAGAGTCAAATATGAAAGACCACTCCTTCCTCATATTGGTCATGTTTAAGCTTGACAGGTTGATTCTTCCACCATAGTTGATGAAGTCCATGAACTCAGTCAGCTCATCAGGAGTTGGTACCTCCACCAGATTCTCAGTTGGCAGCCTCAAAGCTCTATTCACATCTTTGTCATTGAATTCTATTAGTTGGCCTCTAATTGTGCATGACACCACCATAGAAAGATAGTTGTTGTTTACATCAGTCCTCACTACAGATGTAGTCCAGAATTCATGCAACACATCTAGATACAGTACTGGATTTGCAGTCAAAGTACCTGCAAGATAGGATTCAGCCAACAGTTTCACAAACCCCTTGAAACCTATCAAAGGCTTGGTTTGTATCAATAAAAGCAAGATAATTGGTTCCTCTCTCTGGGATAAATGTTCTTGCAACATTTAGAGCCATTGCTGATTGATGAGAATGAGTGGAGAAGAAAAATTTCTGAGAAAGGATAAAAAACGAGAGAGAAATTGGTTTTGGATTGAAAGCTAGGTCACTTAAGATCTCGAAAGTTGTAAGTATGTATATGTATCGAGAAGTCTGGGTATTTATAGTAAAAGTAAATGACTTGTCGAGAACTCAAAAATAGACGTATAGAGTTTGTCTATTGAGAAGTCATTTTAAGAAATGAAATATATATCGAGAAGTCATTTTAAATTACTCTTATAGAAAACTAAAAATTGACTTATCGAGATATCAAATAAATACCCAGTTTGTCCAAAAATGGACTGAATTAATTCCAACTTTTATTTGAATAAATTCAAAATAAAATTAGAATAAATTTTCCAAAAGTATTTTACCAAAATAATTTATTAAATTAAATTATTTCAGTTCTGAGTTATTGATAAGTCAACATTGTACTTGTAGAGAACTCTATGAATTAACATTAGTTACACTACTAGAGAACTCTATAAGGACTTATCGATAAGTCATTTTTAACCTATCGAGAAGTCAATCGAGAAGTCAATAAATTGACTTTTCGAGAACTCACTCGAGAAGTCCTAAAATGACTTGTCGAGAAGTCACTTAGACTTACCGAGAACTCAGTTCTCTATATACTTCTAATTATTACAGTTCTGCCTTGTGTTAATTTTACATATTAAAGATGTAAATTAGCAATTAAGTAGTTTACTTAGAATTTAAAAAATTCCAAGTTGAATTTAGAATTTTGAAAAAATAAATATGCAGAGTTTTCTGAAATATTTATAGTTCATATTTCAGTTAATTTCCTGTTACATATTGAATTCTCAATGATCAGAAGAAGCTCAGGATTTGGTTGTTCGGGTGTCCTCGGGATCTGATGTACCGTACGGATTTGGTATGTCATCAGCATTTGTATGACATCAGTATTTGAAGACAGTCAGCATTAGATGATTTGTTCCGTTCCTTATACTGTGGAGCAGATATCTGTTACGTCTGAGTTATAGGACTTTATCTATTTAGTTTAAGATATGTATCAGTTTCAGTAAATTTTTGATAATACATATCTTAGATTAATCTGTTGTAGTTGTGTAGTATATAAACATAGTTTAGGTTATCACTTAGGGGATCACACTCGAGGATTATTCGACCTAGCAGCTCTCAAGAACATCAGTATTTTTTGAGAGGATTTTGTAACAGTTTTTATCAGAAATATAAAAAGCTGTTATATTTTATTACTTGTTCGAAACATTTATACAATTGTATCCAACCCCCCTTAAACAATTGTATCTTTACTTGGCAACAATTGGTATCAGAGCACACTAATAAATTTACAATCAGAAACGATCTAAACATGTCTCTAAGCAAGTATGAAAGCATTAAAATTCTCATTACGAAAAAGACTGAATATCCAACATGGATGGTGAAGATGCTCATGTACCTGGAAGCTACAGATCCAGATTATCAAGACGTAATCAATGATAGACCCTTCATGCCAACAAAACTGGTGCCTGTAACTCCTACGGTTGTTGAACATTATCAACTAAAGGACAAGACAGAATGGACACCAGAAGAGAAAGTAGATGTGCTGAAAGATGCAAAGGTGAGAAATATTTTGCATAACAGTCTTGATTCTGTGATGTCAAACAGGGTTATAGCCTACAAGCCTGCCAAAGAGATCTGGGATGCTCTTGAAACTCAATGTCAAGGAACCATGGCCATCAAGAACAACAGAAGGGCTGTTCTGATTCAAGAATATGAACACTTTGAGGCCAAGCCTGATGAAATTCTCACTGACATCTATGACATATTTTTGACTCTTCTAAACAATCTGTCTTTGGTGGGAAAGGTGTATGATCGAGAGGATTCAAACACCAAGTTTCTGAGAGCCTTGAGTGAATAATGGGAGACTCAGACTTCAATCATACGACATCAGTATGATTTGGACGTAATTACTCTGAATGAAGTCTATGGCATGCTGAAAACTCATGATTTGGAAGTTCAGCAAAGGAGGGAGAGGAAAAGAAACAAAGGGAAATATGTTGCTTTGAAAGTGAATGATAAAGCTTCAAGAGAAAAGTCTGTTGGAGCTGCAAGAAAGAAGAACAATTTTCTAGAATCAGATACTGATGATTCATCATCAAATCCTGATGATGATACTGATTCTAAAACTGATGAGAACATGACAGATTCTGATGTCATGCAAATGGCCGCATTGTTGGTTAAGGGCTTCAGGAGGATGCAGTTCAGGAAGTCCAGGAATAACAGAAGCTTCAGGAAGAAGTTTAATGGAGGTGAAAGGAAGTCAACTGGGAGAAAAGATGGAAAGGACTCTAGAGCTGGGAAGATAGACAAGACAAAGATCAAATGCTACAACTGTGATGAACTTGGTCACTTTGCCACAGAGTGCAAGAAAACAAAGCATGGCAAAGGAAAGAGCAAAGCCCTGATCACATGAAACAAGAATTGGGTGGACTCCTCTGATTCTGAAGATGAAGACACATGTTATGCACTGATGGTCAGCCTTGATGATCCTGCTGCTTCTGAGCCTAAGGTACAAACTCTTTTTTTCTCTTTTGATACTGAAAACATATCTGAATTGAAATCTATTCTTAAATCTTTGCATGGTAATTTTAAGAATAAGACTCTAGAAAATGATAGACTTATAACTGAAATTGAGATACTGAAGTCTAGGACTGAACAGTTAGAGTCTGACTTAATAAATCAAATAGATTTGAAGAAAGAATGTGAGAGAGCTAAACATTTAGTTAAGATTATTGAGGCTAGATACAGTATATTAGAAAAGGATCTAGAAAATGAGAGAAAAACTCTTAAAGCCTAGACTGTTTCAGGTAAAAAGGTTCATGAGATAATCTAAAAGAAAAACTGGAAGAATGTTTAGGCTATAAAGATGGAGTTAAGGATGTTGACACTGAAAATAAAATTACTCTTAAAACTCCTGTTAAGTTTATCTCTTCAGAAGCTGATGAACCCAAATCCACTTTTGAAAAGGGTTCAACATCAGTATCACAAGAAAAAATGGTAAGTGATAAAACTCTAAGAAAGGAAAGAAAGGAAACCATTATGTCTGTTAAGAAAGAAAAGAACATAGGACTTTTGTCAACAAGAGAATTGAAAAACAAAATATCTGAGGCTACTGATAAACCTCAAGCAAAAAGTCCTAAAAGAAACAGGAATGGTAAGCAAGGTATTTCTAAGGATTCAAATTACAAGGTTGTTCCCAATGCTCCTAGGAAAGCTTGTTTTAACTGTGGAAATATTAATAATCTTGCTATTGATTACAGGAGGAATAAGAAAAGGAAAACTACTATTCATGAGTCTGATGTTAGGGGTATATCAGTATTTTATAAATCACAAAATCCTTGTTTTTATTATGGTAGTAGTTGGCATTCAATTTATACTTTTAGTTCTTATCACAAGTTGTATCACAATTACTATGAACCTTTGCCTAAGTTTAATAAAGTTGTTTGTGTGATTAATTCTGTTGGTTTTACTGAACTTGCTTCTGACAAGACAAATCCTGACAAAGGAAAGACTGTCAAAAGTACTCCTGACACACGTAGGCTTAAGTTGTCCAAGAAGAGGGCCCAATAAATGTGGGTCCTTAAAAATCCTTCTAATTAATTATTCTTCTGATTGCAGGGTAACAAGAAAAATACACTTGTCTTGGATAGTGGATGTTCAGGACACATGACTAGAAATAAATCCCTGTTGTCAGAATTTGAGAAGAAGGTTGGCCCAGATGTATCTTATGGAGATGGAAATGTAGGACATACTCTAGGATATGGCAACCTGATAATTGGAAGAGTGGTAATAGAGAATGTAGCTCTGGTGGATGGACTGAAGCATAATCTTCTGAGCATCAGTCAAATCACTGACAGAGGTTATCATGTGGTATTCTATGACTCACACTGTGAATTTGTTCATAACAAGTCAAAGAAAATTGTCTTGATAGGATACAGACATGGTAACATTTATGAAGCAAGGCTACATGAAAGTCTTGAAAAGGAAGCTACTTACCTTATCTCTAAGGCATCAGTTGATGAGAGCTGAAACTGGCATAAGAAGCTATCACATCTCAACTTCAATTCAATCAATGAACTTACCAAGAAGGAGCTTGTAAGAGGATTGCTAAACATGCTACACTCAAGTGATGGTCTTTGTGATGCTTGCCAAAAGTCTAAACAAAGAAGAGTATCTTTCAAAAGCAAAACATAATTCTCTATCTCTGAGCCATATCACATGCTGCACGTGGACCTTTTTGGACCAGTGAACATAATGTCCATCAACAAGAAAAGGTACATACTTGTAATTGTTGATGATTTCACTAGATATACATGGGTCTATTTTCTACTCAGGAAGGATGAAACTCCAGAAATTATTTTGGACCATATAAGGCAAATTGAAAATGGATCTACTCACAAAGTGAAAATCCTGAGAAGTGATAATGGCACTGAATTCAAGAACTCAAAGATAGAGGAATTCTGCAAGTACAAAGGCATAAATGTAATGCCCTCCAGACCCGGGGTATAAGTCTGGGGGTTACTGGCTAATCACCAAACCTGTACAATCTGATTAACAAATAATAAAGAAATGAATCTAAATTCCTTTACACTAACCAGAATCTTTTTAGGTTGAAGTATGAAAACAAGAACCACTAACTACTTTATTACAAACCAAATTCAAAATCTTACAAACTCTCTTTATTACAAACTATTGTCTAACCAGTTTTAAACTAATTTCATCTTTTTATTCAAACACACACACTAACTATCTACATTCCACCTGTTCGGGCAATTCAAAGCTTTCTTCCTGGATTGGGATCAACACCTTGGGTATGAGAGGATCCTGAGGCTTGACCCGCTTCTTTACCACTCGAGTCCTGATGGGTTTCATATTCCCTCTTAACTGAAAATAATAAGGTGAATAACAACAAAAAGGGGTGAGCCAAAAATTGCTCAACAAGTCCACAAAATATAAACAGTGTTTAAGTAGTTTAAATGAAACGGTAACCTGGGTATATCTCCAAGGATATAACCCCGCGAGAGTAGAAAGAAGGCCATTGCTGGCGAGTACAAATGAACTCAACTGGACACAAGTTCGCAACTATACCCTGCTGATCAGCCAGGATATAGTGTAGATCTATATCCCACTATATAGATCCCGTCGGGCACCCAGGCACTACGGCCCATCTCAAGGATCCGGTTATGTCCCGGTCCTTAGGATTAAGTAAACTTAATCCCCAAAAGTATCATTATCCAGTCCATGGAATAGCAACCGAAACAATCGGTATGCTTTGATATATTCTAATCACCAGAATATATCAATATTTATAAGTAACAATTGGAATATGAACAATGAATTCAAATAAAAAGGAGAAATCAAGAATCGAAATGGAATATGAACAAGAATCAAAAGAGTGCAAGCGTAATCAGAACTTGAAGAAATATCATTATTCTGAAATTAGAATAGGGGAAAAACTTGCCTTAAATTATGTCACCTTTGTCTATCACCGACTCAACCTGCCTTGCTGGCTTAGCTTCTGTTAGAGAAATAGACTGGTTTAGTCATTTCGTACTTCAATTGCGTCTTGAATCGCATTCACATCGTTCCTATTGTCTACCCATTTACGCTTATGACTGACATCGTATATTATATATTAGCAAGTAAGACTCGATTAACCACATAATACACATAAGCACATAAGCACATAATTATTTTTATAGGAAAAAATATTTTTTAGAATCAAAATCGACCAGCTGATCGCTCAACTGATCATTATCTGACTCGTTTCCTATTTTTCGGAATTTTTCAGATTCGTCTCGGCACGCGATTCGATTGATAATCAAACAAATAACAAAGTCAACAAATTTCTAGAAGAAATGAGGCTTTAATATTATTTTTAATGAAAAAAATCATTTTTCTGAGTCAAAGGGCTTTCAGTTTCGCTCGAATCGGACTAACGGTCTATTTAATATTAATTAAACATAATTAATTCAATTTATTATTCAATATAAATAATTATTACTAATTTTAAAACCCTAAAATAATTTTTAAATAATTGTTTAAGAAAAATCAGAATTAAAATGATTTTTCTATAATTTTTGGAATTAAAATGAATTTATTATGATTTATTGAAAATTATTTGATTAATTATCAAAATAATTAATCATTTTTAAATAATTAATAATAATAATAAATAATATTAATTAATTAATTAATAATTGAGAAAATACTTAAATCAGATTTTTAGAAAATATTTCAGAATTATTTATAATATAAACCAATTAATTAAATAATTAATTAATCAATTTATAATATAAATAAATCTCATTTTTATAATTAATAAAATAAAAATAAAAATTAAATCCAGAAACATTTGTCAGTAACAGAATCTCTGACAAAACGGATCAAAACCGAGTTCATAGACCGGGTCAAACGGGTTGGGTTCCGGGTCATGAAGAACATGACCGGAAATTACCCAGAATCCGGCCACCGGCCAAGATTCCGGCCAACCAAAAATCAGGCCAAAACAACATCGTTTGGTACGGATTTTGAGACCAAACCATTCCAAATCACTTCCACAACACAACCACACCGTTCAATCGTCGGAATCATCCCTGGATACCATTCTCCGATCAAACCGACTTAAAACTCCGGCCAAACTTCGAATTTCTTCATTTGTACATGAAACTTAACGTTCTATAGTGCAAATCAAAGCTTACAACACGTATAATCAAAGCCCAAACAATTCAGGAACCAAATATTCACCAAAATCACGAAGCTATAGTTTTGAAAATTGAACATAAACCCTAACAATCGAATATTACTATCCAGGCATCGTTTGTTCAATTAAACACCATGAATTGATTGCAAATAACATCAGTAAGCTATATCAATCATCAAAACATCATAATAACCCTAGAATCAAAAATCCCTAATGCGAACATAAACCCTGGAAATCAAAAATCAAAAACTACGAATTAAAACATGAAATTGATGCTAGAAACAGAAAGAACAGATCAAACCTTCAATTTGGGTACTTGAATCACATGATTTGATGCTGTAATCAGTGAGAAATCACGGTTTGAATTGCTGACCCGACCCTGTTCTTCCCGACCCGATTTTAGAGAATTTTGTGAATTTTGCAGATTTTTAATGATTAATTATAATTAATTAAATAAAAATTAGGCTGTTTATAGTAGTAAAATTAATACTCCTAATTAAAATTAAGGCCCTTATTCTACACTTTTTAAAATTAATAAGCCCCTAATTTTATAATTTTTGAGTATTAAAATTTAATTTATAAATATTTTATATATGCAATATATATATGCCAAAATTTTCCAAAAATTGTGAATAATGGCAAAAATACAAAGAAATGGTTTAAATAAAAGTCCTATAATTTTATAAAAATAAAAATGTGATTTTTGTGGGGTTTTTAACACCCAATGAGGCCCGAAAAGTCACTTTTCGTAAAACGAGAAAATTTATAAAATACCTAGATGTTCAGAATAATGCGATAGTAAAAGTCGTTTGATGAAAAATAAGGCCCATTATTTTATTTGAAATACCTGCTTTAAAATCATGATTCGGGTCGTAAAACGTTTGAAATGAAAGTTGTAAATGAAAAATAGAATACCTGAAAAATATCTTAAAAGTACCGAGACGACACAGAATGCATGTAACACATAGCAATTAGGGTTTGATAGATAATTCCAAATAAATGAGACATTAACACACATAATTTATTATAAATATGATATAGTACATACGTAAATTTCCCAGACGTTACATCTTTCCCCCCTTAATAGATTTCTGTCCTCAGAATCTTGCTACGAAAACATATGAGGATATTTTTCTAACATTTCGCTCTCAAGTTCCCAGGTTGATTCTTCAACCATAGGGTTTCTCCATAATACACGCACTAAAAACACAGACTTATTTCTCAACACTTTCTCTTGCCGATCTAAAATTCTTATCGACACGTGAAAAACATTGTGAATATGTTGCATATGAGGCGGTAAAGCTAATTCGTATGCAACTTTTCCCACTTTCTTCAAAATTTCAAATGGTCCGACGTATCGTGGCTTCAATTTCCCCTTGTTGCCAAATCTAGTTAATCCTTTCCATGGCGATATTTTGAGTAACACATGCTCTCCTTCCTGGTAGTCCATATCCTTCCTTGCTTGATCTGCATATTTGCGTTGCCGGTTTTGTGCTACATCCAATCGTTTTCGAATGAGTACTATCTTTTCTTTAGTCTGTTGGATTAATTCTGGACCCAAAACCTTGCGTTCTCCAACTTCATCCCAATATACTGGTGATCTGCATTTTCTTCCATATAACGCTTCATACGGTGGCATTCCAATGCTTGCATGATAGCTGTTGTTGTAAGAAAATTCAACCAAAGGTAGATGCTCATCCCAGCTGCCTTCGAAATCAATCGCACAAACTCGTGGCATGTCCTCGATTGTTTGGATAGTCCTTTCACTTTATCCATCGGTTTACGGATGATAAGTGATACTCATGTTTAATTTAGTTCCAAGACATTCTTGAAATTGTCTCCAAAATCTTGAATTGAAACGGGGATCTCGATCAGACATGATAGATATTGGAACTCCATGTCACATCCCAATTTTCTTGAGATACAAGTGCACTAGCTTGTCGAGTGAAAATCTTTCGTTGATCGGTAGAAAATGTGCTGACTTTATTAGTCTGTCAATGATTACCCATATCGCATCATGATTGGCTTTAGTTCTTGGTAGTCCTACCACAAAATCCATCACTAGATGTTCCCATTTCCATTCTGGAATATCCAATGGTTGCAGTAATCCACTCGGGCGTTGATGTTCCGCTTTAACTCGCTGGCATATGTAACATTTACTTACCCATTCGGCTATCTCCTTCTTCATATTTGGCCACCAAAAGTATTCCTTCAGATCACGATACATTTTTGTACTTCCTGGATGAATGGAATATTTCGAACTGTGCGCATCTCGCAATATTTCTTCTTTCAGTTCTGCCACGTTAGGGATCCAGATTCTTGATGCAAAACGTAGAATTCCTTCATTATCCTTCTGAGTTGTGATTTCTTCTCCAGTTAAGTCATCATCTTGACTCATCACTTCTTCTTGACAGCGGAGAATCTTCTCTAGTAATTCCGATTGAAAAGTCATAGCGTAGATAGCTTATGTAGATTCATTGGGAACACAAATTTCGATTTCCAATTTGTCAAATTCCTTGGCTAATTCTTTGCATGCAGTTAACAAATTCAATCTTTCTTTCCGGCTTAGTGCATCTACCACAACATTTGCTTTCCCTGGATGATAACTAATCATAACATCGTAATCTTTAATCAATTCCAGCCATCGGCGTTGTCTCATGTTCAGTTCCTTTTGTGTAAAGATGTACTTCAGACTTTTATGATCCGTGTAGATTTCGCATTTTTTACCGTAGAGATAGTGTCTCCAAAGTTTCAATGCAAATATGAACGCTGCAAATTCCAGGTCATGCGTAGGATATTTTTGTTCATGAGGTTTTAGCTGTCTCGAAGCATATGCAATGACTATTACCGTGCTGCATCAGTACACATCCTAATCCGCGGTATGAAGCATCGCTGTAAATGACAAAATTCCCATGCTCGTCTGGCAATACGAGTACCGGTTCGGTTACTAATCAATTCTTCAGCTCCTGGAAACTTTCTTCACATTTGTCATCCCATACGAAATTTTCACTTTTTCGAGTTAGCTTGGTCAACGGCGTTGCTATTTTCGCAAAATCTTTGACAAATCTTCTATAATATCCTGCCAATCCCAAGAAACTTCGAACATCTGTTGGTGTCTTTGGCCTTTCCCAACTCAACACAGCTTCAATCTTCGCGGGATTGACTAGAATGCCTTCTCTATTGATGATGTGCCCTAGAAATTGTACTTCCTTCAACCAGAATTCACATTTTGAGAATTTCGCGTACAGTTGCTCTTTCCTCAGAATTTCCAAAGCAATCCTCAAGTGCTCAGCGTGCTCTTCTTCCGTCCTTGAGTAAATCAAGATGTCATCAATAAATACAATCACGAATTTATCCAGATACCTTTTGAATGCCCTGTTCATCAGATCCATGAATGCTGCTGGTGCATTGGTCAAATTGAATGCCATTACAAGAAACTCGTAATGTCCATATCTAGTACGGAATGCAGTCTTGGAAATATCTTCAGCTTTAATTTTCGATTGATGATAGCCCGATCGCAAATCTATCTTCAAAAACCATGAGGCTCCTTTTAGCTGATCGAATAAATCATCGATTCTTGGTAGAGGATATTTATTCTTGATAGTGAGCTTATTCAATTCCCGATAGTCAATGCATAGTCACATGCTGCCTTCTTTCTTCTTTACGAACAATACCGATGCACCCCACGGAGATACACTAGGTCTAATAATGCCTTGGTCTAGAAGATCTTGCAGTTGCGTTAACAATTCCTTCATCTTGACTGGAGCCATTTGATATGGAGCTTTCGAAACTGGTTCTGTACCTGGCGCTAAATCAATCCTAAATTCAATTTCTCGATTGGCGGTAACCCTGGAAGACGTCCGGAAATTCACATACAACTGGAATATCTTCTATTTTAGGACTTCCTTTCTCAGTACTAACACGTAAGCTATATACATCTCACATCCCTTTCGAAGCAATCGTTTGGTCTGCATCGCAGTCAGAAATTTCTTTTATTGTTTTTCCCCCTTGAACATTACCGTTGCATTTTCCGCAGTTCGTAACTTGACTTTCTTGTTCGCGCAATCGATCTGAGCATTATGACAAGCTAACCAATCCATTCCCAAAATGACGTCAAACTCTCCCAACTTAAAAGGGATCAAGTCTATGGAGAAATGATGTCCGGCTATTTCGATATCGCACGCAGGACACACTCGATCTACCGGAATTTGGTCGTCATTCGCTAATTTTATAATTAACGTCTCGCACAACCTTTCAATTTTGTAATGTAACTTATCAAGGAATTCTTCAGAAATAAATGAACGGGTAGCTCCCGAATCAATTAATACTTTTGAATCTACAGAATTCACCAAAAGCGTACCTACAATTACACTAGAACTCTGCACTGCTTCTTTCATTATCATATTGAAAGTTCTTGATCTGGGTTGATTAGGCGGCGGTGGAGGAGGTAATGCCTACACTTTCGGAATACTGGCTGCCATTGCTGGTCCTTTGCAATTCCTAGCGATATGCCCTTTCTTTCCACACTGGTAGCAAGTAATTTTGGTTGTTTTTCCTGTTGGACATTCGTTAGAATAGTGCCCTTTCTACTTACATTTGAAACATGTCACATCCGCTTTGATACATATGTCGGTGTGTTTTCGTCCACAAGTTCTGCAGTACGACACTGGAACTCTGACAATTCCCTGCTGGTTGGGGGCTTGGAAATGATTACCTGTCTTCTGGATACCTTGTCCTATTCTTTTAAAATTCAAATTTGTCCTGGGCTTGAAATCCCGGCTTCCTACTGGGTCGGTCTTGGAAACTTCCCTGTCCTCTTTCCTTTTGAGATCTTTCGCTTTCCCCTTCAATGATCAAGGCTTTCTGGACTACAGCGGTATACGTTGTTAACTCAAAAACTGCAACTTGCCCACGGATCCACGGTCGTAACCCTTCTTGAAACCTTTGGACTCATTTTTCTTCAGTATCAACTTGTTCTGGAACGAACCTAGCCAATTCAGTAAATTTGGCTTCATACTCCGTCACGGACATACTTCCCTGCTTCGATTCCAAAAATTTAATCTACATTTGATTTCTCACATAGCGAGGAAAATCTTTCTCTAAGAACAGCTCTTTAAACCTATCACATGCAACAACATCTTCACCTTCTAAAGCCTTTTTAGATTCCCACCAAAAATTCGCTTCTCATTTCAACAAATAACTAGCAAAGCTAGTCTTCTCGTATTCGCCTACCTTCACTAGCGCAAATGCTTTCTCTTTTTTTTTCAACCAAGTGGTAGCCTTAATAGGATCGGTTGACCCATCATATTCTGGGGGTTTAACCGACTAAAACTGTTTAAAAGTAACAATAGGTATAGCTGGTGGTATCTGAGGCTCAGGACGAGGTGGCTGTTGTAACATTTACTGTTGAATCTGCTGCTGCTATTGCTGCATCTGTTGTTGCATCATTACCATCTGTTGTTGCATCAGATGGAACATTTGGTTCATGGTATCATTGGTTTGTTCTTCGGAATTGCTATTAGAAGTCTCAGTCCTAGTATATCTCTTTGGTGCCATTTTCTGATAATAAAACAAGTGATGTCTCTTTAACAGTTTATTAAATAATTGACAGTAGATAAGAAAACAATTTATCCTATATTAACAAAATTTAGATAATGGTTCAAAGAAAGAAAACAGTTTGGTTAATATAAAAACAGAAAATGTAAACAGCTAAATGAAATGTTTGTCTCTTTTTTCGACAGGATTTAAAATATGAAAAGCTGTAAAACAATAAAGTAAAAGTAAATTCTATAAAACTGTAAAGACTGAAATTTAAATAAAGGAAATTTTGAAAAAGTTCATTTTATATATGACACCAGCCTCAGGTTTAAGTGCTTGGTACAAAAAGTCTCGCTCTGCTGGTCATAACTGCGGCTACAAGTCAAACTAACTACTACCAGTCAACTACTACTACAAGTCAAGCTACTACTACACACATACACACTACTCACTATGTCATACTAGGATACATCTATATACATCTGTCCTCTGAAGTCAATATCTCAGAACCCCGGTAGAATACGCCTCAGCTCATCCCTAAGTATCTGAACCAAAGTTTGCGCCATACGGAATATCCTGTAAAACTCCGCAAAAGAAGGCGGCCCCTCGTGTGTCAAATCATCCAGCTCCCAGGTAACACTCATCAAAGTAGACTGTAACATCTGCCTCATCATGTAATCTGGATGTAAGGCAGCTAACGGTCCTCGGTCTCTCTGATCAAATAAATGCATGATCTCCCTACACTGAGCTCTCTAGTACTCAACATCATCTCTCATAACCTTGTACTCATGGTATGGTACCATATATGGCTGTGCAACCTAACCCACTGACTCCTATGACGGAACCCTCGGCATCCCTGCACCCTGCTGTGGAAAACCCCAACTGTAAATCCACATCATGCTCGCCCATCCCCTCAACTGGGATCATCTGAAATATGTCTAGCTCTGGGGCATGTACTGGTATAGGAGGCAATACTGGTGGTGGTGGAAGCTCTGGCTCAATCCCCGGTATAAACTGATGCTCTGCCGATAGTGGAATTATCGTCTCAAAGAACTCCAATGGATCAAACATCTTTATAGGGTCATGGACTATCCCTTGTACTGCAGGTACTGGCTCCTGTGGCAATGGTGGTGGAGGTGGAAGAGGAGGAAACATGAACTCGGATACTGGTGGCACAACTGGTGTGACAGGCCCGGTGACTGTCCTCTCAGAAGAAGCCGAATAACCTGACGATGCCATCTGATAATATAGCAAAGAAAGAAGAAAGGTCACTAAATCATTCCTAGAACTAATACCTTTCTAGCCTAATCTTATATAAGTCCTAACACTATTCTTCCTATTTGACTATTCCTATCCTATGTGATCTTCCTATCTTATCTTAACCCTAATGTTCTTGTTTTCAGGGACCAAACCTACCGCTCTGATGCCAAACCTGTAACGCCCTCCAGACCCGGGGTATAAGTCTAGGGGTCACTAGCTAATCACCAAACCTGTACAATCTGATTAACAAATAATAAAGAAATGAATCTAAACCCCTTTACACTAACCAGGATCTTTTTAGGTTGAAGTATAAAAACATGAACCACTAACTACTTTATTACAAACCAAATTCAAAATCTTACAAACTCTCTTTATTACAAACTATTGTCTAACCAGTTTTAAACTAATTTCATCTTTTTATTCAAACACACACACTAACTATCTACACTCCACCTGTTCGGCCAACTCAAAGCTTTCTTTCTGGATTGGGATCAACACCTTGGGTATGAGAGGATTCCGAGGCTTGACCCGCTTTTTTACCACTCGAGTCCTGATGGATTTCATATTCCTTCTTAACTGAAAATAATAAGGTGAATAACAACAAAAAGGGTGAGCCAAAAATTGCTCAACAAGTCCACAAAATATAAACAGTGTTTAAGCAGTTTAAATGAAAAGGTAACCTGGGTATATCTCCAAAGATATAACCCCGCGAGAGTAAAAAGAAGGCCATTACTGGCGAGTACAAATGAACTAAACTGGACACAAGTTCGCATATATACCCTGCTGATCAGCCAGGATACAGTGCAGATCTATATCCCACTATATAAATCACATCGGGCACCCAGGCACTACGGCCCATCTCAAGGATCCGGTTATGTCCCGGTCCTTAGGATTAAGTAAACTTAATCCCCAAAAGTATCACTATCAAGTCCATGAAATAGCAACCGGAACAATCGATATGCTTTGATATATTCTAATCACCAGAATATATCAATATTTGTGAGTAACAATTGAAATATGAACAATGAATTCAAATAAAAAGGAGAAATCAAGAATCGAAATGGAATATGAACAAGAATCAAAAGAATGCAAGCATAATCAGAATCTGAAGAAATATCACTATTCTGAAATTAAAATAGGGGAAAAACTTGCCTTCTACGTGACTCACTGCAAATATGTCACCTTTGTCTATTACCGACTCAACCTGCCTTGCTGGCTTAGCTTCTATTACATAAATAGACTGGTTTAGTCATTTCGTACTTCAATTGCGCCTTGAATCGACTTCACATCGTTCCTATTGTCTACCCATGCGCATATGACTGACTCGTATATTACATATTAGCAAGTAAGACTCGATTAACCACATAATACACATAAACACATAAGCACATAATTATTTTTATAGAAAAAAAATAATTTTGAGAATCAAAATCGACTCGATGATTGCTCAACTGATCATTATCTGACTCGTTTCCTATTTTTTGGAATTTTTCTGATTCGTCTCGGCACGCGATTCGACTGATAATCAAACGAATAACAAAGTCAACAAATTTCTAGAAGAAATGAGGCTTTAATATTATTTTTAATGAAAAGAATTCACTTTTCTGAGTCAAAGGTCTTTCGTTTCGCTCGAATCGGACTAACGGTCTATTTAATATTAATTAAACACGAATAATTCAATTTATTATTCAATATAAATAATTATTACTAATTTTTAAACCCTAAAATAATTTTAAAATAATTGTTTAATAAAAATCAGAATTAAAATGATTTTTTTATAATTTTTGGAATTAAAACGAATTTATTATGATTTATTGAAAATTATTTGATTAATTATCAAAATAATTAATCATTTTTAAATAATTAATAAATAATAAGTAAATAATAAAAAATTGAGAAAATAATTAAATCTGATCTTTAGAAAATATTTCAGAATTATTTATAATATAAATCAATTAATTACATAATTAATTAATCAATTTATAAAATAAATAAATCTAATTTATATAATTAATAAAATAAAAATAAAAATTAAATCCAGAAACATTTGTCAGAAATTGAATCTCTGACAAAACGGATCAAAACCGGGTTCATAAACCGGTTCAAACGGGTTGGGTTCCGGGTCATGAAAACATGACCGGAAATTACCTAGAATCCGGCCACCGGCCAGGATTCCGGCCAACCAAAAATCAGGCCAAAACAACATCGTTTGGTACTGATTTTGAGTCCAAACCATTCCAAATCACTTCCACAACACAACCACACCGTTCAATCGTCGGAATCATCCCTGGATACCATTCTCCGATCAAACCGACTTAAAACTCCGGCCATACTTCGAATTTCTTCATTTGTACATGAAACTTAACGTTCTATAGTGCAAATCAAAGCTTACAACACGTATAATCAAAGCCCTAACAATTCAGGAACCAAATATTCACCAAAATCACGAAGCTATGTTTTGAAAATTGAACATAAACCCTAACAATCGAATATTACTATCCAGGCATCGTTTGTTCAATTAAACACCATGAATCGATTGCAAATAACATCAGGAAGTTATGTCAATCATCAAAACATCATAATAACCCTAGAATCAAAAAGCCCTAATTCGAACATAAACCCTAGAAATCAAAAATCAAAAACTACGAATTAAAACATGAAATTGATGCTAGAAACAGAAAGAACATATCAAAACCTTCAATTTGGGTACTTGAATCACACGATTTGATGTTGTAATCAGTGAGAAATCACGGCTTGAATTCCTGACCCGACCCTGTTCTTCCCGACCCTGTTCTTCCCGACCCAATTTCAGAGAATTTTGTGAATTTTGCAGATTTTTAATGATTAATTATAATTAATTAAATAAAAATTAGGCTATTTATAGTAGTAAAATTAATACTCCTAATTAAAATTAAGGCCCTTATTCTACACTTTTTAAAATTAATAAGCCCCTAATTTTATAATTTTTGAGTATTAAAATTTAATTTATAAATATTCTATATATGGAATATATATGCCAAAATTTCCCAAAAATTGTGAATAATGCAAAAATACAAAGAAATGGTATAAATAAAAGTCCTATAATTTTATAAAAATAAAAATGTGATTTTTGTAAGGTTTTTAACACCCAATGGGGCCCGGAAAAGTCATTTTTCACAAAACGAGAAAATTTATAAAATACCTAGATGTTCAGAATAATGCGATGGTAAAAGCCGTTTGATGAAAAATAAGGCCTATTGTTTTATTTGAAATACCTGTTTTAAAATCATGATTCGGGTCGTAAAATGTTTGAAATGAAAGCTGTAAATGAAAAATAAAATACCTGAAAAATATCTTAAAAGTACCGAGATGACACAGAATGCACGTAACACATAGAAATTAGGGTTTGACAGATAATTCCACATAAATGACACATTAACACACATAATTTATTATAAATATGATATAGTACATACGTAAATTTCCCAGACGTTACAATAGAGCAACAATTCTCAGCTCCTGGTACACCTCAGCAAAATGGTGTTATTGAGAGGAAGAATAGAACATTGATTAAAGCTGGCAGAAACTCTGCTAGAGGAAGCAAAACTATCCACTTACGTTTGGGATGAAGCAGTAAACACAACATGTTATACTCAGAATATCACTCTGATAAACAGGCATGGTGTTACTCCTTATCAAATGATAAAAGAAAAGAAGCCCAGTCTCAAACATCTTCATGTATTTGGATGTAAGTGCTTTGTTTTGAGAACTCATACTGATCAGCTTGGAAAATATAAATCAAAGGCTGATGAAGGAATCTTCATTGGATACTCACCATCAAAAGCATACAGAGTGTTCAATCTGAGAACATATACTTTAGTAGTCTCCATAAATGTATCTTTCGATGATAAGAAGATTCCTGGTTTTATAGAAGACACTCATGAAAGATTAATCTTTGCAAAGGAAAATGCATTGTTGTTAGGCACAAAGCATGCGCTAATAATTCACGCAAGTATAAGCATTCGCAAGTAATATAGAATAATTTCTAGTTCGTTCCCACAGAGACTCAGACTAATTATATTTAATTAACACTTACTCACCAATGTATGATTACTTCTCAATGTCATGACAACAACAATTAAGGTTGATTAACTAATTATTAACTACGATTAACTACGAGAATTATACACTTAAATTAACACTTGAATTAACAATATTAAACACACATGAGATCATAACTTCATTACTACTTCCTTCAATAGTCATTGTTATTACCCTTAGCATGTAACGGTGATGACATTAATCGAACAACACGAAACTGATAAAAGCCAACTTTCGTTGCACCAGTACCATTCTACCAAGCATCCACAATTAAGATAGAAGTTGAATAGGCATTAATTATGTTGAGACCCTATATGTCTATAGAATTTGACAACATAACAATTTAAGTGCAAGTTATTCATTATGATTACACAGGGAAAATAAAACGGTTAGAGTTACCCACTAATCATGCATACAATACATGAACCTATACTAGCATGGTAAGTTCTAAATCTCAAGATTCACTGTCGCTTCACAAGTTATTAACAGGCTATCTTATATGTTCGCGACGCACATAAGACGAATAAGCACAACCTATGCTAGATATCATACAATCAACACATACCAAGGTATTAAACAATTAACCAAAGAAATCCATAGTAAACCCGCTACGACCCCATGATCACGATTAGCCCATGATAGAACTCATCGTCACCATGGGTTTATATGAAAAAATGATAATAACATGACAATATAAACTAATAAAAATACTTATTAAAACAAGAGTACGTCACAAGAGTATAAAGTTCAAAGTAAAGAAAACTAGCATCCACTGTTACAACGAATAAAAGAATTACAAGATAACGTATGCTTCCTCTTCTTCGTTGTGGTGTGCTAAAACGGACTTCTTAATCTTCTCTCCTTGCTCCTTGCTTGATTGATACTTGTTCTTCCTTGTTGCTTGTTATTGTGAAATATCTCCCAAGATTACTTATATAAGAATCCACAAGAAACAGCGCCGTTAGAAGCCCACTAGAAGTTTAATTAGAAAATCCAGAATTAATTACTCCGACCCCAGGTGGCCGCCCCAGGTCCCAAGCGGGCGCCTGCACCTCCAGGAGGTTGCCCCACATCCCAGGCGGGTGCCTGGACAGCTTCTGGAAAATTCCAATTTCTGGTCCTGATTTTGCTGATTTTTTCGCACAACTCCCCGCAACTGATTCCAAGTACTTCCCTAGGCTTATTTTTTTGATGAAATCCCCCTAAATTCGCAAGTTATACCCTGAAATTCAAAAACACTAGAAAAAAGCATCAAATACACAAAATACTTGATTTCAAGACATCAATTCAAGCCATTATAAGACGTTCTAAGTGGTATAAAATGCCACTTATCACATCCCCAAACTTAAATCGATACTTGTCCTCAAGCATCACAGACTCAAAAACAAAATAAAAACATGCATGAATGCAAACTACATGAAACGCAGCGATCCCCATCGCGATGACTAAACCAACCAACACATAACATCTCAACAAAAGCAATTAGGCGACTAAAGATCAATCAAATCATGCAAGCTAACATATAACTAGAAACGTGGTATGTGTGAATGCTTAACAGATATGCTTCAAAACTAGATCAATTATCATAAATCAATTATCCTCAAGGCAATCACAAGATTATACAAAAAAATATATTCTAGACACAAAATGACTTATAACACTTCAAATTACTGGAGCTTATTACGGAATCATGCTTTTATTCAATACAATAAATAAATGCTTATTTGATCGTGCAATGAGTGAGGTCCACAAAAGACTTATGCAATGGCATCCATTTAGCGAGAGTTAGGTTAGCAGATCCCAACCTATAAAAGCCTTAGGTCACTAGGCACAAAGTCCCCTAAGAACTTAATAACTCAAATACCAAAGAGCTCACTCGTGATCAATTATGCATTAAACCATATTTTTTCTCTTTTTTTTTACTTCTTATTTTTTTTTATTTTTTTTCTCTTTTTTTTCAATTTCTGACAAGTGCGTTTCGCTCCATCTTGCTCAACCCTAGACTACTCGCACACAATACGAGCCGGCTACTAGCCATTTGACGCCTAGCCATGACTAGCAATGAATTCCAATTTTTACTCCAATTTTATCTTTTCATGCCCTTTTATCATTAAGAGCCTATCATACATTCTAAGCATAATCAATAAATTAACCTCAAAAACCATTAAACCATGACAACAATCTAGTCCTTAAGCATACTCTAAGACTTAGTGAAAATATAAGTGTTTCTAGCATGCATGTCAACCTAACAAGATTCAACATCCCTCTAACGCTATAAATACACTCGCATCAATATCACATATCAATTGGTAAAGCAACACAAAAGGGATCATGGAATATGCATGAGCTACATGACATGATAAATAAAGCTATAAAATAAAAAAAACTATATGGCAAAAATATGCAACTATATGAACTAAACTATCATGAATATGTAACTACATGACACACACACAAATATGTTCCTTAACTACCACCCCCAAACTTAAAATCTTCACTGTCCCCAGTGAAGATAATAGAAAGGAACACAGGGTATACCTACTCAGAGAAATCATCATCATCACCCTCAGAGGGTGGAGTGTCAGGAGGCGGACAAGCAGAGTCCTCACCAAAGAAAGGCCACTGGATGTCAGCTCCAATGCCTCTGAAAGCAGTTCCAAGTGCTAGGGTGAGCTCCTGCGCAAACCTACTCTGCGACTTATACATCGCATCCATCCTCCTGGATAGCCTCCTGTACTGGGCATCAGCCATCCCTGAACCATCACCTTCCTGGGCTCTAGAAGAACGTGCCTCACCATGAGCCTGACTGGGCCTAGCCATCGTAGCACCAGCTGCTGAACGTCCTCCTGGAAGACGATATCCCAAACCATGCTCCTCGGGCTCTCCACCCGTCCACTCCTGTTCATCGCAATAGCCGGAAAAGAACGATACTCATTCGATCCCGTCTTAAACTTCCACACCATTCGCGACTGACAGAGAGTAGCAATAATCAAATCCGAGTCAAAATCCTCAGGAGTCTTCTCATTCCAATTCTCCTCATGGGGCTTCCTTTGTCGCTGCCCAATAACACGACGAATCCCCTCGGGCTGATAATCAACAGTAAGCTCACGAACAACAGAGTACCCATTCTTGTCGGCCTTGGCGTTCGCATAGAACTCGCGAACAATGATCATCGGGACCGCCTCAGGCGACTCGCAAAAAGTGATCCAACCCTTCTCTGCAATCATCGGCAATAACTCACCATCCCTCCCCGATAGAAAAAATCCCCTCTCCTTCAGAATCGGCTTAGTCAGAAGCCTAACATACTCCTCCTCAGCAGCCCTATCCACCAATCGGGGCCTCGTAGCAGTACCCCTTGAAGAATCAGCAGTAGGAATGATGTTGTTGCTATCGATAGTTCGAGATCTCTTTGGGGCCATTAAAACTGAGAATAAGAGTTGTAGGGTTGTGTTTTGTGTGTAGGAAAGGGTTTGTAAGTTGAAAGTATATGGGAGTGTATATGGAGAGGTTATGTGTATATATAGGGTAGGATTTAGGTTTAGAAATTGATTAGGAGTGGGGTTTAGTTGCTTGTTTGTAGGAGAAAATTCGTGTGTTAATGGGGTTATGGCTGTGGAATTGTTTTTGTGTTTTATTTTCTAATTTTTTTATAAGGCTAAAAAAAATTCAAACAGTAGGTCTCCAGGCGGTCGCCTGGAACTAGCAGGCAGGTGCCTGCAAGCAAGCGGTCGCCTGGAACCTGCAGGCGGGCGCCTGGCAGGTTCCTGGAAAAAAAAATTCTCCCTTTTTTATGATTTTTTTGGGTTTTTTGATAGAGTACTAACTTCTAAAGGTTCCTATAGTCTCACATCTTGGGTTGCCTCCCAAGAAGCGCTTCTTTTATGTCATTAGCTTGACATAGAGTAGTTCGATCAAGTTGACAATAAAACGGCACTAACCACTTCCCGATTTATCGTGTCCCCATAATAGTGCTTCAATCTCTGACCATTAACTTTGAATGCTTGGCCCGGATTGTTCTCAAAAATTTCCACCGCTCCGTATGGAAACACAGTTTCGACGATAAATGATCCAGGCCACCTTGATTTCAACTATCCAGGAAAAAGTCAGAGACGAGAGTTGAATAAAAGAACTTGTTGCCCCGGCACAAATAACTTAGGAGATAACTTCCTGTTGTGCCACCTTTTCACTTTTTCCTTGTACATTTTGTTATTTTCGTACGCTTGCAGTCAAAATTTATCAAGTTCATTTAACTGAAGCATTCGCTTCTTCCCAGCTGCATCTAGATCAAGGTTTAACTTCTTAAGTGCCCAATAAGCCTTATGCTCAAGCTCCGCAGGTAAATGACATCCCTTACCATAGACAAGTTGAAACGAGGACATCCCAAGTAGAGTCTTGTATGTTGTTCTACAAGCCCAAACAGCTTCATCGAGCTTCAAAGACCAATCTTTCCTTGACGGAGAAACAACTTTCTCTAGAATGCGTTTGATCTCTCTATTAGACACTTCAGCTTGACCATTAGTTTGTGGATGATAGGCAGTAGCAATACGATGATTCACATTATAGCGTTGCATCATAGAAGTAAACTTACGATTGCAGAAATATGACCTCTCATCACTTATGATAACTCGTGGTGTTTAAAACCTTGTTAATATCTGCTTATGAAGAAAACTCAACACTACCTTTGCATCATTCGTCGGTAGAGCCTTGACTTCTACCCATTTTGAGACATAATCGACTGCTAGCAAGATGTACTAATTATTGCAGGACGAGATAAATGGTCACATGAAATCGATTCCCCAAACATTGAAGACCTCAACTTCAAGCATCACATTTAAAGGCATCTCATCCATTCTAGTAAGATTCCCAACACTTTGGCAACGATCACACCTTAAAACGAACTGATGTGCATCCTTAAACAACGTAGGCCAGAAAAAACCTGCTTGAAGAATATGAGCTATTGTCTTTTCACCACCATAATGTCCACCATAAACTGTGGAATGACAGTCTCGTAATATCCCCTCCGTCTCACAGAATGGGATACATCTCTTGATGATCTGGTCAGCTCCTTGTCTAAACAAATATGGTTCATCCCACATGTACCACTTCACCTCATGCAGAAACTTCTTCTTTTGAGTCGCATTCATATTAGGAGGCATTATATTGCTGACAAGATAGTTCACAATGTCTGCGAACCATGGCTCTTCCTCTTGAACTGCGAACAACTGCTCATCCGGAAAAGATTCATTGATCAATGTCTTATTATGTGAAGTAGAATTGGGATTCTCCAGTCTAGACAGATGGTCAGCTACTTGATTTTCAGTACATTTTCGATCCTTGATCTCTAGCTCAAATTTATGTAGCAAGAGCACCCTAACGAATAAGTCTATGCTTCGAATCCTTCTTTGAGACCAAATAATGAATGGCAGCGTGATCAGTGAATACTGTCACCTTTGTCCCAAGTAGATAAGATCGAAATTTTTTGAAACCAAAAACTATAGCCAAGAGCTCCTTCTTAGTAGTGGTGTAGTTCATTTGAGCTCTATTAAGCGTCTTACTAGCATAGTAAACCACATGAAAAATATTATTCTTGTGCTGCCCAAGAACAGCTCCTACTGCATAATCACTCGCATTACACATCATCTCAAAAGGTTCTGTCCAATCAGGTGCCGTAATAACTGGTGCAGTTATTATACTCTTCTTGAGAGTCTCGAATGCTGCCAAACATTCATCATCAAATTTGAAAGGCACATCTTTCTCGAGCAAGTTACACAACGGCTTAGATATCTTAGAGAAGTCCTTGATGAAACACCGATAAAAACCCGAATGATCAAGAAAACTACGGATTCCTTTCACAGAATTAGGTAGCGGAAGATTTTCAATGACTCCCACATTGGCTTTATCCACCTCAAGACCTATACTAGAGACCTTATGCCCAAGTATGATGCCTTGTTGCACCATGAAGTGACATTTTTCCCAATTGAGCACCAAATTAGTTTCCACACACCTTTTGAGCACCAAACGAAGATTATTCAAGCATTCATCAAACGAATGTCCAAAGATGGAGAAGTCGTCCATGAACACTTCGACATTATTTCCAATCATATTAGAGAATATTGCCATCATGCATCTCTGAAAAGTGGCAGGTACACCACATAAGCCAAAAGAAACTCTGTGAAATAGCAAAAGTGCAAAATGGACAAGTGAAAGTAGTATTTTCTTGATCTTCTGGTGCAATGCAAATCTGATTGTAACCCGCATAGCCATCCAGAAGACAATAATACTCATGACCAGACAACCTGTCAAGCATCTGATCAATAAATGGAAGAGGGAAGTGATCTTCCTCGTGGCTTTATTCAACTTCCTGTAGTCCATGCATACCCTCCATCATGTGACTGTTCGAGTGGGGATAAGCTCGTTCTTCTCATTTGCTACCATAGTAATACCTCCTATCTTAGGTACATATTGTACAGGGCTCACCCAAGAACTGTCAGAAATAGGATATATGATTCCTACATCCAGCCACATTAGAATTTCCTTCTTCACCACTTCTTTCATGATAGGATTCAGTCTTCGTTGTTGCTCAACGGTTGGCTTGCTACCTTCCTCTAGCAGAATTTTATGCATGCAGTACGAAGGGATGATCCCTTTTATATCTGCTATAGTCCATCCGATGGCCGATTTCAATTCTCTCAAGATCCTCAAGAGCTTGTCCTCATCATTACCTGAAAGGTCAGATGCAATAATAATAGGCAAAGTAGATGCATCACCTAAAAAAGCATACCTCAAGTGTTTAGGCAATGGTTTAAGCTCCAAAGTAGGTGCTTCCTCAATAGATGGTTTGAGCTTTCCCTCGGTATTCTTGAGATCAGTATTACCAAGATATTCAAATGGCATGTCTAGCTTTCGCTTCCAAGGAAAAGCATTGAGATATTGTAGTTGCTCATTTCCTTCCTCATCTTCACTATCAAATTCCCCCAATAAGGCTTTTTCTAAGGCATCAGACCTTAGCACATGATCAAGTTCTGAAGTTACCACAGAATCAATCAAATCCACGTTGAAGCACTCCTCATCTTCTGTAGGGAATTTTATTACATTGAATACATTGAATGTTACATACTGATCTTGCACCCGCATAGTAAGTTCACCTTTTTGCACATCTATCAAGGTACGGCCTGTAGCCAAGAAAGGTCTTCCCAAGATTATAGGAATCTTCTTATCTTCCTCGAAATCCAGAATGACAAAGTCTGCAGGAAAGATGAGTTTATCCACCTTTACTAACACATCCTCCACGATGCCTCGTGGGTATGTAATAGAACGATCGGCTAATTGTAGAGTCATGTAGGTGGGCTTTGGATCAGGAAAATTCAGCTTTTTGAAGATAGACAACGGCATCAGATTGATGCTTCCTCCCAAATTGCAAAGGCACTTATTGAATGACAACTTGCCAATGGTACAAGGAATGGTGAAGCTACCTGGATCCTTAAGCTTTGAAGGTAATTTTTGTTGCAGTACTGCACTCTTCCGTTAGAGCAACAGTATCAAGATCGTCCAGTTTCACCTTCCTTGAAAGAATACCTTTCATGAATTTTGCATAGCTAGGCATTTGCTCTAAAGCCTCAGCAAAAGGTATGTTGATGTGAAGTTTCTTGAACACCTCCAGAAACTTACCAAACCGTTTATCCAGCTTTTGTTTTTGCAATCACTTAGGAAAAGGTGGTGGATGATAGAGCTGTTTCTCCCCTGTATTATCCTCAGGTAGAGTGTGTTCAACAGTAGTCTTCCTTGGTTCCGCCTCTTTCTCCTTTTGTTTCTCTTCTCCATCTTCAACTTCAGCTTCTCCATCTTTTGCTTTTTTAGCTTCAGCAACTTTTCTAGACTTTAAGGTAATAGCTTTGACTTGCTCTTTAGCTTCCTTCCTGCCTAGCACTTCAGTATCGTTGGGAAGTGTGCCAGGTTGATGATTGAGCACGGCATTGGCTATTTGACCGATTTGATTCTCCAAGGTCTTGATAGAAACAACCTGACTTTTGCACAATAACTTTAGCTCCTCGAAATCAGCACTAGAAGGTGGAGCAGCACCTCCTTATTGAGGATATGATTGCCTTTGAGCATATTGCCGAGGTTGCTCGAATCCAGGTGGATTAAACTGCTTACTTACAGCTTGCTGATATGGTTGTTGAACAGCATTCTGAGTATTGCTCCAGCTGAAATTGGGATGATTTCTGTTATTAGGATGATAAGTAGCTAACACAGGTTGTTGCGGTCGCTGATAATTATTCACATACTGAACAGATTTATTAACAAGAGAACACTGATCTGTAGCATGAGAGCCTGCATAAAGCTCACAGACCATAGCTATCTGATTGACTCTATAGTTGGCTAAAGAATCGACCTTCATAGACAGCGCTTGGAGCTGCGCTGCAATAGCTGTAGTTGCATCAACTTCCAGAATGCTTGCTACCTTCCCAGGCATCATCCTTTGGGTTGAGTTTTGATGCTCATTTGCAGCCATAGTTTCAATAAGATTATAGGCCTCAGTATAGCTTTTGGCCCACAAGGCGTCTCCAGCTACTGCATCGAGCATGGGCCGATATTGGGCCCCCAAACCATTGTAGAACCCAGTGATCACCATCCAGTCAGGCATACCATGATATGGACACTTTCTCAACATCTCCTTATAGCGCTCCCAAGCTTCGCACATAGATTATGTTGGTTTCTGTGCAAACTGAGTAAGAGCACTCCTCATAGCCGCAGTCTTGGCCATTGGATAGAACTTCACCATAAACTTTTGCGCAAGATCTTCCCAAGTAGTGATGGACCCAGCTGGTAAAGAATATAACCAGTCCTTAGCCTTTATCCCTCAGAGAGAATGGGAAAATCCTCAACTTGATAGCCTCATCAGTAACACCATTATATTTGAAAGTACTGCAGATCTCGACAAAATTCCTGATGTGCATGTTGGGATCTTAAGTCGCAGCACCTCCGAAAGAAACAGAATTCTGCACCATCTGAATAGTGCCCGGCTTGATTTCAAAAGTATTGGCCCGAATAGCCGGATGAATGATGCTTGACTGAATGTCATCAATTTTAGGCCGAGAAAAGTCCATAAGAGCTGGATCTGCTGAAACTATACCATCACCCATGATTACCGATTCTTTCTTTTCACTCTCTTTATCCGAATCTTCAAAATCTATCTTCTCCGGAATATCAAGAACTGAGTCTGTCTCCTCAGCCGTATCTAGAGTCCTCTTGCGAGTGCGAGAACGTGTTTGCATAAACGCTCGCTAGAGTACCTGAAACACAACCGGAAACAATAAGTAACAAGTCTTAATCAATGAGTCCTAATTATAACTGATGGAAAGTAAATAAACTAAACAAATTAACACCGAGTCCCCGGCAGTGGCGCCAAAAACTTGTTAGGCACAAAGCATGCGCTAATAATTCACGCAAGTATACGCGTTCGCAAGTAATATAGAATAATTTCTAGTTTGTTCCCACAGAAACTCAGACTAATTATATTTAATTAACACTTACTCACTAATGTATGATTACTTCTCAATGTCAAGACAATAACACTTAAGGTTGATTAACTAATTATTAACTACGAGAATTAAACACTTAAATTAACACTTGAATTAACAATATTAAACACACATGAGATCATAACTTCATTACTACTTCCTTCAATAGTCATTGTTATTACCCTTAGCATGTAACGGTGATGACATTAATCGAACAACACGAAACTGATAAAAGCCAACTTTCGTTACACTAGTACCATTCTACCAAGCTTCCACAATTAAGATAGAAGTTGAATAGGCATTAATTATGTTGAGACCTTATATGTCTACAGAATTTGACAACATGCTTGATTTAAGCGCAAGTTATTCATTATGATTACACAGGGCAAATAAAACGGTTAGAGTTACCCACTAATCATGCATACAATACATGAACCTATGCTAGCATGGCAAGTTCTAAATCTCAAGATTCACTGTCGCTTCACAAGAGATTAACTGGTTATCTTATATGTTCGCGACGCACATAAGACGAATAAGCACAACATATGCTAGATATCATACAATCATAACATACCAAGGTATTAAACAATTAACCAAAGAAATCCATAGTAAATCCGCTACGACCCCATGATCACGATTAGCCCATGATAGAATTCATCGTCACCATGGGTTCATATGAAAACATGATAATAACACGAAAATATAAACTAATAAAAATACTTATTAAAACCAGAGTACGTCACAAGAGTATTAAGGTTCAAAGTAAAGAAAACTAGCATCCACTGTTACAATGAATAGAAGAATCACAAGATAATGTATGCTTCCTCTTCTTCGTTGTGGTGTGCTAAAACGGTCTTCTTAATCTTCTCTCATTGCTCCTTGCTTGATTGATACTTGTTCTTCCTTGTTGCTTATTATTGTGAAATATCTCCCAAGATTACTTATATAAGAATCCACAAGAAACAGCGCCGTCAGAAGCCCGCTAGAAGTCTAATTAGAAAATCTAGAATTAATTATTCCGACCCCAGGCGGCCGCCCCAGGTCCCAAGCGGGCGCCTGCACCTCCTGGCGGTCGCCCCATATCCCAGGCGGGCGCCTGGACAGCTTCTGGAAAATTCCAATTTCTGATCCTGATTTTGATGATTTCTTCGCACAATTCCCCGCAACTGATTCCAAGTACTTCCCTAGGCTTATTATGATGAAATCCCCCTAAATTCGCAAGTTATACCCTGAAATGCAAAAACACTAGAAAAACGCATCAAATACACAAAATACTTGATTTCAAGACATCAATTCAAGCCATTATAAGGCGTTCTAAGTGGTATAAAATGCCACTTATCAATTGTTGGAATCTGGATCAAACTCTAATGAACTGTCGAATCCTGATGATCCAAATCCTGACACTCCTTTAGATTATGAAGATAATCACTGTACTAATAATCCTGCACATGTTGAGGGGGAGCAACAGCAAGGGTCAGCTGATGGTACTAACACTGAAGAATCATCTCAAGATTCTTCTCAATCTAATCTCTCAGAATCCAATACTGATTCACCATCAAATGAACATGAGTCAAGTCCCAATATCTCATCAGGAGATAACACAACACATTCAGGGGGAGCCTCAAATGCATTTGAAGAGGCATACAATTCAGGGGGAGCATCAAGCTCCAGAAGGACACTTTCTAGTGCCAGAAAATGGACTAAAGATCATACTCTTGATCTGATCATTAGAAATCCTGATGATGGTGTAAAGACAAGAACTGCAACTCAGAATGAATATTTATATCACAATCTACTTTCAAAAGAGGAACCAAAGAAAGTAGAAGATGCACTCAAAGATGCATATTAGGTCATGGCTATGCAAGAAGAATTGAATGAATTTGAAAGAAATAAAGTGTGGAAGCTGGTGCCTAAACCTAAGAACAGGTCAATTATGGGCACAAAATGGGTCTTTGGAAACAAGACTGATTCTAATGGAACAACCATTAGAAACAAGGCAAGGTTGGTGGCTAAAGGATATTCCCATCAGGAAGGAATTGACTATGATGAGACATTTTCTCCTGTTGCTAGGTTGAAAGCAATCAGAATCTTCTTGGCATATGCTGCTCACAAGAAGTTCAAGGTCTTCCAGATGGATGTCAAGAGTGCATTTCTCAATGCAGAACTTGAAGAAGAAGTCTATGTTGAACAACCACCAGGATTTGTGGATCCCAAACATCCTGACTATGTTTACAGACTTGATAAAGCACTCTATGGACTGAAGCAAGCACTTAGAGCATGGTATGAAACCCTTGCTCAGTTTTTACTTGAAAGTGGATTCAAAAGAGGTACAATAGATAAAACCCTATTCTATCTGAATAAAGGTAAAGATTTGCTTCTAGTCCAAATTTAGTGGATGATATCATTTTTGGATCAACTAATCAAACACGGTGTGATAAGTTTTCAAAGTTGATGATCAAGATATCAAATGAGTATGATGGGAGAGATGAGCTACTTCCTAGGCTTGCAGATTAAATAGACTAAAAATGGCATCTATATCAATCAGTCCAAGTATACAAGAAATCTACTGAAGAAGTTTAATATGCAAGAAAGTGCAACTGCAAGTACTCCTATAATAACTGCAACAAAACTTGATCCAAATAAAGGTATAGCAATTGATGTCACATCTTACAGAGGTATGATTGCTTCTCTGTTATACCTAACTGCTAGCAGGCCAGGCATTATATTTGCCACTTGTTTGTGTGCAATATTTCAGGTAAAGCCAAGGGAGCCACATCTTATTGCAGTAAAGAGAATCTTTAGATACCTCAAGGGTACTGTTTCACTTGGACTTTGGTATGCAAGGGAAGCTGACTTTGCATTATGTGGATATTCAGATGCTGATTTTGTTGGATGCAAAATAGACAGGAAGAGTACATCAGGGAGCTGTCAGTTCTTGGGAGGCAGATTAGTCTCATGGTTCAGCAAGAAGCAGAAATCTATTTCTGCTTCAACTGCTGAGGCTGAATATATTGCAGCTAGGAGTTGTTGTTCTCAGTTTTTATGGATGAGAAATCAGCTCATGGACTATGGATTATCATTCTCAAAAATTCCTATTTATTGTGATAATCAAAGTGCTATTGCTATGACAGGAAATCCGGTGCAACACTCACTTACAAAGCATATCAGTATCAGATATCACTTCATAAGAGAGCATGTCATGGAAGGAACAATAGAGCTTCATTTTGTTCTTACTGATCAGCAGATGGCTGATATCTTCACAAAGCCATTACCTGAAGCAACATTTACAAAGCTTGTGAATGAACTTGGTATGGTTAATTGGGACAAGTAAATTTTTATTTCAGTTTATATTTGATCAAATCCTGATGTATATTGATCAAATCCTGATATGTCCTAAATGCTGTGTTTTTAGATATTAAGCCAGAAATATTTGATGTATTCTATTTTATATGCATGATAAAATAAGTGAATTTATTTGCTAATTGTGCATGTTCGAATAAATAGATCACTGTCATCATTACACATCAGTCTAGGGAGACGCGCTTTAAGAAGAAATCTTTTGGTTAATTCATTAAGTTAACTCTACACTTAATAATTAATCAGTCCTCTAGTCCCTTGATATTCCTTTGGCTATTTAACCATCATTTCATCTCAGTCATATCATCTCCTATTCTCACACAAAACGATTATTTCTCTTATTCCTCACTACTTTCTTCCTTCATAACAATGGTTCTTGTAAACATGTTTACGAACTATAAAAACTTCGACGTCGAGTTCAGTTGTGGTGACTGGGAGTAGGAATGGCACATCACTGCCATTCTTGATGAGATATGGAACTTGGTTCCACAAGAGATTCAGACAAATCTCTTGTTCTTTGAGATGGACTATCAACTCCATCTTGATCGCTTGGAAGAAGAACGGAGAGAGGCTCTTCTTCAGCAAGAATGGATCATCCATCTTGCAGTGCTAGTTGTCAACAGCAGGAGGAACTAATCGATAGCCTTCCTTCTTAGACTAAGGTTGTTGATGTTCATCATCTTAGACTAGGATTATCTTGTAATCTTTTGCATCTAATCTATGAATTTCATGAAATGTAATCTTTTGATATATATAAATGAAATTTCCTTTTGCAAGATTTAGTCTATGTTTATCTCGAATTATATGCATGTGAATGTTCTTGTTGAAGCCTGTTAATCTTTACTTCATCTACTTGAATTGTATTTCTTGATGAGTGTTTTAATTAAAATTGTGGTTGCTTATAATTTTTGATGCTTTGACAAACAAATGTTGAATTTGAATCGACATATCCTGAGTTAGTCAAATCCTGAAAGAAGAAAAGTCTCAAATCCTGACGATAGGTTAGCACATTCTAATTCAGATTATTAGTATCAATCAATCTCTGAGTAAGCTTTATTGTTGCAATTAAGTGTCTCATTTAATTAATGATTAATGGTGGATTATCAGATAAATAAATTTCTACGTTGTGTCCTGATATAACTGTATGTATTTTGTATTTACTTCCGTAATTTTCTCCACCGTCAAACTCAATTACTCAGTAATTGTCTATTTTTCAAAGTCAAATTCGCTAAGTTACCTCCTTCATACGAGTATGTTAAACCTATCTCTGAATAGTGAAGCTATAAAACCAGAAGAAATTTTGTGACACAATTAATCATACACATAGTTTCACTGTGCACATCTCACACTTACTCTCTCTCACAAGCTATTCACATCATGACAACTTCTGAAGTTTCATCACTCTTCAGTCAAACCACAATCGTTCATGGAAACACATTTGGCACCAACAATTACTTAGCTCTGCTTACACATCAGCAGCTACCATCTTCTTTTCATGATATTCAGGATTTTCTCCTTCTATGTCCAATTGGGTATGCTCTCACAAATCATGTTAAGGTATCATACATGGCCGTCATGCAGGTCTGGAACACAACTATGGTAAATCCAACACATACTGGCTTTTCCTTTAAGTATAAGGACCAAAGATACGAAGTTGATGCTAACATTCTGCTTCAAGCCTTGAGATTGCCTGCTCTTGATGGTGCTCCTGATACTCATACCACTGAGCAGCTGTTTGATATGCTCAGGAATTTAGGCTATCAAGGAGAAATCACAACCATTGGAAAAATGGCCAGGACCAAACTGAAAAGAGAGTGGAACTTTTTCTTTGACTGCATCGGTAGATGTATCTTGAATAAGACAACAAACTTTGATGCTCTTCCATCCACTTCCCTGAAAATTGGGTACTCTCTTCTTAACTCTGGTAATTTTGATTATGGTAATACTATATTACAGTTCATAATTGCTAGGAGAGCAGATGCTTCAGGAGTAATAGGGTATACTAGGTTTTTGCAACTGATTTTCAATTTTCTTTGCCCTAATGTTATGTTTGATGATGATGAATTACTCCCTGTTTTTCAAATTTCTGAAAAAGCAATCACTGATCATATTAAAAGGGATGAAAAGAACAAATTTTCAGGACGAGCCTTTATTCCTAGAGAGGTCAAACAATTTCTGTTAAGAAATAGACCTACTCCTACACAAGTGCCTGTAAATCCTGATGTTGGCACCTCTGTCACAGTTCCTGATGCTAAGACTCAAGAAATCACCCATCTTGTTTCTAACCCAAGCATTTTTTCTTCCAAACAGCAAACACAACAAGCCTCTAAATTAGCCTCCTCTGCTGTCTCTCAAAAGACATCAATTATAACAAAAAAAAGGCTGTTTAAGAAATCTGTCACATCTTGACAGAAAGTTAAACAAGTCTCACTGAGTGAGAGTGAGAAGAAAGAAGACTGTTTTCCAATCAGGAAAAAAAGATTGATCATTCAAGAAGATTCTAAATCAGATGATCATATGCCAATAGGGTCCCTGTCGAAAATCAAGAAGTCCATTGATCAAAATCCTGATGACTTGATTGACACTACTGGAATCAAGGAGCCAACTACCGATGCTAGTGCTCTTCTTGACAAGCTTCCAGTAACTGAAGCAACTGCTGAACACAAGAAAACTGCAAAGAGCCAGTTGAAAAGAAGAAGTGAAGAAGTAGTTGGATACATCAGAAAGAAGAAGAAGACTCAGCCTCTTGACAAGGATGTTAGTACACAAAAACCTAGGTCTCAAAGGGATTTAACAACTGCAACACATCCAGTCACAAAAGAACCATCTTCTCAAAGGGAAGATGTAGACACTGAGGCTGCACAGATCATTGTTAATATTGCTCAGAGTGATCTTCTTGCTGACTTTGTTCAACTACTCCAGGAAAAGCAAACTCATCAGAAGATACTATCACAGATGGATACAATCATTGATGATCCTATTTTTGAGAAGAGCACACAAGAACCTTCACCAAGCATTGTTGAAGCAGCTCAAATGTCTCAGACTCTACAAGAACCATCAGTTCAAAGTACTGATGTTGGTCTTTCAACTTCTCCTGACAGATCAAATCCTGATGATACAACAGCTCCTACTGAGAATCATCCTTCAACTGCGCTAGCTAAAATTGATGATCCATTACTAGTTGCTAGTTTGAAAAAACATCCTGATGTGCTGTTTGTTCCTCTACTTTCATCACTTCCACTTGAGGAATCACCTTCAGGTATTGCTAACTTCTCATATATTCTCATGTTTGTATGATTATAAATAGTCTCTTCTTTGAGGTTACCTCTATTTATATGACAAGCATACAACTCTTCTCAGCCATCTCTTATTTCTTTGCTATATGTGTGATTGAGCCTTTCTGAGAGACTGTGTGAAAATATCAGATTAAAAAAAAAGAGAAAAATATTTTGAGTGGCAGTCTCTTGTACTTCCAAACGGAGAGGTACTTTTGAGACAAGAATCTTATAAGTTTTTCTTTACTTATAAAGTTTCTTCTGTGAGAATAATATTACTCTTAAAATTAATATGTTGTGTGAGAAGTGATGAGATCACTTGAAAAGAACAGAGAGATTTAGGTGTTACTATGTTTCTGTTTCAGGATCACATCAGCCACAGGCATCTCTTGCAAAGAATCTGGATAAAGGCAAGGCAATTCTACCTGATTCTGCACATTCTTCTAATGGCTTGTTTGATTTTGACAATGAAAGTGATGCAGATGATTCTGATATAGCTCAGCTTAAGACTGTGATTGATGCATCTAAGAAGTCTAATATTGGTTTTTCTTCAAACTTCACTGAAAATCCTTCTTATTACAATCCCGATGTTGAGTATTTTAGACAGACGGAATGGGATTATAAATGGAGACTTGCAAATACTTCTATCTCGTATGTTGTTGGCCTGCAACACATTCATCGTGCCTATAATGAAATTCAAACTCCTGATCTGAAGTTGCATCTTAAGGCCTCAACCATTTCTGTTAAAGGAATTCACTCTGAACTTGATGAAATGAAGAAGTCTCAAGCTGGTGTCAAAGAGAAAATTGATGGATTTTTGCTTCACACTCCTAACTCAGCTGAACTCAAAAGTGTGAAAAATACCATCAAGGATGTTGTTAAATCTCAAGACAACATGGCCTCTAGACTTTCCTCCTTAGAAGACAAGGTTTCTTCTATAGGTGACAAACTGGATGCTCTGTTTTCTCTTCTTTCAAATACTGATGCCAAAAAAGGGGAGAAGATAGTTGCTACAAAATGTACACCAGATTCTATTCAGACAAAGGATAAAGATATTGATGATGATGGTAATAAGAATAATCCAGTTACGGATGTTCAAATTGCTTCTACTGCTCAACAACTTCAACATTCCAAGAAGAATGATCCTTCAGGACAAAGAAAGTCTACTGATGCTTATAAAGCCAAGCACAAGACTACTATTGGTGCTCCTGAGGATGATGATATTACAATCTCAAATTTAGCAGAAACTAAAGGGATGTTCTTTCCTTATAGACATAAGGAAACAGGTGAAGATATTGTCTTGTACTACAAAGACAAGAAGTTTGAGCAAAAGAATGCTAGGAGTGTTCTTGGGTATATAACTGAAGAATTTCCTGATCTAACACCTGAAGAAGCAGTTATGCAACCAAAGGAGCTTTTGGCTCAAATTGAAGCTGAAGCTAACACTTCTACAGGAAGAGGAAAAAGAGGTGGTAGATCAGCAAGAGGAAGAGGAAGAGGTGGAAGAACTTCTGGATCAAGTCAAGTGACTGCATTCAACTCTACTTTTCTGAATTTTCTATCTAGAGAAGGTTATTTTCCTGTACAAGGAAATGAAGAAGATAAAGAAGTTCAGAAGCCAGAAGAGTTGATTATACCAAGGAAGAAAAGATCAGCCACTGACATTGATCAAGCTGATATAACAAATCAGAATGTAACTCCTGATGTAGACACAAATCCTGAGGTAAAAGCAGATCCTGATGTTGTGAACCTGATAACTGATTTTAACTCTGATGAAAAAGTGATCAAAGCATTAAATGAGTCATCTCCTTCTCTAGTAATCACTCCTCATATTTCAGAGGCTGATGAAAAAGAAAAGATTGATAAAAGGAAAGCTGATCAAGCATGCAAAGAATATTTGTAGAGAGTTTTAAAATCAAAGAGGGAGCTATGGCATAAAGCAGAAGGAAAGACTGATGATTTGTCTTCAAACTATGCTCCTCTCGGCAAGAAGAATAGAAGATGAAAAGATATCCATGTATTCAATTATTCTAAAGGGTTCAAGCATTTTGAATTTATGTCAGCTGGGTTAAGAGATTCTATCTCAGAATAGAAAGATGTTGATAAGTCCATCAAGAAGCCTTCTTGGGTGGTATACAATGAAAAACTGAAACTTATCAAATCTTGAATTAGAGGAGGCATTGGTCATTCCAGTATGGAGATCTTAGAATCTGATCTGTTGGATTAGAGGAGGCATTGGTCATTACAGATACTCTGACTAGAAAATCTTGGTGAAAGAATTTCTCCTTCACATCTTGAGAAAATTGAAGTTGTGAAGATTGTTCATAGAAAGATAAATGATAATGATGTCAGAGAAGAGATTTTGTACTTTTTTAGGGATGGTAAAGTAAAAAGCTTTACATTGCAGCAACTCTTAATGAAGACTGTGACAAAATTGAAATACATTCACTATCTTCTTAGAGTTGAGAACAAAGTCACCAGAAAGTGGTCTTCTATGATACTTGAAGTGATCAGAAGAAGAGTTATGACAAAAGATGATAAATACAATGGTGATTATGTTCCTGAGTACAGAACTTATATTGGTCAAGAAATGCAAATGATAAAGGAAGCTGCAGTGCTACAAGTTTTTCTCAACAATCCTCACTTATCCTTCAGTCCTGATCATGAAGATATTAGTTTAAGAGTCATGTTGATTGGTGATCTTGAGATAAGCAAAAGCTCAATTTCTAAGTTAAGATCAGCTATCTATCAGCTTGGAAAAGACACTGAAGAGAAGAGAGAGTTGAAGAAAAAGCTTGTAAGAGTCCTACGAGATAAGGAGGAAGAAAGAATGAAGAACTTTCTTGGAACAACTGTCAGTTATTTGAAGATACTGAAGTATGCTTTACTCCTTGTACATTTTGTAGATTGGTTTTGGCATCATTGAGAATGGAATTTATGCTTCATTACATTAAGCATAAATAGGGGGAGATTATTATATATTGAATTCTCAATGATCAGAAGAAGCTCAGGATCTGGTTGTTCGGGTGTCATCAGGATCTGATGTACCGTCAGGATTTTGTATGTCATCAGCATTTGTATGACATCAGTATTTGAAGACAGTCAGCATTAGAGGATTTGTTATGTTCCTTATAATGTGGAGCAGATATCTATTACATCTGAGTTATAGGACTTTATCTATTTAGTTTAAGATATGTATCAGTTTCAGTTAGTTTTTGATAATGCATATATTAGATTAATCTGTTGTAGCTCCGTAGTATATAAACACAGTTTAGGTCATCACTTAGGGAATCACACTCGAGGATCATTCGACCTAGCAGCTCTCAAGAACATCAGTACTTCTTGAGAGGATTTTGTAACAGTTTTTATCATAAATATAAAAAGCTGTTATATTTTATTACTTGTTCGAAATATTTATACAATTGTATCCAACCCCCCTTAAACAATTATATCTTTACTGGGCAACAATTGGTATCAGAGCACACTAATAAATTTACAATCAGAAACGATCTAAACATGTCTCTAAACAAGTATGAAAGCACTAAAATTTCCATTCTGAAAAAGACTGAATATCCAACATGGAAGGTGAAGATGCTAATGTACCTGGAAGCTACAGATCCAGATTATCTAGATGTAATCAATGATGGACCCTTCATGCCAACAAAACCGGTGCCTGCAACTCCTACGGTTGCTGAACATTATCAATTAAAGGAGAAGATAGAATGGACACCAGAAGAGAAAGTAGTTGTGCTGAAAGATGCAAAGGTGAGAAACATTTTGCATAACAGTCTTGATTCTGTGATGTCAAACAGGGTTATAGCCTACAAGACTGCCAAAGAGATCTGGGATGCTCTTGAAACTCAATGTCAAGGAACCATGGCCATCAAGAATAACAGAAGGGATGTTCTGATTCAAGAATATGAACACTTTGAGGTAAAGCCTGATGAAAGTCTCACTGACATCTATGACAGATTTTTAACTCTATTAAACAATCTGTCTTTGGTGGGAAAGGTGTTTGATTGAGAGAATTCAAACACCAAGTTTCTGAGAGCCTTGAGTGAAGAATGGGAGACTCGGACTTCAATCATATGGCATCAGTATAATCTGGACGTAATTACTCTGGATGAAGTCTATGGCATGCTGAAAACTCATGATTTGGAAGTTCAGTAAAGGAGAGAGAGGAAAAGCAACAAAGGGAAATATGTTGCTTTGAAAGTGAATGATAAAGCTTCAAGAGAAAAGTCTGCTGGAGCTGCAAGGAAGAAGAACAATTTTCCAGAATCAGATACTGATGATTTATCATCAAATCCTGATGATGATACTGATTCTGAAACTGATGAGAACATGACAGATTCTGATGTCATGCAAATGGCCGCATTGCTGGTTAAGGGCTTCAGAAGGATGCAGTTCCAATTAAACAATTGTATCTTTACTAGGCAACATTTCCAATTAAATCAAATTAATTTTGATTTACTGAAGATTAATCAGCTGCAAAACATTAGCTGAGTTCTTGCCTTAGGATGAAGAATTAAGCATTCCAATTTCACCTACAAGTCTAGCGAAAGTTGCTTCATCCAAAGGTTTAGTAAAAATGTCAGCTAATTGTTTTTCTGTTGGAACAAAAATGAGCTCAATGGTACCATTTGTAGCATGTTCTCTAATAAAATGGTACCTTACATCAATTTGCTTTGTCCTAGAATGATTAACTAGATTAGCTACTATAGATATAGCACTAGTATTGTCACACATAATGGGAATTTTGTATAACACTAGGCCATAGTCCATTAGCTGATTTCTAATCCAAAGCACTTGAGCATAACAACTTCCTGAAGCTATGTATTCAGCCTCAGCTGTAGAAGTTGATATAGATTATTGTTTCTTTCTATACTAGGATACAAGTCTTTGTCCAAGAAATTGACAGCTTCCACTAGTACTCTTTCTATCAATCCTGCATCCAGTAAAATCTGCATCTGTGTAACCAACAGCTTCAAAACCAGTTCCCTTAGGATACCATAATCCCAGGTTTGGAGTTCCCTTTAAATATCTGAAAATCCTCTTTGCAGCCATCAAATGTGATTCTTTTGGATTGGCTTGAAATCTTGCACATAGACATGTTACAAATATGATGTCTTGTCTACTTGCTGTTAAATAAAGCAATGATCCAATCATCCCTCTATAGCTTTAGATATCTACACTCTTTCCCTTTTTATCTTCATCCAACTTTATTATAGTAGATATAGGTGTAGATGCAGGTAAACAATCAACCATACCAAACTTTTACAATAGATCCTTGACATACTTAGTTTGGCTGATAAAGATACCATCACTTCTCAAACTGACTTGAAGTCCAAGAAAGTAACTCAGTTCCCCCATTATACTCATTTTATATTCACTTTGCATAAGCTTGGAGAATCTTTGGAAAAGCTTCTCATTTGTAGAACCAAAGATAATATCATCCACATAGATTTGAACTAGGATAATATCATCATAATGTTTCTTGTAGAAAAGTGTTTTGTCTATGGTACCTCTAGTAAAACCATGCTTCAGTAGAAATTCTGACAATGTGTCATACCAAGATCTAGGTGCTTGTTTAAGTCCATATAGAGCCTTGAGTAACTTGTACATAAAACTTGGAAATTCCAGATCTTCAAAGCCAGGTGGCTATTGCAGATAAACTTCTTCTTCTAGTTCACCATTCAGGAAGGCACTCTTGACATCCATTTGATACACTTTAAAATTTGAATGTGCAGTAAATGCTAGAAAAATTCTTATTGCTTCAATTCTTGCAACTGGAGCAAAAGTTTCATTATGATCAATTCATTCCTCTTGTGAGTAGCCTTTTGCAACCAACCTTGCTTTATTTCTAGTGACTATACCATTTTCATCCATCTTGTTCCTAAACACCCATTTTGTTCCAATTATGCTCCTATTCTTTGGTGCAGGAACCAATTTCCAAACTTTGCTTCTTTCAAACTGATTCAGCTCTTCCTGCATGGCAGATATCCAATCAGGATCCATTAAAGCTTCATCAATTTTTTTTGGCTCTGTTTGAGATAGAAAACATGCACGTAGGCACTCATTAGCAGTTGCACTTCTAGTCCTCACACCAGCAGTAGAATCACCAATAATTGCTTCTCTAGTGTGACTTCTATCCCACTTCCTTGTATGAGTTTGTTGACTTGTGCCTCCATCATTTTCTTCATTATTGGTATGACTGCCAGATCCTTCTTCTTTTTCTCCCCCTGAGTTTGTGCTATCAAATTCAGGTGTTTGAGATGAGCTTCCATTTTCATGATTTTCCTGTTGAGTAGTCTCTTCATTTAATATTTGTTGTGCCTCAACTTCATCTTCCCCATCAGAATCACTATCAATATTGAGGATTTCAAATACAAGGGCTTCAGCTTCATTATCATCAAGGCATTCCAAGCCTGGACATTTGTCATCATCAAAAGTCACATATGTGCTCTCCATAATCTTCTTTTGATCAATCACATAAACTTTGTAGGTTGTTTTTTCCAGTAAATATCCCATAAAAATTGCTTCAAAGATTTTTGAGTCAAATTTTTCCATATATTCAGAGTTGTCTTTCAAAATGTAACACTTGCTTCCAAACACATGAAGATGCTTTACAGTAGGCTTTCTCTTAGACATGATTGAGTAAGGTGATTTTCCATGTGCCTTGTTAATGAGGTATCTGTTCTGAGTGTAACATGCAGTGTTAACAGCCTCCTCCTAGAAACTTGTTGGCATCTTGCAGTATTGTTCTAGTAGCTTCAACTAATGTTCTGTTCTTTCTCTCAACTACTCCATTTGGTTGAGGTGTTCTAGCAGCTAAGAATTCTTGAACAATTCCCTTGCTTTTACAGAATTCACTAAATGTTGCATTTCCGAATTCTGTCTCATTATCACTTCTCAATCTTTTTACAGAATTATAATCTTTAGCTTGTTTTTTTATCTTCTTGATGTGCTCAATTATGATGTGTGGAGTTTCATCTTTAGAGTACATGAACTCTAGCCAAGTGTAGCTCGAGAAATCATCCACCATCACAAGTGCATATTTGTTCCTTAAAATTGATAAGACATTTACTGGCCCAAACAAGTCCATGTGAATGAGCTGCAATGGTGCACTTATAGAATTCACAGTTTTTGAATTATGACTTCATCTTTTCATTTTTCCTTTCTGACAAGCTTCACGAACTTCAACCTGAGCAAACTCCAGTTTAGACATGTCTCTTACCAACTCCTTTTTGACTAAGGTGTTAATTGTCTTGAAATTCAAGTAAGACAGCTTTTTATGCCAAAGCTTGTTTTGTTCTTTTGATGCCTTGGTGTAGAAGCAACAAATGCCATCCTTATTTGTTGAGTCCAAGTCTGCAAAAAACAAGCTTCCTTTCCTTGCTCTTTTCAGAGCAACTTCACCAGTTTCCTTGTTGAAAAAAGTGCATTCTTCTTTGTTGAATAAAACTTCAAAACCTTTGTCTGCAAATTGGCTAACACTTAGAAGATTCACTTTAAGACCAGCTACCAGTGCTACATCATCAATGACAATATTTTCAGAAATAATTTTGCCTTATCCCATTGTGAATCCTTTGATGTTGTCTCCAAAGGTCACCAAAGGGCCAACTTTCTCCTCAAATTGTGATAGTAGGGCTTTATAACCTGTCATATTATCACATGTCATATGCCTGGAACATCCACTGTCTATGATCCAGATGACTTTCTTCACTTTGCCCTGCACACAATGAGTTTTTAGTGTGTTTAGCAACCCAAGCAGTGTTGGGTTCTTTCTTCTTGTTAACTGATTTAGCAGAAGTAGAATTAGTAGTTTCAGATAAAATAGAGTTCAATGACTGTTGTGCATTTTCCCTATCTGATGTAGACCCAATTTTTGTCTCTTTAATGTCTACTCTCAGTTTGTGGCAACTCTTCATCACTTTCAAGTTGCAAGGGATGCAATCAAACTTGTCACGGAATGAGTAGGGATCACTTACATCTGCTTCATTATATTTGCATGCTCCTTCAGTTGGCTTGCTAACAACCTTTTTACAAAGGTGAGTTATATGATTTACAGAGCCACATCTTTCACACTTCTTTCTTGGAGCATCTGCAACATAAGCAAAATTATTGCTTTTGTTTATCCCTATTTTCCCATTTCTATTTTTCTTCTTCTTTCTTGCATCTTCAATCTTTATTTCTTTGATAGGAGTCTTGGGACTTTGTTTGTCCATGAGCTTCTCTTCAGTATTGGAAGACTGAACTGATTCTTCAGTTTTCTTCTCTTTATCCTCAGCATCAATTTCTTGCTTGATAATTAATTCTTCTTTACTGAAGTTGACTTCACATGCTTTGAATATAGGTGCATTAACCTCTTTCAAGAAGGTTGGAGCATTTTCAATTTTCTTTGCTTTCTCTTTGTCACCTACAGTCTTCTTTTTTCAATCAAAGCATCATAGTCAAGGCCAATAGCAATGTTTGCACATGACTTTTTTTTCTCATGGTACTGTCCAACTAGTTTAGATGTTTTTTAAAAGATTTTAGCTTCACTTCATTCTTTTCCAGCTTCTCCCTTAGCACTGCTTCAATTTCATTTGCACACTTGAGCTTGTTCTTTAGATATGCATTTTCTTGTTTTAAAGCTTCAAGCTCCACCAACAATAATTCAGTTTCTTGCTTCTCTCTTTCAAGATTCTCATTTATCTTTGTTAATCTGCTAACTTCTTCATTAGCAGCAACCATGCTTGTGTGGATGTGAAACATTTCTGTGCTCGTCTTTTCTACAGTTTCCTTATATTCATTCACAGTTAGATCAATTATGGTAAGAGTTGGTACCTGTGATTTAGATGAGGATAATTCTCCTTGCTCCAAGGCCATGAGTGCACAATTTCCAAATTCTTCATCTTCATCATTTTCAGAGTCATCCCAACTCTTACCCTCTGCAATTTAAGCTTTGCTTTGATGTTTCTTCAGAAGAGCTTCATACTTTGCTTCAAGTTTAAGATAAGCTTTGTCTTTCTTTGCCTTTTTGGGTTTCCTTCATTCTGTAGCAAAATGGCCCAAATCATCACAGTTGTAGCCTCTAATCTTAGATCTGTCAACGGATCCAGTCTTGTAACCATTATTGCTCTCAGAATTGTACTTCCCTTTTCCTTTTCAGCTGTTGTCTTTGTTGAAAGACTGTCCTTTGCGCCTGAAAAATCTTGGCTTTTTACTCTAATGTTAGAGAATTTTCTAGCCAAATAAGTCATTGACTGATCTAGCTCATCCAGTTCATAAAGAGTGTAAAATTCATCTTCTTCCAATTCCAGAATGACTTGTTCCTGTGAATCATTTGTTCTTTGCTCACTTGTTGAGGCAACTGGAGTTTGAGATCTTGGTTCATCATTAGATGTTTGGCTTTCATTTATAATCAAAGCACTTGAGCCATCTACAACATGTCCTTGACCAGATCTCAATGATTTCCTTTGAATCATTTCTAGTTCATATGTTTTGAGAATTCCATATAGAACTTCCAGTATTATTCTGCTCAAGTCTCTCCCTTCCCTGATAGCTGAGATTTTCTGTTCCAAATGATTAGGGAGAGTAAGCAAGAACTTTAGGTTCACTTTTTCAGCTTTATAGTATTTGTCATGAAGTTATAAGTCATTTATCAACTTGTTGAATCTTTCAAACACATCAGTAATGCTTTCCTTTGGCTTTGCCATAAAAACCTTATTCTGTGAAATCAGTATTCTTCTCTGATTTGATCTAACTTCTTCAGTTCCCTCACACAATATCTCTATCTATTCCCAGATCTGTTTTGCAGTGTCACAGTTGACAATGTTGTTATACATTACATTGTCAAGTGACTCAATTAAGATTAACTGCAAGCCACTATCCAGGGAGACTTTCTCTTTCTCAGGTTCAGAGTATTCTGCAGGGTCCTTGGGAGCATAATGAGCTGGAATAACCATATCTCCATCTATAGATTCCTCTACTCTAACCATAGGAGTGAAGGGCCCATTCTTGAGGATCTGAATGTAGAGTGGATTGGCCATCCTGATAAACAACATCATTTTCTTTTTCCAAAGAGTGTAGTTAGCTTTATCAAAAGTAGGTTTTTTGATGCTACTGATTTTCTGTATATTCATTCTTCCAAGATCTTGAATCTGTTTACTTTTAGATTTTGCTCTGATACCACTTGTTAGGAAATGAATAACACACAGATGGGGGGAGGGGTGAATGTGTTTGTCTGTTTTTGAGATTTTCTTGAATGTTAATGGTTGAACAAAGTAAATTAAATCTTGTAGTAAGATGTGTTCATGCAGAAATTAAGCTTGCAGAAAATAAAGAACACAAAACTTCAAAACTCACTTAATTTTATATTAAAATTAAGAATGTTTTGCTACAAAATTTCTAGGCTCTTTGTTGATAAAGAGCTTAGCTTCTTCTTGAGAGAGTTACAAGATTTCTATCTAAATTGTTACTTCTGACTGAAGGACCACTGTTAACTTTATAATTCATTTAACTGCTGGTTTACACAGTCTACAATAAGACATGTTATTAGCTTTTCTAAACTGTCACTTGTCATTTCTATTTATAGAAAAGTAACTCTTCTATTTCTGGCTTAGCATATCTTTAGCATTCTGTGATTATCTTGATCTTCCTCTATCAGTTAATCTTCACCATTGATCTTGCACATTCTTCAAGCTGCTTTTTGTAGACTTGTCAATCCAGCTGGTTGGATTATTTGTTGATTGTTTATCTTGAATATTGAACTGGTCTGTGATTTTGTACTTTAAGAATTTCACTCGAGATCTCCAATTAGGCATATAGAGATCTTGACATCTCGATAAGTATAATGACTTATCGAGATCTCTAATGCACTAGTGAATTTGACTTATAGAGGTTTCTGAGTTCTCGAATGAAACTTTGGCTTGTCGAGATCTCTCATCATCAATCTTTACTTTGACTTGTCGACAACTTAGAGTTCTCTAGTGAATTTTGACTTATCGATATCTTTGAGTTCTCTAGTGAACTTTGATTTATCGATAACTCAGAGTTCTATAATGAATGTAGACTTGTCGATAACTCTGAGTTCTCTAGTAAAGAAATTACTTTTTGATATCTCCAACCTTCATGTCTTCTTGACTTGTCGATATCTCTCTGAGTTCTCTAGTAGCTTTCTTGACTTCTCCATAAGTCATTTGGAGTTCTCGAATGACTCCTCTATAACACTAAATCTGTGACTTGTAGAGATCTTGACTTAGAGTATTTTTAACCAAACAGATTTATTCAACTCCAAGCTTCTTCAAAATTCTTCTGAGGCATGATCACCTTGATCTTCTTCCAGATAGAATCCTTAGGCTTGCTATTGTTTCAGGAAAAAGACTCCAGACTGCTCCTTTGCATTTTTACAGACTTTAAGTGTTACAAGTACAAATATAAACTACGATAACAATACAACTTACTCAGGGTTCATAAAGTGTCTTAGTCTTGTTAAGGTACAGGCATGTCTTGTACAACAACCCTTTCATTTATTATACAAAGCTTGAATCTTGAAAGCCTTCAAACCTTCTTTTGAAGCCCTTTCCTAGATATTATTATAATACTGCCACCTAGTTTATTGAGAATAAGAATGCCTCTACTGTCTCGATATTTTAAATTGTTTAAATAGTTACTTGCTGAGCTTTTTTTCTCATTTATTTGTATTGATTTAACCATGGCAGTTAAGCAAGAAGATGGCCAGACTTAGGCATACCGCTCGTAAGAGTGTTCCTGGCGGTCCTTTCCGTACCATCAGATTTTAGGTGCCAGATCAGGTAAATGTTGTGTGAGGAAGCGACAATAGTAGATGGGAATTGTAATAGCTGGTTCAGATACTTTTGGGTTATTTGGTAATTCCAAGTCGGAATCGTATATTTTGGATTTATTTATAATAAGAGTTGCATTTATAATATTCTGGTTGGTAGTTGTAATCTTGTCTCATACTTTATCCTATTTAGATCCTAGTAGTTTTCGGGGTTTATTTTATTTTTGCTGCTATATTATATTAGTATATTGGTGTTGTGGGTCCTCATTCTTAACCCCGAGTTTGAGGGCGTCACATCTAATGTTGCTTCCCTTATGAATGATGAGAGGTATAGTTTAGAACGGATTGCTCTAATAGGAGATTGAAAACTTAGTACTATGATTGTGCAATCAAAGTATTATGATGAGAAAACTATTTTAAAGTGGGAAACACATGTTTGAACATACCTTAAGGATCTTAAATATGATTATAGAAGGACAATATGAGAGTTACTGATGTGATTAGTGAAAGTATGCCTTTCCGAAATTTTGTCGGAATAAGTATTTAATGGATTCGAGAACGATCAAGCATTTAAGAATTTGAGAAATAAGGTTTTCGAGAAGTAAAGGTGGTTTTCGAGATAAAGGTAAGATCAGCAACAACCCGGCAGTGGCAATGCCTAAAAAGAGGACCATGTGTAAATTATAATGATACATCTATGCGACTTAAGGATCATGACATAAGGTGACATAATAATGATCTAGAATAATCACGATAAGGTTAGCACTGAAAGGCTTGGAGACTTTAACCTATGAGGAAAGTTTTAAATTTTTTTCTTTTTTGAGGTGTATACTTACACTGAATACGAGGTAGAGGCTATAGTCAAATTGATCAAGGGTTATGATTGAGGATCTATTATCATCAAGGAAAGGCTAATATGGTGGCCGATACTTATATAGGAAAAGATAGATTGAGGATGATAAATTTTAGAACAACTGATGAGAAGGATTGAATGGATGAAGTTTGAAGTTAAGATAATGTAAAGAGGACTAGAGGAATTAACTGAATATGAGACTCAACCAAAATTGACCTAAAAGATAAGGTTGTTTCAAGAAAGAATAATGAAAAGAGAGCACCTTATTATGTAATGGGAAGAATCAAACATGTCTAGAAACTAAAGAGGATGTTATTAATGACCAAATATAAAAAAGAATGTAATGGATTGAGTAAGTAAGCACCCTACATGTCAGAAAATTAAAGCGGAACCGTGAAGATTAAATGAGAGATTGCAGCCTGTAGAGAGTTGAACGGGCGTAAGAGTTAATTGAAATAAGCATTGAAGAATGACTACCATGGACCCACTTGGGTCATGGTGATATATGGGCTAGCCCTTGTGGATAGAGGTCTCAAATCGACACGTAGAACGAGAGAAATATCCAGACCGTTGAAGATACATCAAGGGCCATGACATCTATTAAGGAGAACAAGAAGAATCACCTATAATCGATAGAAATTTCGTGTAGTTACACTTACCATGTGAGCATACAAATATAGTCCCTGATATCCCTTACGAAGGATAAAGTGGAAAGATGAAGGATGTCATTGTTAGAGATGGAAATAAAAGATTGTACACGCCCTCTAAAGGCCACTGGTAGCAGCTCCCCATAAACACGGATACGTCTAAGGCGCTAACGAGAATAATGAATACGGCGACTTTGAAGGTAACGTAGTACTAAAAATATCATACTGGAAGGGATTAAAGAAGTTTGATAAATAGTGGAAGCTGAACATTCCAAGATTCTAAACCATTTAAATCAATTGCGTACGAAATGGTGCTTCTTTCAAGATGGCAACGGGACCACGATGTGTCTTACAGGACTTTAGGAAAAAATGTTAAATCTGACACCAAGCATGTGACAAAATACGAGCATGTAGAACTGTAACTAGAATTTCTTGTGTAAGCAATCAACAGAGATAATATATCGGAATGAGCAAACATTGAGGAACAAGAATTTAAAATGAGTAAGAGCACGTAAGGGGAACTAAAAAGCGAATGAAACCATTTAAATAATGGAAGACATGATAATAGTCCATGCTGTAGATTTTTAAAGGAAGACAAACTGACCGGTCAGCGGTAATTTAATTATGGACAATAATGTTTATATATCATGCGAGCGTTGCAGTGCCTCCTTACAAAGATTTGTAAGGAAGAAGATGTTGTTCTCCCTTGCGTAAAAATCCTCCGAATAAAACCCAAGTTCAAGTATCTGTAAAGATAAGGATTTACGATTAAAGGATTAACATCATTAACAACTTACGAGGATTGATCAAGATTACAAGGGAACGATTAAGTAATTATGTAAGTGAGTGAATAAACGAACCAAGGCTATGCAAATTCCATGCAAATCCCATACAAACCAATTAGAAACAAATTAACCAAGCTAGCTAATTAAACTAAAAGCTAGTGGAAGACAACATTCCTTAAAACAAGGATTCATATTTTTGATGATTAAAGAGCTTAACAATTGGTGTGCAAGATAGGCCTAGGCTTGGAAATGTTTGTTCTACACACTTTATACACACATCCATACACATCACAAATCAACCAACTTAGCAAGCAAGCCAAGCAAATCTTCTATCTCTCTCTCTCTCTCTCTCTCTATCTATCTCTCTCTCTCTCTCTTCCAAGAAGCTCCATTCGACTATATTGAAGGAAAAGGAGGTGAATAAATCAAAATCTCAAGCTCCAAGTATGGATAAATCCTCCCATTAATTTCTAAGCTTCTATATTACTAAATTAAGGTAAAATAAATCCTTCATCTTATTTTCTTAAGTTTATCCTAGGTAATTAAATTGTTTAAGGTGATGATGAATAGTAACAACAAATTTGGTTTGTTGTTTTCTTGATGATCTAAGATTCTTTAAGGATAGATAAGGACATTACAAGGCCACACCATTCAAGAAGATCTCTTCAAAGATCTAAAAAAGGTATAAAACCTTCTTCACCACTTTTTTAAGTTAGAGTATTTTCAAGGTAGTTATGGATCCATGATATAGGAGATGTTCTAATACCTTGTTGTTGGTTTGGAAGTGTTTGGTTGAGTATATTATTGTGAATGGATTTTATGAACCAATTCAAGGGTTCTTGATTTATTAAGGATGTAAAATTATTTATGGTTGTTTATTGGGTAATTGAGAGTGATTTAGAATTAACGAAATATTTATGGATCGTAACTACTACGTCGTTATAATGCTTGATTTTAGATAGGCTAGTTTTCTGCATAAAAATTGTATTGTTAAACTGTGATTTTGGGAACGCACAGATATGTAAGTTTTAGATATTGTCATGAGGATCGTTTAGGCGCTTGAATCGCTTGATTTCAATTTCCGGTTTGAAAGTTAAGTCCGTTTTAGTGAACACATTTTATACCATAAAAACTGCTAAGAATTTACCAAATTTGAGAGTATAAATGATCAACTTAAATACATTCAAAACTAATAAAATTTAACAGAGTCTTGGTTATACATTCATTAAGCACCTGTAAAAAGTTTAGCTCAAGTTATTGATCTTTCGATTTTAAAAAAATACCAGAGCTGAAGTCATGTGGAGTGAAAACACTGAATGCAACTTAGTGCATAAAATCTGATGCATCGGGATTTCACCCCTCTTCCCAGAAAAATATTTTCAATAAAATTGTTCTAAATGTTGTCTAATTCGTGCATGCAAAAATGGTGTGTCGATTGAGTTCACAGTTTGAGAGAAAACAATATTTTAGTGAAAGCGGTATAAATAGTAAAACTCCGTAGTTGACCGACTTTTAAAATAATTTCCACCTAATTAAATTCGTGTTTTGAAACCAAAAATTTTATGATAAATACTGATGATACTCATAAAGATTCTTTATATGTTTTTGTATTAAAATATTAATTTTTTGATTTATTAAAAATGTTAGAGCACGAGTCGCGTAATAGTAACATTCGGGAAAGTCAACTCCAGGATACCACTTTGACCATCTATTTCGACCAAGGGTTGATAGTTATTTTAAGTCGGTCGAATATCTAAAATTATAAAGTATTACACATATTAGTAAGATGAGTCATTGATGGGATTAGGAATATTAATTAAGATTATATTATTTGTTGATTAGAAAACCCGGAACGAGTATCTTGGACTTCTGGAAAATTTACGAACCCTACCTTTTAAAACTGTTGTGTTGTGATTGTTTTTAAATATTACAATATAAGCATGATGATGTATTACGATATTTTACAAATGCGAGATATTGAATCATACGATATGTTAATGATTTTAGTATACGAGATATATTGTTTTACGAGTTAAGATAAATTATTTTACTCGATTATTGACGATTTGGTATAAGAGTTATACCGGGTATAAAAATGAATAATGCTAGAGAGTAGCGTACTATACGTTATATTTTAGACCGAGAGTCGGTTGATAAAGGTTATTAAAAACCCTGAGGTATTCCGGAGGCAATTATATTTATTTATACTTATTTTAAATAATAATATGAATATTTTCAAGGACTCGATGTTTCTTTATGATTTAATAAATAGTACTAAGTTATTTTATCAAATGTTTTCCAAATATACTATTTTGAGAAACAAACCATATTTGTTGTAAATATATTCAACGGATGAAAATTATTTTAAATATTCATTTAAAAAGGATTCAAGATCTATTATTTAATATTTATTTCAATTAATATTTATAAAAAAATTGATTGATTCAAAAATCATAAAATGCTATTTTATGATATCTCCTGACTTTCAGAAATCCTCTAAATACTTTCAAATATTTGGATAATATTATTTCAATGTATTTCAATTAATTTGACGAGAATGTCAAAGGAAACTCCCCCTTAAATATTTATCTGTTGACAACGGGCAACTCACATTATTATAATACTTCCTTCAAACATTTCTTGGAAGTATGTATATATATAGTATGATACCTATCAACAAGCACTCGCATGAGGAAGTTGAATATAAGTTTCAAAGATATGATAGGATTCTTAAAGAACTAGGAGGGGTAGACTTCAGTACTACGTGTACTGAAGCAACTACTGGTGTGCCACATATAAACATGTGAAGTATGCGGAAAGCTTGGATGTATGGACATACATAATATGCCCGAATGCGGCAAGGGTGGCAACTGGATGTATGGGAGTCGTCCTTCTACTAATATAGAATAATAAAAAATTACCGTTATACAACTGATCATCGTATCTCGGGGGCTCCGGTGAAAGTCATAGTCTTCCAATTGGAATTGTTATGCATACTGTAGCTAAAGCCAATGTGCTTAGATACCGAGAGTATTTGCAAGATATTTTGATAAAAATTAATTCCGATGTGAATTAAAAAGAAAAGGTGTATATCACCAAGAAAGTTATTCTCCCGAGTATATAATATTATATGAGAAAATACAATTATATTTAATAGTCACTTTCAACTGTTTTCCTGAGCGTTATTACTCACCCTTTCTTTCTTTCAAATGTCACAACATAACAGATAACCAATATATTGGTGAAGAAGCATGGAAGGCGCAAAGATTTTTTGTAGCCACTTGCAGCTTAGTTTAAGGTGGGCTATAACATTCAGATAGGTATAAAAAATTATTAAGAATTATTGTAACTTCATGTAGAAGTTGTGAATAATAGTTTAGGATCCTGTAAAGTACATTTGAATTGGATGTTACATTTTATACATCATTTCAAAGTCTATAACTTGTGTGTGTGAGATATTGGGGGTCTGTGATATGAATTCTTGGATTATTAAGGTAATGCAGGCTTCAGTTGATTGGATGATTGCGTGACGACCCAGATTCCTGACCCCGGATTTGGGGGCGTTATAACTATGGGGTTGAAAATTCCAATGCCATTTTTCAATGAGATATAGAATCTGGGGGGTTAGTTGTTATGTCCAAAATTTGGTACAAGTATTACCCGGATAAAAACTGGGTCAATTGAATGAAATTAGGGCAAAAATATCAAGATCTAAGCAAAATGAGGCAAGCCCCTTTGCTGAAAAGGAAAGGGCACGTCTTCTTCGAAATATAGATTAGGGATGCCCTAAATCCTGGGGCGCGCCCTCAAAATGATGAAAACAACAAAAGCCGTAACTTCTGTAGAAGTTAGGGCACACCCTCAATGGAAAAAGGAGATATAAAAAATAGTGGCTGATGATATATATCGGCGCCAACATATGAGAATGTCAGGGAGCTCCCTAATGGTCAACATGGCTCAAAATGGAACTTCAACATACTGCTTCGACGAATTCTTTGGGTTCTTCAAGAGGGTAAATGATGATTATAACTAATATATTTTCTGCAGGTACTCTATGGAAGAACTTCTTCCTGTAATGCAACCACGGGAAGGCGGTGTCCAGGGTCAGAGATCTCCAGGGTATACCTTGATAGAAGGCCTCCTCGTGTAGTCAATGGGTGTCCTCATTGGGTACGTGGGGTAAATTCTGGTGTGTGTTTTGAGAGCTCTATCTCTGTAGTCGACGAGTGTCCTCGTTGGAAGATTTCGGAGTATCTTGCACTGTTAGATATATTTATGATGTCATGTCTAATCTAATTTGTTTAGTTTCAGAACTTATTATCAGAATATTAGAACTTAACTGAAAATCGGAACTTACTGCAGACAGGAAGTTATCAGAACTTAAGGCATCAGAACTTATATCAGGACTTAAGTGCGGATACACTTCAGGGATGAAAAGCGGTTGATTTATAGGAGAGGATCTGGATTAAACAAGTAAAGATATGCATGAAAAATTGGACAGCTATAGGACTGTAGTAGATAATCTCTTATTGATATATTCTAGGAAACAGAATCATTATCATATCAATTGGTAGTTATCTTGTAACTGTGTATTATATAAACACAGATTAGGGTTTACACTATAAGCGTTATCATTCTCGAGAAAATTATTCATTGTAACCCTAGCAGCTCTTAGTGATATCATACATCACTGAGAGAGTAGATTAAACCTACTGTAATAGAGTTTGATATATTAAATAAATTTGTTTTCTGTCACATACTTGTGTTCATAATCGAATTGATTGTAGATACTATATTCAACCCCCTTCTATAGTATCATTGGGGCCTAACAAGTGGTATCAGAGCCAATCTGTTAAACTTACAAACAGTTAAAATCCAAACAAACAATCAATCATGTCCGAACAAGCAAAAATATCAGACCCTCAAGAACCTGCAAAGGTTCAACCCATTCAAAACATCAGTAGATATGAAACCATCAGGATTCCTTTGCTCAGGGTGTCTGAGTACCCTGTATGGAGTGTGAAGATGGCAATGTTTATGGACAGATCCAGAATATTTAGACAGAATTCAAGATGTTCCACACAAGCCCACAAAGCTTTCTGTTGCAGTTGGGAATGAGCCACAAAGGATGATTCCCAAAGAAAAGAGAGAATACACCACTGAAGACATCTCTTCACTAGGCAAGGATGTAAAAGTAAGACACTTGCTTCATAGTGCACTTGACAATGTCATGTCAAACAGGGTGATTGCATGCAAGACTGCAAAAGAAATCTGGGATGCATTGGAAGTGAGATGTCAAGGAACCACTGCCATCAAAAAGAATAGGAAGACAATACTCACGCAGGAGTATCAGCACTTTGACTCAAAATCTGATGAGTCACTAACTGATACATATGACAGATTTACAAAGCTGTTAAATGATCTGTCACTAGTGGATAAGGAATATGATACAGAAGATTCAAATATGAAATTCCTACTAGCTCTTCCTGAAAAGTGGGATTTGAAAGCTACTACAATAAGAGACAACTATGAACTTGCTGATATGTCTCTTGATGATATCTAAGGGATGCTCAAGACTCATGAACTTGAGATGGAGCAAAAAAAGAAGAGGCATGGAGGGAAGTCTAATACAGTTGCTTTAAAGGCTGAAAAAAGGCCAATTGTCTCTAGGAAGGCAAAAGGAAAGGCTCTCATCATACAGTCTGATTCAGAGTCATCAGATTCTGATGATGATGATTCAGAACCTGAAAATTTATCTGAAGTGGATATTGATGCAAATATGATGCAACTGTGTGCTCTTATGGTGAAGGGTATCACAAAGAAATTCAGAAAGGGTAAGAAGTTTTCCAGGAAAGGTGGAAGTTCTGACAAGAAAGGGTTCAGAAAGACTGAAGGCAAAGGAGGAAAGTCTGACAAAGGAGACAACTCAAATGTCAAATGCTACAATTGTGGTGAAAGAGGCCACATCTCTCCTAATTGCAAGAGAGGAAAAAGTGATAAAGGCTAGGCACTTATCACAAAGAAGAAAAACTGGGCAAACACTTCAGAATCTGAAGAAGAGGTGAACTATGCCTTAATGGCAAATACTGATAGCAGTTCTGATGCTGCTAAACTAGAGGTACCTCTATCAACTCTTGCTTTTGATACAGAAGATATTACTGAGTTGAGATTATTTCTGAAAAATATTTATATTAGCCATAAAGATCAGACTTTAAAAAATGAAAGATTAAAATATGAAAATCTAAAGTACAAAAACAGAAATAGCTATCTTGAAGAAGAGTTAGTCAAGATGAACACTATTCAGACAGAGAGAGATAATGTTGTTATGTTAAGAATGAATTGCTTAAACAGAATGATTATCTAAAATCTGAATTAGAAAAAGAAAGAGAAATCATCAGGACTTGGACTAACTCAAGCAAATCAACTCAGAATATTCTAAGTAGTGGAAACTGGAAAGAGGGGTTAGGTTATAAAGATGGTAAAGATGAGAAAGGGACTTTTCCAATTAAGCCAACTGATATCAAACAGACTGTAAAGCCAAAGGTAAATCCTGTTAAATATGTTACAAAAACTGTTGTGTCTGATTCTGAAGAGATGAAAGACTCTAAAACAGAAGTAAAAAAAAAATCAATTTCTGACAAATCAAAACAGGATAAACCAGCTTTGGTGAACATTGGCTTAATGACAAAGAAGCAGCTTAAGTATAAACTGAAAGAGATTAAAAATGTAAACAAGGTAAATGAAGCTAGGAAAACTAGGAATAGAAAGGAAGGTGTGAATAAAAGTAATAATTATATGCATGTTCCTAATGCTCCTAGAAAGAAATGCTATAATTGTGGAAACTCTAACCATCTTGCTTCTTTTTGCAGGAAGAATAAAGATATAAACTCTTTACCTCCTAAATCAGGAGTTAAGAGTCAGTCTGTTAGGTTTAAACCACAAATTTCTTGTTTTCATTGTGGTAGTTTATGGCATTCTATTTATACTTGTAAGGAATATCATAGTTTGTACTATGATTATTATGTAATAAAACCTTCTTTAAAGAAAGTTAGTGTAATTCCTTCTAGTGTAAATTCTGATGCAAAGTCTGATATAAAGTCTGATAAAAAGCATGTTAGCATAAACTCTGAAACTAAATCCGCTGCAAATGCTAACAAACTTAACAAGGCCAAAGGATCCAAGCAAGTATGGGTCCTTAGAACTAATCAATAGTGGTCTTTGTGATTGCCGGGCAACAGGAAAAACATCCTAGTTCTGGACAGTGGATGTTGAGGACATATGACTGGAAATAAAGCCCTGCTATCAGACTTTGTGGAGAAAGCTGGCCCAGGAGTTTCTTATAGAGATGGCAACATGGAAAATACTCTGGGATATGGCAATATCAATCTTGGGAATGTCATAATTGAAATAGTAGCTCTTGTCTCAGGACTTAAACATAATCTGCTAAGTGTGAGTCAAATCTATGACAGAGGTTATCATGTGGATTTCTTTGAAGAACACTGTGAAGTTGTAAGTAATTCTACAGGAAAAGTGGTTCTGAAAGGTTACAGACATGGTAACATATATGAAGCCAGATTTTCAATAAATTCTGATGGTTCTGCAATCTATCTGTTAAGCAGAGCATCAATTGAAGAAAGCTGGAATTGGCACAAGAGACTCTCTCATTTAAATTTTAACAACATAAATGAGCTAGTAAAGAAAGATCTTGTGAGAGGACTACCAAAATCAATATTTGCTCCTGATGGTCTTTGTGACTCATGTCAAAAGGCAAAACAATGAAAATCTTCATTCAAGAGCAAAACTGAATCCTCAATTCTTGAGCCTTATCACTTACTGCATGTTGATCTATGTGGTCCAGTAAATGTCATGTCTATTGCAAAGAAAAAATATGTTATGGTTATAGTGGATGAGTTCACAAGATACACTTGGATGTATTTCTTGCACAAGAAGAATGAAACTGCATCTACTCTAACTGATCATGTCAGACAGCTGGATAAGTTAGTCAAAGATTCTGTTAAAATAATAAGAAGTGATAATGGCACTGAGTTCAAGAATTCAATCATGGAAGAGTTCTGCAAAGAGCAAGGAATAAAGCAGGAATTTTCTGCACCTGGAACTCCACAGCAGAATGGAGTTGTAGAAAGAAAGAATAGGACTCTTATTGAAGCTGTACGAACTATGCTTGATGAAGCAAAGCTACCAACCTATTTTTGGGCTGAAGCTGTGCAGACTGCTTGTTTTACACAGAATGCTACACTCATAAACAAGCATAGAAAAACACCATATGAGATGGTGAAGAAAAAGAAGCCAAATCTGAAATACTTTCATGTATTTGGATGCAAGTGTTTTGTTCTTAAGAGTCATCCTGAACAGCTGTCAAAATTTGATCTAAAAGCTGATGAAGAAATTTTTGTTGGATATCCACTTTCCACAAAAGCCTTCAGAGTCTACAATTTAAGAACAAGGGTTGTCATGGAATCTATCAATGTATCTTTTGATGATAAAAAGATTACTGGACTTGAAGATTTCAATGATCATGATCGGCTGAGATTTGAAAATGAAGATGTAAATTCAGATTCTGTAAATTCTGATGACCTAAATCCTGATCCTGTAAGTTCTGACGGGTTAAATTCTGATGTCATTGAAACTGTGGTAATTGCTCCAAAGGAAAATGCACCTGTTCAAGGGGAGCAAGCTAATGATCATACCACATCTCAAGACTCTCAAAAAACATCAGAACCAGTCACTGGCTCTTCAAGTTTTGATTCATCAAGTTCTGATGAGCCAAATTCTGAGAATTCTGGAAACTCTAATTCTTCAATTCCTGAAGGATCCAACTCAAATTCTGGAATCTCAGAGAGCATAACTTCAGGGGGAGCATCAGAAAATACTGATGGAGACAGCATGGATCATGGGGGAGGATCCAGTTCTAGAGATCAACTTCCATCTGCAAGGAAGTGGACTAAATCACACACACCTGACTTAATAATTGGAGATCCTGAAGTAGGTGTCAGAACTAGAATAGCAACAACAAATGAATGTCTCTATCATTCCTTTCTATCTCAGACTGAACCAAAGAAAGTGGAAGAAGCTCTTCAAGATGCTGATTGGGTGCAAGCAATGCAGGAAGAGTTAAATGAATTTGAAAGAAATAAAGTCTAGACCCTAGTGCCAAGACCAAAGGATAGATCCATTGTTGGCACAAAATGGGTGTTCAGAAATAAAACTGACAGTGATGGCATAATAATAAGGAATAAAGCAAGGCTAGTTGCTAAAGGTTACTCTCAACAGGAGGGTATTGACTATGATGAAACATTTGCTCCAGTTGCTAGATTGGAAGCCATAAGAATTATTTTGCTTATGCTGCTCACAAGAAGTTTAAAGTCTTTCAAATGGATGTGAAAAGTGCTTTTCTCAATGGAGAATTGGAAGAAGAGGTATATGTTGAACAACCTCCAGGCTGTGTAGATCCAAAATTTCCAAATTATGTCTACAGGCTTAACAAAGCACTTTATGGCCTTAATCAAGCTCCTAGAGCATGGTATGAGACTCTGACTCAATTCCTTCTGGAAAGTGGATTTCACAGAGGCATAATGGACAAAATTTTATTCTACCTCAACCATGGAAAGGACTTACTTTTGGTACAGATATATGTTGATGATATCATCTTTGGCTCTACAAATACAAAATTTTGTGAAAGATTTTCCAAATTAATGTAGTCAAGATATCAAATGAGTATGATGGGAGAGTTGAGTTATTTTCTAGGACTTCAAGTCAAGCAAACTGAAGAAGGTACTTTCATAAATCAATCCAAGTACACCAGAAATTTACTCAAGAAATTTGGAATACAAGACAGTTCTACTGCAATCAACTCCCATGGCCACTGCCACCAAGTTAAATAAAGATACTGGAGCATCAGTAGATATTACTAACTACAGAGGTATGATTGGCTCTTTACTCTATTTAACTGCAAGTAGACCAGATATCATATATGCGACCTGTCTTTGTGCAAGATTTCAAGGCTGATCCAAGAGAACCTCATCTAATAGATATGAAAAGAAATTTCAAGTACCTCAAGGGTACAGCTGATCTAGGATTGTGGTATCCTAGGAAAATCAGATTTTAAGCTAATAGGTTACTCAGATGCAGATTTTGCAGGATGCAAAATAGACAGGAAAAGCACTAGTGGAAGCTGCCAATTTCTTGGCAAGAAACAGAAATCAATTTCCACATCAACTGCATAAGTAGAATATATTGTTGCAGGAAGCTGTTGTGCACAGATTCTTTGAATGAAGAATCAGTTACTGGACTATGGGTTAGAATTTTCTAAAATACCTATTTACTGTGATAATCAAAGTGCTATTGCTATGACAGGAAATCCAGTTCAAAACTCAATGACAAAGCACATCAGCATTAGGTACCATTTCATAAGGGAACATGTGATGGAAGGTACAGTGGAATTGCATTTTGTTCCAACAGATCAAACTAGCAGATATCTTCACAAAACCATTATATGAAGCTACTTTTACAAGACTGGTAAATGAACTTAGAATGGTTTCAGGTTCTTTCTCAAAATATGTTTAGTTTTTGTTCTCATACATCAGACTTTATAATCAGTGTTTACAGATTTTCTTATCTCACTGTAATCTGTGCTTAAATTGTAACATATTAAACACAGCTTATTATCTGATGTGATTCTATAAACTCTGAAAGTGCTTTGAATGTTCTGTGTCTATTCAATCTAATGAGGATTATTAGTGTTAGATGCTGACTTAGTAGTCTTTAACAAACTATGTATTCTATGATTGAATTAGTTATTTATGTGGAAATCAATAACACAAGCAAATTCTGATTTTGATCTTAGTCAAATTTATTTCCTGTATCTTATTACTAAGTCACAAACTAGAATATTGCTTCTTATCTGTCAAATTCTGATGTCAATAAATCTTAAGGATGAACTACATGCTTGATAAGCCTCACTTATCTGAAGAAAATAAAAGAAAAGAAAAATTGAAACCAGGTACTCCTTTGAGATCTAGAGTAAATATGTGAAAGGGAAGATCCAAGTGCATTGCTGGTATTAAGTAATATGCATTAGAAAAGCAAATTACTTTTTCTTGGTGACTTTTCACATTCTCTGATTACTGGAGAAATATTCTGATAAGAGCATAAATTTTGATGGCAGTTGTAACTCATTTACACTGAGAAGCCATTGTCAAATGAATTTCAAAAGATGCATAAAATAAGCACAAATAGTTGAGGTGGATTCTTGCATAACTTCATTCTACAGTAGACTTCACAATTCAAGACAGATTTTAAGCATTTTTCTTAGTTATGCCTTATTTCTAAGATATAATGAAGTTTATCAAACTTTAATCCTTATCTGATCATTTGTACATACACACACTATCACTCCATATGAATGATGAAAATTACTGTGGTGATAAAGTTGTTTCTGATAAACAGTTAAGTATTATTTGCATAAATTCTGAGGACAAGTTCTGATTATGTTCTGATGATTAAGCTCTGAAGAAACCAGTCAGTATTTGTGTGAAGAAACACAGAAACAGTCATTCACTTTTTGAGTACAGAAGCCATGTTCTGATGACCGTTAAATTCTGATAATAGTCAAGTTCCGATACAAACTCTGATGCTTACGTGTCACATTTTAATTGGTTGATTTATTATTAGTTTTTACTGTAACGGTCATTTTATCAGAAAATAATTAAGTGAGATAAAAACAGTGATAATCATTTGGTTAATGGGTTGCGTGTTTGTTTTGGTAACCGCATGTGAGCAATAATTACTGCACGTTTACCGTGCACATTAATATTGTTTTGACTGTTTACATGCTGCCAGGTGTCAAATGTCGGTTCTGCTTCAGAAATTATCCATTGTAATTAGTGGAGAGAATATATATACGAGAGATAAAAGATTTTACAATCTTTTAACTATTTTCTTACTCTTTTCTAATCTCTCTTATTTTCTCTCACTCTCTATTATTCTCTGAAGCTATTTTCTCACAGGCATTTGATCAAACACTTTATACACACACAACTTTTCACTTAATTTTCACAGAAATGGCACCTAAGGATCTTATCTATGATGGAGCCAAGTTTGTCCCCAACAACTATATGGCTATTCTCAACAAGGACGAGGCTCCTTCAGAACTTCACTTCATTCAAGATTTTCTAACTCGAAGTGAAATTGGGTATGCTCTGACCCGACCATAGACTCTCTCAGGCAAGCAAATTCTGGAGTTTTGGAGGTCTGGAGTATAACGACTCGTATATTTTTATATTATTTAAATGTGTAATTATTAAATAATTACATAAATAAATTATGTGTATGGGTTCCAGTCTGCTTGATATTATTTTTGTTAATATTTTATTAATTATGTGTGATTGTTGGTGAGCAAGGATCATTTGTGTACTTAGTATGGTGCTGTGTTATTTATTTTATAGTTAAAGGTGATTTTATTCAAAATTTATTTCCATAAATATTTGGATTGTCTCTAAAATCATTTTTATCACTTTACAATTTTATTTATTATTTTTAGGAGTTTATAAAAATTTAGAAATCAATATTTATTGTTTATTTATCTTTAAATGATTTTCTGATTTCATTTAATTGTAAAATTAGTATTTAATTCCAAAACTCTTCAAAAATTACAAATTTCATATTTTATTTAGTTTGGAATATTTCGAGAATTTTAAAATTTGTTCGGAAGATTTTGGGATTTATTTGACTCGCGCGTGGTTTCGTTTAATTGTAAAGTGCGGGTCCGGTGTGCGCAGTGGAAGTGATTTCAAAATTTCCAGAAATTTTATTCTATTAACTCCTAATTACTTCGGGATTTTTAAAACCATTTTCGTGAATTTTCAGATTATTTTACTCGTTAAATTTTTAAATTGCGATGTTAAAATCGGGTAATAAAAAGATTAAAAATGGGGATAAAGATACCTGTTCTTATCAATTTTATACTTCTCTCTCTCATTATCTCTCTCTTTCTCTTATTTTTTCCTTTCCGCTCTAATCTCTTGGCTCTCGTCTCTCTCTAGGAATCTCTCTCGATCGGTATTCATCTAATTGCATCTTCCCTTTTTCTTGTTTCCATCTCTCCCTGGTTTCCCCGTTTGTTTCCTTGGATTCCCCTGTTTGGTGAGCTTCCGGCCGCCTGGTCTATTTACTTCTCCGGTCACTGTTGAATTCTCAGTTTGATTGCTTTGGTTTTTGTTGATTGTTATGCCTATGTACATATATTTATGTGTATGTAGAGGCGTATGGTGATCTGTTATGCATGTTGTTATATGCCGCCCCTGCCGCTCCGGTTGCCGCCGTTTTGAACTTCCGACAAGGTGACCGGAGGGGTAGAGGAGTGGGTGTTGTGCTGCGTGTTTTGTCCCTGCTATTTCGTTTAGCATACGTTGCCCCTGTTAATGTTAATTGTTGTCTGTTGGGCTTGAACAAATTAAGAAAATTGGGTTTATTTATAATTATAATCATAAATGATTAATATTCCGTGATATAAACAAGTTTTGTGCGGGGATTATATTATTTTTTTTAAAATCGATGAAATTCGCTAAGGATATTCGATATAGTTGAAAACCCGTGAATTTTATCGCCGTCAGCGATTGATAGGGAATAAATAAATCCTGATTACGTAATTAATATTACATTAATTATACATGATTTGGGCCACAAAGCCCAATAAGAAGATGTATATTATTCAGATCAAAAAGGTTAACACATTGATCAGGCATGATGGACCAGATCAGGCCTGATGGAACAAAGAAGGCCCACAAACCTGAATATTAATTAATTTCGTAATTAATTAAATAAGGGAGAAAACAGCTGTAAATATGAGTCCTAATAGGGACGTGAATCCTTGTAGATCAGCCCTCAAGGGATCAAATCGAATAAGGAATCAACTTCCTACTTCCTAGGACTCCAAAGTCCATTCTGACTCTGAGACTTGACCACCAAGTCTCCAAAGCCAAGTCCAATTCAAGGACTCCCAACATCTATATAAGGGGTCTCACCCCACAAATCAGAACTATGTTTTTTGACTTGATCTTTGGCAATCAGCAAGGTACGTAGGCATCTTGTTAAGGCAGATTGAGTCACGAAACACAAGAGTAGTCAAATCGAGCCTCGAAGCTCACGTTCCTTAGTAATAGATACAGCAATTATTATACCTTAGTTTTTGATCCATAACATTTGGCACCGTCTATGGGAAGGCACAACAACAACCATGGCGAGAACACGGAGAACAAGCAGCGTCCTTGAAGGAGGAACACCCGCGGGGACAACCCAAATGATTTCGTCAACCGTGGAGGTGCCTCCGCATTCAACCTATGTCGTCACCCAAGGAGGAGCCCAGGTAGGGGCAACTGAACCTCAACCTCAAGGGATGGTTCCCCCGACTCCTCAAGGTACGAATCCCCAACTTCAACAACTACATACACCTGTGAATTCTCGACCCGTTGGGTATGAGTATTCAACTGTTGTTACCACTAACCCCCTTATGGGATGCCCCATTACCCCGAGGTTGGAGGAAGTGGATATGCTGGACGGAGTGAAGCACGGGGGCAAATACCCCTACATACAAGGTTTAGCTCATATCCCGGAGGATCAGGAATTTTCTGGTCCTTATACTGAGAGAGACTCCGAATCTTTGGATGATGAAGTGGCCCCAAGAAGGAGACATGCTGGCAAAGAGCCGATGGCTGATGGTAACCAACGTCCTAGGAGCACCCGAGGGGTGAATCCCCAAGAAGTGGAGGAGAGAATCAAGGCCCATGAGGCTGAGATTCAAAGGCTGAAGCGCGACTTGGTGGCGCACCAGGTTCCTAGGCCCCCATTACCACCTAGAGGGAGGAATCCTCCTCCAATCATAGTCCTGGATGGTCCGTCATAAAGAAGGGCTGTAGTCCCAAGAGCTGATCCAAGAAATCTTCTTCCCCTTGGGGATCCTGATGATCCTACTCCACCATTCACTGAAGAGATAATGAATGCCCACATTTCAAGGATGTTCAAGATGCCCACTATCAAAGCTTATGATGGCACGGGAGATCCCACTAATCATGTCAGAACATTCTCCAATGCACTGTTGTTACAACCCGTGAATGACGTTATTAAGTGTCAGACCTTTCCTCAAATCCTGTCGGGTATGGCTCAAAGATGGTATAGTCGTTTGCCCTCGAACTCTATTGGGTCCTTCAGAGAATTAAGTCAGGCTTTTATTAAGCAGTTCATCAGCGGGAGAGTGCATGAGAAATGTTCAGCATCCCTCATGAGCATTGTGCAGGGAGTGAAGGAATCCTTGAGAGACTACCTGAATCATTTCACGAAGGAAGCTTTAAAATTCCCGGACCTTGATGACAAGGTAGCAATGATAGCACTTCAACAGGGAACTAGGGATGAGTTCTTCAAGATGTCCTTGGCCAGGCGCCCCCCTGAGAGCATGTTGCAGCTCCAAGATAGGGTCGGGAAGTACATAAAGGTGGAAGAGAGCATGAGGAAGACCGTGGTAAGCAACGAGCCCACTGGAGTCAAGAAGCGGAAAAATGATATGGAATATATCGCTAAGGACAAGTATCCTAGAACTGAGCAAAACCCTGATTCAACCCCTAAGAAAGGAGGACCTGGGCAAAAGTTCGCTGAATACGCTAAGCTGAATGCTCCTAGAAGCCAGATCTTGATGGAAATCGAGAAAGACCAAGATATTCGTTGGCCTAAACCCTTGAAGGCAGATCCTGCCAAGCTAGACAAGAGCAAATATTGTATATTTCACAAAGATGTTGGTCATAAAACCGATGAGTGTAGGCAACTGAAAGATGAAATAGAGTTCCTCATTCAGAAAGGAAGATTGAACAAGTACACCGGGGAAGGAAGAGATATGAATAATAATGGGAGAAAGAACTTTGAAGATCGTAGGAGGGACCAAGACGATCAGGGGCGGAATCCCCGGCCTAGGGGACCAGTCATAAATACAATCTTTGGAAGATCACGACCTCGAGGACCTATGATAAACATGATTTTTAGAGGATCAATTGCTTCTGGATTATCCAAGAACTCCAGGAAAGCATATACTAGGGAGGTTATGCATATTGTTGGAGAAGCCTCGAAGAGGGCCAGGACAGGAGTAACAATGGCTTTTGATGATTCTGACCTAGAGGGTGTGAAATTTCCTCATGACGACCCGCCGGTCATAACACCTATAATAGGAAACAGCCCGGTTAAGAGGGTCCTTGTGGATAATGGTGCTTCAGTGGATATCTTGCTCCATGACACCTTTTTAAGGATGAGTTATAATGACTCCCAATTGATCCAAACCGACATGCCGATATATGGATTTGCGGTAGTGGAGTGCCCCGTGGAAGGGATAATCAAGTTGCCAACAACCATAGGACAGGAACCAAGGCAAGCAACACAGATGTTGGACTTTGTGGTAGTGAAGGCTAGTTCAACTTACAATGCTATCATGGGGAGAATAGGGATACATGCCTTCAAGGCAGTCCCTTCTTCCTAACATTCAGTTATGAAGTTTCCCACCCGGAATGGGATTGGAAAAGAGAGAGGAGATCAAAAAATGGCTAGAAGTTGTTATGTAGCCTCTCTGAGGGCAGATGGAGTCGGAGGCAGGTTCTGCCTATTGAAGATCTGGATATTCGAGAGAATGATGAGAAAAGAGGGAAGCTAGTAGAAGACTTGGTTTCGATTCCTTTAGCTCCCGAGGATCCTGAGAAGGTGGCTTTCGTTGGAGCCACACTAGAGGAGCCCCTTAGAGGGAAGTTGGTGAAATTTTTGCAAGAAAATGGTGATGTGTTTACATGGTCAGCAGCTGATATGCCAGGCATAGACCCGGAACTGATTACTCACAAGCTGAATGTGGATCCTAAATCGGAAGACAGTAAAGTAAAAGAAAAGAAGTTTTGCTCCAGAGAGGCAAGAAGCTATAAAACAGGAAGTAGAGAAGCTCTTAGAGGCTGGTTTCATCAAGGAGATTCAATTTTCAGAATGGTTAGCAAACCCTGTAATGGTAAAGAAGGCCAATGGAAAATGGAGGATGTGTATGGACTTCACTGATCTAAATGACGCATGCCCTAAGGACTATTTCCCGTTTCCAAGGATAGATTCTTTAATAGATGCCACTGCTGGACATGAGATGCTGAGCTTTATAGATGGATTCAGTGGATACAATCAGATCAAGATGCACAAGGACGACATCCCAAAGGTATCATTCATCACTGACTTTGGTGTTTATTGTTATCTTGTTATGGCATTTGGTCTCAAGAATGCAGGAGCCACCTATCAAAGGTTGGTAAATAAAATTTTTAAGGATCTTATTGGCAAGACCATGGAAGTCTATGTTGATGACATGTTAGTCAAGAGTCTAGTGAAGACTGACCATATAACCCATTTGAGGGAAGCTTTTGAGGTCCTGAGATACCATACGATGATGTTAAATCCTACGAAGTGTGCTTTCGGAGTAGGGTCTGGAAAGTTTTTGGGATTGATGGTCTCCAAGAGAGGAATCAAGGCCAATCCTGATAAAATAAAGGCAATCCTGGACATGGAGCCACCAAAAACTATCAAAGATGTTCAAAAGCTCACTGGAAGGGTTGCTGCATTGGGACGATTCATCTCCAAGTCTGGAGACAAGTGCTTGTCGTTCTTCAAGTCCTTAAAGAAGGTTAAGGATTTTGTATGGAGTGAGGAAAGCCAGAAGGCATTCGAGGAATTAAAGAAATATATGGATCAGGCCCCGTTGTTGGCAAAGCTAGCTTTGAATGAAGTTTTATAATTGTACTTGGCCATTTCAGAGAGTGCCTTGAGCGCTGTATTAGTTAAGGAGGAACTGAAAATCCAGAAACCCGTATACTATGTCAGCAAAATTCTGCATGGAGCTGAGTTGAATTATTCAACTATTGAGAAATTTGCTTTAGCCTTGGTGATGGCTTCAAGAAAGTTACGTCCGTACTTTCAGGCTCATCAAATTGAGGTACTAACAAATCAGCCATTGAGAAATATAATTCATAGTCCCAAGGCTAGTGGGAGACTGATCAAATGGGCAATAGAGTTGGGAGAATTCGATATCAAGTATAAGCCATGAACGGCAATAAAAGCCCAAGCATTGGCTGACTTCGTGGTGGAATGTATCATACCCAACCAAGAAGTCGGGGGGCAGGAGGATACCATACCTCAAGACAAGGAAATTGATAAGGGGGACAAGGAACAAGATGATAAGGAGAAAGAATATTGGGTTCTCTATTTTGATGGAGCATCAAAAACAAATTCAAGTGGAGCAGGTTTAGTTTTACAAAGCCCTGATGGGTTCTTGATTGAGTATGCCATGAAGTTAGACTTCCCGACCACAAATAATGAGGCAGAATATGAAGCTCTGATAGCTGGCCTCGGCCTAGCAGGGACACTGAGAGTCAAGAACTTTAAGGTCTGTGGAGACTCGAAGTTGGTTATATCACAGGTGCAGGGAGAGTTTGAGGCAAGAGATGATATGATGGCTAAATATGTCCACCTAGTAAGGGTTGTGATAACCCAATTCAATGAATGCCATGTTGAGCACATTCCAAGGGAGGAAAATGCTAAGGCAGATGCCTTATCAAAGTTTGCTTCATTTGAGATAGAGGAAAGTTCAGGAAGTGTATACTTCCGTGTTTTGAAGACACGGAGCATTGATGTTAAGCTTGTAGCCCCTATAGGTCTGGGGACTGTCATGGATATATCCCATTAAGACTTACATTCAAACCGGTTGGTTGCCAAATGATGCTACTGAAGCACGGAAATTGGCTGTTCGAGCATTAAGATAATCCTTGTTAGATGGGATTTTGTATAAAAGAACTTATGTAGTTCCTTACCTAAGATGTCTTAGGCCCGATGAGGCACGCTTGGCTCTTGAAGAAGTGCATGAAGGTATCTGTGGGCAACACTTGGGGGGCAGGGCCCTAGCTCATAAGATAACCCGTTTAGGCTTCTATTGGCCAGAAATGATGGTTAATGCCAAATAATATATGAAAAAGTATGACGGCTATCAGAAGCATGCACCTGTCATTAGACAACCCCCCGAGATGCTGACATCCACTAACTCGCCCATCCCCTTTGCTATGTGGGGAATAGATATTGTGGGGCCTTTCCCCATGGCCACAGCACAAAGGAAGTTCCTGATTGTAGCCACTGATTATTTTACTAAGTGAATTGAAGCCAAGCCTTTAGCCAAAATCATAACTAAGCAGGTTGCACAATTCTTGTGGGAAAATATCATGTGCCGGTATGGAATTCCCTGCATCCTAGTCACTAACAATGGAACACAATTCAACAATGAGGAATTCAAAAGGTATTGTGAGGAGAATGAAATTGAATTATGATTCACCTATGTGGCTCACCTGCAAGACAATGGGCAAGCGGAAGTGGCGAATCGAATAATCCTGGATGGACTAAAGAAGAGGATCGAGAAGTCGAGGAATAATTGGGTGGATGAAATACTCCCAATACTATGGGCCTATAGGACTACCTGTAGAGTCACGACTGGAGTAACTCCTTTCATGTTAGCATATGGGGCAGAAGCGGTTATTCCTGTAGAAATATCACATTCCTCTCCTAGGATTCAAGCTTTCAATGTTGAAGAGAATGATAAAGGGCAAAGGTTAGCCCTGGATCTAATCGACGAAGTACAAGATGAGGCACATGTGAAGATAGTGGAATATTTGAAAAAGGCTTCATTCTATTACAACCTAAGGGTTAAGGAAAGGTTCTTCAAACAGGGTGACTTAGTCTTGAGGAAGGTGGAAGCTTCTGGAGAAGGGAAGAAAGGGAAACTTGCCCCAAATTGGGAAGGGCCAAGGTCAAGAGTGTTCAGGGTAGAGGAACCTACAAGTTTGAGACTATGGATGGTTTTAAAGTCCCAAGAACTTGGCATGCACAAAACCTGAAGATTTACTATATGTGAAGCGGTTGAGCATGATTCTGACTTGTCAAGATGACAAGTAGGTTAAAAAGCACCTTGAAGCTTTGCTTGCTTAGGATTTACATATTTTAGTTTTGCTTTGAGGTTTATTAAGACTTGTGTAAGGGATGGATCCCAATAATTTATGAAATTCTGAAAGTTTTCAAAATATGTTCCAGTAACAAGACAAGTAAACTAAGTGCATAAGATGAAAACATAAAGTTCGATAAATAAAACTAGTTCGAATAAATAGTACAAAGTCTGATAAACAAAGTCTCAAAGACAAGATAAAATAAATAAGCCACGCAGGCTAGAAAAGCTCTAAGGAGCAGAGGTGCCCTCGGCATCCATATCATTATCTCCTCCGCTCTCGCTGGAAGTCTCGGTCATCCCAGAGGAGGAAGAGCTATCATCCGCAGCAGGCCTCGAAGAAGACTCGGGAGGAGGAAGAAGTGGGTCCTGAGGGATACGATCTGAGACAACCACTCGGGTATGAAACCACTACAGTAAAGCCTCATTATCAGGGCAGACATAGTCCACCGGGTTAATATCAGGGCAAGCCTCATTTACGGTCCCAAGGGCCGTGTCCCAGCCAATCCTAAAAAACCCAGGGAAGACTGAGTCGCCCCTCACCCTCATGGACTGGGTAAACTCCTAAGAGTCCAAGTAGTTATCAATCGCCTTATCTTTCTCGGCCCGTAGCACCACCAGCTCATCATTGGACTTTCCGAGCTCCTCCTCCTTATGCTTCAGCTTCCGCTCTAAAGCGGCGTACTTCTTATGTTGCTTCCTAAGGGCATTATCTACTTTATCTGAAGCCCTCTTCCAGGATTCAGCTTGCCTCACAGTGCCTTGGAAGTAGGCGTTAGACTGAAATGACACAATAAACAAAAATGTAAGGCAAGTGAATGCTACAAGTAAAAAAGAGTACAGACGTAAGAAATAGTCATACCGAGGCTAAGGACTGAGCTCCCATGAGCTTTATCCTCTCCAAGTCAGGAGTAGCCACCACATCGGTGAAGTCCTTGGGATTTACGCCGTGGTAAGACCAATCCCAGGCATGATTTGTACATCCAACCACGGTATCCCCTCGACAGAATCCCCAAAGAGGCTGAAAGGCGCCCGTAGCAGCAGAGACAGGAGCTGCAACAGTGATAAGAGGCACTGTGGCTCTCAGCTCCCTCAGCTGGAACCTCCACCATGGGCTCCTTGTGCTTCTGTAGGAAGCTAGGCTCCGTAGCCTTTCCTCTAGTATCTAGACCCACAAGGCGAGCCTTCTTCATCCTGGCAATCTCTTCAACAAGAGGCACATTATCCTCGTTGATTTCCTTAGCAGCTGTAAAACAAGAGAAAAAACAAAATAAGTCGTGTCAATAATGCATTAAAGAAAGTAAAAACGAGAAGGGAAGAAAAATACCCTACTGAGAAACAGAGGATAGCCCCATGTGGATGATGGAGAACTCCTCTAAAAGAGTCCAGCTGATAGTGGCACCATCATCCTGAGTAAGCTCATCAATAATGATAGTTTTCTCGGGGGTTAGGTGAATGGATTTGAGGCTACCATCACTAACCTTCCCGAAAGAAGATCTGAAGAGGGTGCCCCGGTCCATTCTCCCACCTTAACCCTACAAAACTATTCCTCCAATTTTGGTTATTGTCGGGAATGGAGGCGCTGTTAAAAATGTGCTTACACTTGGGTCTTTGTTTAACGTAGACCCAACCATAATTACCCGAAGAACTGTTGTAATATTGAAAAACCTTCCTAAAAATAGCTACAGATAAGGGAAAACCTCCCCTAAGACAACAAACCATGAAACATAAAATGTTCCTCCAGATGTTTGGAGGAAGCTAACAGGGGTTAATTTGCAAATCAACTAGGAGGTGAGGAATAAAGGGATGAAAAGGAAACCTAAGCCCAGCATCAAGGGCATCTGTGTAAACGAAAAGAGTATCGGGTTTCCAGTGGCAAGTACGGTCGCCACCAGAAACTGGAACTAGCCTAAGGGGAGGACGAACATTATAACGTGCATTTAACTTATCGTAATCTATATTGTGCCATGTGTTACAATGATTAAAAGAATCGAGATGTGCAGTGGAAGGCTATTCGTCCCCTCTAGTATTAATCATATTTATCAAAGACATGTAAGAAGAGCGGATTTTGACATCCTTACCTCTTTTTGAAGCCGAGGCTATCTTGGCCGCTCTCTCGGAATTCTTATCAGCCATTGATGGAGGTTGAAGGAAATCTTGAAACCTTGGAAGGAAGGTGTGGCGCCCTCCAAACCCGGGTCAGAAGTTTGGGGTCCACAATACATACACAATATATAAACCTGTATAAAAAATATTATTCGCAATGACCCTGCTTTACATAACCACGGATCGCAACAGGTTAAAGTATGAAAACAAGCCACAACCTTAATTTATTATTACAACGTATCAAATCCCAACTAATTTAACCTACAACTGATAATGAAATTATTCTTATGATCTTACTATCTCACTAACGCAACAAGCTCCTGCTAGCTCGATCCAACTCAATCTGGAATCCTAGATCGAACATTGAACTGGGAAACCTCGCTACCAACCGTATTCTTCTTAACTGTAAAATATATAAAAAGATTCGCAAGAGTGAGCTAACTAGCTCAGCAAGTCACAATAACAATAACTTAAGTTAAACAATGATCAAATGAGATGATTCAAAGGAATCAAGTTTCTTGTTAAACAATCAATAAAATTGGATATTCATTTTAAGTTTTTAAAACCAAGGTTAGGCTGCTGATTAGTCACGCACTAACCCCGAGCAAAGCACACAGCACTGCTCTAACTACTGGATCCAAGGCACACATTGGCCTAACTTGACCATTTATATGGTCTGACCACGAATCTGGTCCACATAAAGAAAACTATCCAATTCTAAAGCAGTTCAATATGATAAACAATATAATTCAATAAAACCGGATCATAATCAATAACAATAAAACATTTGTATAGGAGCATGGTGAAAATTCATGGGTACCAAAAAGGGTATGTCAAAGTATATAAAAGAAGTGGCCTCAATCCTGTAGGATAATCGGGTATTAAATGAATAATGTTTTTACATGGTTTTAGTACTTTTATGTCACAAGGTATGGTTGAGTATAAAAGTTTTCTGTATGTTTAAATAATTCTGTTCCGGTGTTTGGTATATGATGGATATATATTTGTGGAGCAGTATCGTGTTTGTGTGGTTTAGTATCTGGTCAGTCAACAAGAAATGGTTTACAAAGAATAAGGCTTACGGCTCAAAGATCAAATGATGTGGCTCAGGTTCAAGGCTGAAGGATTCAAAGTACTTCCAACATAAAACAAGGCTATTTGGAATACTTAACAATATGTTACGAGAAGGTTTAGAAATATTTGCATTATATCTCGAAAAAGGTTTAGAAGTACTTGCCTTATCACAATCGATTCCAATTCCACTTGTTTTCGTCAAATGACTATCTTCAACAACCACTCGTCTACTTTTCCTATGCCTCGATTCTATTTTCTGATCACTTGCTGTATTTTCTACATGTTGAATTCCATTTTCTGATCACCTGCTTCCCTTTCCTACGCCTTGCTTACTCTGCTAGGCATCATAAGTATCTATCAATAGTTAACTCATACGATTCCATTCGACATACACTTCTATCTACCCTTCGTTTCACCCAAATCCGATTAACGGATTGAAAGTTACGCTATAAACAAGTAAACACCGAACATATAGACCGACAGTCAACCAACAAGTCACATATAACACATAACACATCAAATAATCAATGACATATCATTTATAAAGGAGTCCCGAGTCATAAACAGGCTTTCGGGTATTAAAAATGATTTTTAAAATGTTTTTCGGAATTAAAACGGGTCGTTGGATCACTTTCGGAGTAGAAAACAGGGTTCGGTTGGCCAAATCTGGCTTCAAAACAATTTTCTAATAATTATCGAGCCTTGAAAACAATTTAAAATAATATTTTAAACTCGAAACTATTTTTCAGAATTTTTAAATCATTTTTAAATAATTAAATATAATTAAATAATTAATTAATAATAATTAATAATTAATTAAATCAATTAATCAATTAATTTTTGAATTAATTAACCAATTAATCAATTAAATATTAACTGAAATTAATTAACTAATTGATTTAGATTTATTTTTGAACTAAAAATAATTTTTGGAATTAAAATAATGATTTTTGGAATTAAAATAACCATTTTTGGATTTTTTATGAAATTAAAAACAATTTTGAAAATAATTTATAAAAAGAAATCCGAATTTTAAAAGAATTCAAAATAGGAATCCAGAATTTGTAAAATTCTGGAAACTTCAGGTACTAACTTGCAAAAACGCCAAAAACAACTTTGATTTAGGAATAATCTGGATCAAAACCGGGTTTTAAATAAAAAGAAACGGGTCAGGAACCGGGTCGCCGGGTCGGGATGAACCGCCGGACGAACCGAGAATCCGGTGACCCCTCCCGGATTCCGGTGACCTCGATTGGGGTTCAAAATGAGTACGTTTTTCAGGGATTTTATTGTAAAATGATTCAAATCATTATAGGAACACAGACATACATAAATCAACCATGAACAACAGCTCTGGGACAAACTCCGGCCAAAATCGATGTGAAATCCGGCGAGCTCGAACAAAATCCGACAGAAACTTCAAATTACAACTCACTGCTCTACAAGTCTCGTCAATTCACAAAACTTATATGGATCGATTGCAAATTGCATAAGGAACACAACCCACCCCTCTAGAACATCTAACCATTCCAAAATAAGAAACCCCCAAATCGAATTGAAAACATTCAAAGTAATATAAACCCTAATTTCTAAATTACGAGAATCAAACCCAAAATTAAACATGTTATTGAACTCCAAATTTGAAGTATAATATACCAAAATGATTACGAAAACAAGCTCTACAACATACAATCATCAATTCATACAAACAATCTCTCGAACAAAAATTTATAATTTATTTATCAAGAAATTCGAATATATCTATAATTAAATAGAAAATCACCTGATGTTTCTGGGTTGAAATTGATGGAAGATTTGGATTCTAGATTTCAGTAGCTTCATTTTGAGTATATGTACGCCAAATCGGATATCGATAACACCTCCGAATTTGTGTTTGATTACGAAGAACAAAATACGATTATAGTATTTTCTCTGTAAAAACTCTGTAAATACTGTTGGCAAATGATTTCTGGTACAAAATAAAATACGGTAAAGGCTATTTATAATTACGGGAAATCAGTATCCCGTTGGATCATCCGGATATAAAATGGTATGTTTATTTATAAAAACTGACCCAAACGGTACCGGTTTTCGGGATAAATATCCAAATAAGTACAATTTGTACTGCGGTCTTGGTCTCAGCGCCTGGTTACATGTATTACGAGGTGATAATTGTGATAGTTTAATAAAAAGATCCCATTTATCAAAAATACGAGTTTTATTGATTTACCGAAACGAATAATGTATCGAAAATGTTGCGCCGGGACCCCCGCAGGACAAACCGTACGCCGGATCGAAAAATTTGAAACATGGAAAATGCTCGGAATATTGCAATTAGGTTAGGAAGGAGTTCTCAGAAGAGTTTTCGGGTTATAAAAACTGTAAAAACGGATGACGTCGGTTGGTTCCCGTTTTTATAAAATAGATTTTAAATACCCGGAAAAAGATTTCATAAAATTCATATGATTCCTATAAATTTATAAATCAACATAAAAATAATTAGGAAGATATGACAATTATCTATATTTTATTTTGGACATATAAAAATTAAAATACTCAATTAATATTATTTTTAAACATCCAAACACATTTAACACTTAACAAATAATTCACAAAATAGATACTGAACACATATAATAATTATTTATTAACAAAAATAATTACACGATATATCCCGGATATTACATCTTTCCCCCTTAAAAGGATTCCGTCCTCAGAATCTCCTAAGAAAATAAATGAGGGTACTTTTCTCTGATATCACTTTCTAACTCCCAAGTTGATTCTTCAACCTTTGGGTTTCTCCATAATACTCTTACTAACTTTACCACTTTATTTCTCAATACTTTCTCTCTTTCCTCTAGAATCTCTATCAGGACTCTCTACATATGACAAATCTGCCTGAAGCTCTATTGGCTCATATTCTATTACATGCCTGGAGTCTGGATTATACTTCTTAAGCATTGATACGTGAAAAACATTGTGAATGTGCTCCATGTGCGGAGGTAACGCCAACTCGTAAGCTACCTTGCCAACGCGCTTTAGAATCTCAAAAGGTCCGACATATCTTGGGCTCAACTTTCCTTTCTTTTCAAATCTCGTTAATCGCTTCCACGGTGATACTTTCAGTAATACTAAGCTTCATTCTTCGAATTCCATGTCTTTCCTTCATTGATCTGCATATTTCCTTTGACGGTCCTGTGCGGCTATCAATCTCTTCTGGATAAGTTCAACAACTTCCTTTGTCTGCTGTACTAATTCAGGTCCAAGTATTTTGCGTTCTCCTACTTCGTCCCAATACACTGGAGATCTGTATTTGCGTCCATAAAGGGCTTCATAGGATGGCATCCCAATACTAGCGTGATAACTGTTGTTGCAAGCAAATTCTACCAGAGGTAAATGCCCGCCCCAACTTCCTTTGAAATCAAAAGTACAAACGCGTAACATATCTTCAATTGTCTGGATTGTTCTTTCACTCTGGCCATCCGTCTATGGGGGGTAAGCCGTACTCATATTCAGTTTCGTTCCCAAACATTCTTGAAAACTTTTCCAAAATCTTGAATTAAATCTTAGATCTCGATCAGATACAATAGATACAGGATCTCCATGACGAACTACAATTTCCTTCAGGTACATAGGGACTAACTTGTCTAGCGAAACTCTTCCATTTATAGGCAGAAAATGAGCTGACTTGGTAAGTCTATCCACTATAACCCAAATGGCATCATGATTAGCTTTTGTCCATAGTAACCCAACTATGAAATTCATGGCGATATGCTTCCACTTCCACTCTGGAACTTCCAATGGTTGTAGCAATCCACTTGGTCTCTGATGCTCTACTTTAACTCTTTGACATGTATAACATCTTCTAATTCATTCCGTAATTTCCCTCTTCATATCTTGCCACCAATAATTTTCCTTTAAATCTCTGTACATTTTGGTACTCCCTGGATGGATTGAATACCTTGATAGTCCTTTTTGCGTGCACAATTCTTTACCTACCAAACGGTTTATATCCTGATTCATTATCTCTTCCCGACACTTCATCATCCTTTCTAACAATTCCAACTGAAAAGTCATACTATGCATTCTTACTCCTTTTGGATCATGAACCCTGACTTCCAATCCAACTTCTAGAATTTCCATAGATAATTCTTCTGGTGCAGTCTCTCTGTTCATCCTCCCTTTTTTACTTATCGCTTGCCACTACAATTGCTTTTCCTCGGGAGTTCATACTTCAAAATTTTTTATGGTCCGTATAAATCTTATATCTTTCTCCATACATATCATATTTCCCAATTTATCAAAGCGAATATTATTACTGCTAGTCCCAAATTATGAGTAGGATACTTCTGCTCATAAGGTTTCGGTTGTCTGGATGCATATACAATACTTTATTGTGCCGCATCAACACACATCTGATTCCCTTATGAGAAGCATTACTATGAACTATCAAATCTCCTTAATACTTTCCATTTGATAATGCAGGTGTCGTAACCATTCTCTCATTTAACTTCGCAAAACTTTCTTTACCCTTCTCCATTTTATAAAAACTTCTTGCTTTTCCTGATTAGCTTCGTCAAAGGTACTGCAACTTTTAATAAATCTTGAACAAATTTCTGATAATAACCGGCTAATAATAAAATTTCTTACTTTTGTTGGCGCTTTTGGTCTTTCTTCATTTATACTATATTTAAATTTTTCTGTTGAATCCCCTTTTGTCTCCTCCTCACTGACTATCTATGCTAAGAATTATACTTCCTGCCATTAAAGTTTTCACCTGGTAAACTTTTCATACCGCTTCTTTCTTCTTTGACTCCTCACCTATCATTGTATAGGTTGCATGGTTCTTCTTAAATAACACAAGTACATCTTATCCAGATTCCTCCTTCAAGATTCTACTCATCAAATTTAAATATCACCGGTATATCAGTTCATCCAACTAACATTTCTAGAATTTTATAACAACAGTACTGAGTTCTGAAAATTATCTTTGATATGTCCATAAGTTCAATCTTCACTTCATAAAAATACCTTGCTTCCTTCATTTGATCAAACAATCATTGGTTCGAGGTAACAAATATCTACTCTTGAGAGTAAACTTATTGAGCTTTCGCTAGTCAACACATAATCTCACACTTCCATCTTTCTTATTAACAAATCGTGTCGGTGCACTTTAGGGGTACGCTCGGTCCAGTTGCTTTCTCTTCTAATTATCTCCTGCATTTGCTCTAGTAACTCCTTTATTTTATCTGGTGCCATTCTGTGCGGGGATTTAGACATTGGCTTCATTTTACGTACTAAATCAATCATAAACTTATTTTCTTTATCTAGAGGAAATATTGGTAACTCGTCTGGAAACATATCTTGAGACTGTAAAATCTTCAAGTTCGGTTTGCTTCTGACTCTTATTTATAATCGCCATTATACTTATATTTTGGTCATGGTAATCTTAAATCATTCTTAACAAGTGCTTCACCTTCCTTTGTCCTTTAAACTTCTTCATGTTCTCGTTTGGCGTCTTTGGAACTATCTTCCATCACGACGGTCTACCTGGGCATCACACTTGAATAGTTAATCCATTCCTTAGAATAATGTCAAATCCTCTTATCTCAAATGATATCAATTTTTCACAACTTATTGCAAGAAATATCGATTCCGCCATTGATACTTACTTATTCAATAATTGCACATTCTTAACTTGCTAATCCTTTAGTCATAATCTTATCAATTCGATAGGGTAATTCATCTTATCAACAAAACCTTGAGAGACATACAATCAAGTTGCTCCCACATCTTTCAATACTTTAACGCATACGGTATCCGCGATAATCATCCACGTCATGACATCCATATTCTAAATTACATATTTCTCAGGAAATCGCAAATTCTCATTCTCGGAGACGTATTCCTTATTGAAGTAGATCCCCTTGATTCCTAGTGCATCATTGGCTAGGGCTAGTGATTTGCAATTTTTGCCATATGCCCCTGTTTCCTTTCCATGCATAAGAGGTAGATGGGACTTTGCCCGCTGGGTGTGTAATACGTTGACTTTTATTTGAAAAGCCCTTGCAAAGAACAACTATAAGACGAAACAACTAGAAGAATTCGCAATTTTAATGATCTTAGAGTTGAAAAGAATGAAGAAGTAATGATTTGAATATGAATGAGACAACCATATTGGTACTTAAGATGGCCAGTCTTTCATACCATATGGCATGCAACACTTGATTAGGTGGCGTCCCACTCGATTCTTCATCGTTCCGACAAAGCATCTCACCATAACACTGTTTGTCTCAATCAGAGAGCAAAACTTGAGGGGAGCAATTAAATTTGAAAGGAATGCAACGTCCTCCTTTTTGATATCATCAGAAAGAATTTATTAAGAAAAAAAATCATACATTTTTAGGAATTAAAAAGGAATATACGCTGTAATATTGAGGACAAGAATGATATTATTGGACACCATCCACATTTCACTTGTATTCATCTTTCGAGCTTGTTCAATCATATCCCAATTGTGTCAAATAATAACTTTAGAAAGTAGGCTGAAATGCCTTCGCAACTAAGTATTATGGTAGATTCTTACTTGTTAAATCTTGTGTCTTTAACATCGCACCTACACGTATAATACTTTAATAATTCGATCATAATGGCGTTCTTATCAGATAACCTTGAGTTCCCTCTTTTTAATTTAGAATAACCATGAATCATTCAACATAACGATCCTTTTATTAATAATATTCTTCTTTTAGAAAAGTATGGAAATCTTCCCAATCTTCTTCGGTCATGCTCAGGCTTCCGCTAAATCAATGAATTCCTTAAATTCTGATAATCCCAGTAATTGGATGAGTAGTTACTCCGTACGCTGATCCTGTTGTTAATCTTATCAAACAATACTTGCACCTTACTGTTAGGAATAATCAACTTCTTCATAATCGCAGGTTACCTCGTTCTCCGAATTAACAATACTGAGTCTGAAACAGCATCCTTCCGGTAATCCGGGTTTTTTTAACAAACAAGAAACTCACGTAGTAACTTGACAACCAATGTTTAAAGCTTATTTTATTCCAAAGAGGTGTTTAGAAATTTTGTAAGGAAAAATCTTTTTCGAAAACCTGTTAAAAATTTTGAAAATCACACCTCCGGTTGTCCTTACTATATGAGTTGGTTGTTGTCCTTCCTATAACCAGATACCAAATTAAAGAAATGATCACACATAGGTACATTCACTTCCATTTATCTCCTCTCCTTCATTGGGTCTATTACTTTCCTTAATCGATGAAAACTTCAGTTGTCATTGCATATTGTCTTATTCGTGGCTAAAGCTCCCATACTGGTAGTACACCTATCATCATCTTTGCAGTCATTAAGTGGAACAGGTCTATCCAACAGCCAACAAGTCTATTTCATAAAACAAAGTCTGCTTATGTCACGTCACATCACTACTTATATATCACATTTATCATAGCACCATCATCTAATTCTACGAAAATTCCAGATCTATACTTTTCTCTCTAATGCTTTTAAAATTCCTCTAGTCTATTCCACAAGCTAGTCATGGATGGCCTACTTACTAATGGCTTCTTTTATCCTGACAACAACTATCCTCCGGAGCACTTGAATCTTCTCTTTAAACTCCTTCTCACCTTTATTAATATCCCATGCATTAACCATTTACTGTAGCTATCGAATCCATCCTCATAAATACTGTTGCTCCATAAGATAGGTTTTAAATTGAGGACATAGAACATGATGTAGGGTAAACTGAAGAGATACACTCATAGCCGAATGTCCAGTAAAACAGGAATAAACAGATGGAGGTTCCTAAATAGGTCGTTTCATATCAAGAGGTGGTAAAATAGCGTAGAATAGCTTGAAGAGGTGCGGCTGTTATAACAGAAGGTAATATCGTTAATACTGATGGAAGAACAAAGTGCAAATCAAGTCCGAGAGAAAATAACGATCCTTGAATGGAAAGCTCCAAACGATCGGATGATACCGGGAAATCAGGATCCGCCATTGTCGTTTCCTGGATATCACGTCGCTAGTTAAGAATCCTGAATCACAACATGAACCGTATCGGAGACCTATTATACAGTCGTACTCAACCTCACGATGACTTATCTTTCTACTTCCTATTCCTAATCTTAACCCTCTACCCAATCCCGACAATCTAGGCTTGTTTCAGTGACTTATAACCTGTAGCTCTGATACCAACATGTGGCGCCCTCCAAACTCGGGTCAGAAGTTTGGGGTCCACAACACATACACAATATATAAACCTGTATAAGAAATATTATTTGCAATGACCCTGCTTTACATAACCACGGATCGCAACAGGTTAAAGTATGAAAACAAGCCACAACCTTAATTTATTATTACAACGTATCAAATCCCAACTAATTTAACCTACAATTGATAATGAAATTATTCTTATGATCTTACTATCTCACTAACGTAACAAGCTCCTGCTAGCTCGATCCAACTCAATCTGGAATCCTAGCTCGAACATTGAACTGGGAAACCTCGCTATCAACCGTATTCTTCTTAACTGTAAAATATATAAAAAGATTCGGAAGAGTGAGCTAACTAGCTCAGCAAGTCACAATAACAATAACTTAAGTTAAACAATGATCAAATGAGATGATTCAAAGGAATCAAGTTTCTTGTTAAACAATCAATAGAATTGGATATTCATTTTAAGTTTTTAAAACCAAGGTTAGGCTGCTGATCAGTCACGCACTAACCCCGAGCAAAGCACACAGCACTGCTCTAACTACTGGATCTAAGGCACACATTGGCCTAACTTGACCATTGATATGGTCTGACCACGAATCTGGTCTACATAAAGAAAACTATCCAATTCTAAAGCAGTTCAATATGATAAACAATATAATTCAATAAAACCGGATCATAAGTAATAACAATAAAACATTTGTATAAGAGCATGGTGAAAATTCATGGGTACCAAAAACGGTATGTCAAAGTATATAAAAGAAGTGGCCTCCAGCCTGTAGGATAATCGGGTATTAAATGAATAATATTTTTACATGGTTTTAGTACTTTTATGTCACAAGGTATGGTTGAGTATAAAAGTTTCTGTATGTTTAAACAATTATGTTCCGGTGTTTGGTATATGATGGATATATATTTGTGAAGCAGTATCGTGTTTGTGTGGTTTAGTATCTGGTCAGTCAACAAGAAATGGTTTACAAAGAATAAGGCTTACGGCTCAAAGATCAAATGATGTGGCTCAGGTTCAAGGCTGAAGGATTCAAAGTACTTCCAACATAAAACAAAGCTATTTGGAATACTTAACAATATGTTACGAGAAGGTTTAGAAATATTCGCATTATATCTCAAAAAAGGTTTAGAAGTACTTGCCTTATCACAATCGATTCCAATTCCACTTGTATTCGTCAAATGACTATCTTCAACAACCACTCGTCTACTTTTCCTATGCCTCGATTCTATTTTCTGATCACTTGCTGTATTTTCTACATGTCGATTCCATTTTCTGATCACCTGCTTCCCTTTCCTACGCCTTGCTTACTCTGCTAGGCATCATAAGTATCTATCAATAGTTAACTCATACAATTCCATTCGACATACACTTCTATCTACCCTTCGTTTCACCCAAATCCGATTAACGGATTGAGAGTTACGCTATAAACAAGTAAACACCGAACATTTAGACCGATAGTCAACCAACAAGTCACATCTAACACAAAACACATCAAATAATCAATGACATATCATTTATAAAGAAGTCCCGGGTCATAAACAGGCTTTCGGGTATTAAAAATGATTTTTAAAATGTTTTTCGGAATTAAAACGGGTCGTTGGATCACTTTTGGAGTAGTAAACAGGGTTCGGTTGGCCAAATCTGGCTTGAAAACAATTTTTTATTAATTATCGAGCCTTGAAAACAGTTTAAAATAATATTTTAAAGCTCGAAACTATTTTTCAGAATTTTTAAATCATTTTTAAATAATTAAATCTAATTAAATAATTAATTAAAATCAATTAATAATTAATTATATCAATTAATCAATTAAATTTTGAATTAATTGACCAATTAATTAATTAAATATTAACTGAAATTAATTAACTAATTGATTTTGATTTATTTTTGAATTAAAAATAATTTTTGGAATTAAAATAATGATTTTTGGAATTAAAATAACCATTTTCGGATTTTTTTTGAAATTAAAAACAATTTTGAAAATAATTTATAAAAAGAAATCCGAATTTTAAAAGAATTCAAAATAGGAATCCAGAATTTGTAAAATTCTGGAAACTTCAGGTACTAACTTGCAAAAACGCCAAAAACAACTTTGATTTAGGAATAATCTGGATCAAAACCGGGTTTTAAATAAAAAGAAACGGGTCAGGAACCGGGTCGCCGGGTCGGGATGAATCGCCGGACGAACCCAGAATCCGGTGACCCCTCCCGGATTTCGGTGACCTCGATTGGGGTTCAAAACGAGTACGTTTTTCAGGGATTTTATTGTAAAACTATTCAAATCATTAAGGGAACACAGACATACACAAATCAACCATGAACAACAGCTCTGGGACAAACTCCGGCCAAAATCGATGTGAAATCTGGCGAGCTCGAATAAAATTCGGCAAAAACTTCAAATTACAACTCACTGCTCTACAGGTCTCGTCTATTCACAAAACTTATATGGATCGATTGCAAATTGCATAAGGAACACAACCCACCCCTCTAGAACATCTAACCATTCCGAAATAAGAAACCCCCAAATCGAATTGAAAACATTCAAAGTAATATAAACCCTAATTTCTAAATTCCGAGAATCAAACCCAAAATTAAAAATGTTATTGAACTCCAAATTTGAAGTATAATATACAAAAATGATCAGGAAAACAAGCTCTACAACATACAATCATCAATTCATACAAACAATCTCTCGAACAAAAATTCATAATTTAATTATCAAGAAATTCGAATATAAATATTAAATAGAAAATCACCTGATGTTTCTGGGTTGAAATTGATGGAAGATTTGGATTCTAGATTTCAGTAGCTTCGTTTTGAGTATATGTACGTCAAAATCGGATATCGATAACCCCTCCGAATGTGTGTTTGATTACGAAGAACAAAATAGGATTATCGTATTTTCTCTGTAAAAACTCTGTAAGTACTGTTTGCAAATGATTTCTGGTACAAAATAAAATACGGTAAAGGCTATTTATAATTACGGGAAATTAGTATCCCGTTGGATCATTCCGGATATAAAACGGTACGTTTATTAATAAAAACTGACCCAAACGGTACCGGTTTTCGGGATAAATATCCAAATCAGTACAATTTGTACTGCGGTCTTGGTCTCAGCGCCTGGATATACACGTATTACGAGGTGATAATTGTGATAGTTTAATAAAAAGATCTCGTTTATCAAATATACGAGTTTTATTGATTTACCGAAACGAATAATGTATCGAAAATGTTGTGCCGGGACCCGCGCAGGACAAACCGTACGCCGAATCGAAAAAGTCGAAACATGGAAAATGCTCGGAATATTGCAATTAGGTTAGGAAGGAGTTCTCGGAAGAGTTTCCGGTTATAAAAACGTAAAAACGGATGACGTCGGTTGGTTCCAGTTTTTATAAAATAGATTTTAAATACCCGGAAAAAGATTTTATAAAATTCATATGATTCCTATAAATTTATAAATCAACATAAAAATAATTAGGATGATATGACAATTATCTATATTTTATTTTTGACATATAAAAATTAAAATACTCAATTAATATTATTTTTAAACATCCAAACACATTTAACACTTAACAAATAATTCACAAAATAGATACTGAACACATATAATAATTATTTATTAACAAAAATAATTACACGATATATCCCGGATATTACAGAAGGAGGCCGGAAAAGGCTTGCAGATGGCCGGAAAACTCTTACGGCTTGCTCCCGAGTTTTTTAATGGGAAGGAATGAAGTGATTAGGAGGTAAAGTACTTTCATCCCATTTTTGGAGTGAAAGTTTTAGAATGAAAAATTGTCTAATTTGCATTCATTAACACTTACTTTCGCTCCTTTTAAAAACTCGGGAGCACGATAATGGAGGAAAGTGCAATAACTTTACTTACACTCCACTTGCTTTCCTTATTTTTTAAAACTCGGGAGCAGGGGGTTAGAGAAGGAAGAGTGTTGCGAGTGTTGAGAGAAGAGGAAGGAGTTTGAGAAATGAGTGAAATGGGAAGTGTGAGGATTTCAATCTCCCATCCCACTCTTATATAGGCGCGTGGAAGACAAATTGGGCCTAAAAAAGCCCATTTGGGCCCAAGAAAAGAATGTTCTGGAAGGATCCAGAAATGAAATTTAAATTAAATAGATATTTCTGAAAATTTCTGGAAGAATACAGAGAGAACCCTAGAAGTTCTAGAAAATCAGGAATGTGAGCCAAAGCCCAATTAAAAACAATGGGCCCAAGTTTGAACCCAAAATGTAAGCCCAAATTGAATTGAAAGCCCAGAACTGGGGGCCCAATTAAAAGGCCTGTAGAAAATAAGCCCAATAAAGAGACAAGCCCAGAAAAGGGCCCAGATATTTGAGGTTAAAGGCCCATGAGCCAAAGCCAGTTAAACAACCCAAAAGAGAAAGCCCAGGAAAATAAAAAAAATTGTTGTTTTTTCTGACCTAATTCGACCAGGATAAAAGCTGTATTTTTGTTCGAATGATATAGGTCGAAATTACCTTCGACCAGGGCTAGAAGGAGAGTATAATTCGGTCAAAACGTACACCCTGACCAAAAATTCCTGATCAAAAATAAATAAAATGAGAAAATCCTGGCCGAAATTCGACCAGGATTCCTAGTCGAAATGCTTGAGGTCGAAAAAACCACGACCAGGATCCAAAAGGGTTGAATTCGGTCAGAAAAACAAAACAAATCCTGACCGAAAGGGTGATAAATCCTCGTCAAATGCTTCTAGTCGAAAGAATCTTCGACCAAGGCAAGGATGAAGCACAAATCGGTCAAAATCATAAAATCCTGACAGAAAGGAATTAAAATCCTGCTCGAAAAAAATAGATACATATATATTTCCTGATCGAAGAATCGACCAGGAATTGAGGTCGAAAACTTCTTGCTCGAAACCCCGTCAACCAGGGCAAACAGATGGCTAATTCGACCAGGATCCTGGTCGAACAGGATTCCTGGTCGAACCAGGTATAAAAAAAGAAAAAGAAAAAAAAAAGAAAAAGAAAAGGAAGAAAAAGATGGAAATTCCTTAAAATATTTTCTGATAAAATAAATATTTTCAGAAAATGAGGAATAAATCCAGAAAATCAAGGAAATTCCCTAAAATATTTTCTGAAAAAAAAATATTTTCAGAAAATAAGGAATAAATCCAGAAAATCAAGGAAATTCCTTAAATATTTTCTGGAAAATATAAATATTTTCAAAAAATGAGGAATAAATCTAGAAAATCATGGAAATTCCTTCAATATTTTCTAGAAAATATGAATATTTTCACAAAATAAGGGAAAAATCCATAAAATCAACGAAATTCCTTAAATATTTTCTGGAAAATATAAATATTATCCAGAAAATGAGGAATAAATCCAGAAAATAAAGGAAAAATCCCAAAATTAAGGGAAAATTCCTGAAAATCAAGGAAAAATCCCAGAATTAAGGGAAAATTCTAGAAAATTAAGGAGAAATCCCAGAATTCAGGGAAAAATCCTGGAAATTAAGATAATTCCTAAATAATAGGGATTAAAGCAAATTGTTGTAAATGTGTAAGGGAACAAGTGATAGGGAATTAAAGCAAAACGATACCCAGTAAGGGAACAAGTGAACTTAACTTCTGCGAAACCTAACCACTGTTTCCCAAAAGTTGGGGGAAAATGATAGGGAATAAATAAATCCTGATTACGTAATTAATATTGCATTAATTACACATGATTTGGGCCACAAAGCCCAATAAGAAGATGTATGACATTCAGATCAAAAAGGTTAACACATTGATCAGGCCTGATGGACCAGATCAGGCCCGATGGAACAAAGAAGGCCCACAAACCTGAATATTAATTAATTTCATAATTAATTAAATAAGGGAGACAACAGCTGTCAATATGAGTCCTAATAGGGACATGAATCCTTGTAGATCAGCCCTCAAGGGGTCAAATCGAATAAGGAATCAACTTCTACTTCCTAGGACTCTAAAGTCCATTCTGACTCTGAGACTTGACCACCAAGTCTCCAAACCCAAGTCCAATTCAAGGACTCCCAACATCTATATAAGGGGCCTCACCCCATAAATCAGAACTACATTTTTTGACTTGATCATTGTCAATCAGCAAGGTACGAGGCATCTTGTTAAGGCAGATTGAGTCACAAAACACAAGAGCAGTCAAATCGAGCCTCAAAGCTCACGTTCCTTAGTAATAAATACAGCAGTTATTATACCTTAGTTTTTGATCCATAACAGCGATGAGCCTCGCCAAGCCGACGGTGGACTATGATAATGCGATCTGGGTCCTATGATTTAAAATTATAAAATACGAATAAAAATATAAAAATGCGGATAATAATTAATAATTGTAATAGATTTGGCATTTGGAAATTTATGGATATCGATTATATTATTGGTATGAATCGGTGATTGGGATTCGTACATTTGGATTGTGATTGGATTGTCATTGTAGTTGTTGTGAATTAATTTGACATCGGGATGCTCGACGGGGTAGCCGATAAATAAAGGAGGTGATGCCCAATTTCTGGAAAATTAAATTACGGAAAAACGATGCCGTACCCAATGACTATCGGAATGTCGATCGGTTATATATAAGTACTTTATATGAAATCTGATTGTGTGTTGTGATGAAATACTTTACGAAAATCGATAACCCTAATTTCATAGACGGACAAATATACCTATTTTCTGAAAACGAACACCGAACCGGCTTTTGAAGACGTGAACCCTAATTGATACGTGTATTATAATATTGAGTATGTTGTGAGTCAGGTTTTGTTAATGTACGGGTAGATTGTGCGAGGATATGTCAAGCATAATCGAATGTCTAAATTAGGGTATTTCGACTCTGTAGGTTCTAGTCGGAAGGCCCAAGAGTTGGCGCTGGTCTAGGGATAGCGTAGTGGACAGTCGACGAGCTCAGTGAGGTTCCAACTGAAGGGCCTGAATGTTGAAGTCGAATCCAGGGTAATCTAGTGGTTAGACGTTAAAGCCTGAGCGTCCGTGTCGGCTCAAGGTTAATCGATAATATTTGTAAAGCTCTACAAGGCAAGTACCCCTGAACAAATCTTTTACGGTTCAGTATATATGAATAATTGTTGATTTAAATTACGTACTGGAACAGAACGATTTAAGTTACGTATCCCTGGGTTTTAATTTGGTTTGTTAACTTATGTTTTGGGGGAAAAGTAACTTTTGAAAATACCTATCTCTAAATTTTGAATAAAATGAAAATGTTTTGGAAGTATGTTGTGATATAATTATTTTGACAAGAGATATGTAAGTGATATAGAAAACTGGATAAAACTGGTATAAGCCACGAACGGCAATAAAAGCCCAAGCATTGGCTGACTTCGTGGTGGAATGTACCATACCCGACTAAGAAGTCGGGGCAGGAGGATACCATACCTCAAGACAAGGAAGTTGATAAGGGGGACAAGGAACAAGATGATTAGGAGAAAGAATATTGGGTTCTCTATTTTGATGGAGCATCAAAAATAAATTCAAGTGGAGCAGGTTTGGTTTTATAAAGCCCTGATGGGTTCTTGATTGAGTATGCCATGAAGTTAGAATTCCTGACCACAAATAATGAGGCAGAATATGAAGCTCTGATAGCTGGCCTCGGCCTAGCAGGGACACTGAGAGTCAAGAACTTGAAGGTCTTCGGAGACTCGAAGTTGGTTATATCCCAGGTAAAGGGAGAGTTTGAGCAAGGGATGATACGATGGCTAAATATGTCCGCCTAGTAAGGGTTGTGATAACCCAATTCGATGAATGCCATGTTGAGCACATTCCAAGGGAGGAAAATGCTAAGGCAAATGCCTTATCAAAGTTTGCTTCATCTGAGATAGAGGAAAGTTCAGGAAGTGTATACTTCCGCATTTTGAAGACACGGAGCATTGATGTTAAGCTTGTAGCCCCTATAGGTCTGGGGACGTCAAGGATAGATCCCATTAAGACTCATATTCAAACCGGTTGGTTGCCAAATGATGCTACTGAAACAGGGAAGTTGGCTGTTCGAGCATTAAGATACTTCTTGATAGATGGGATTTTATATAAAAGATCTTATGTAGTTCCTTACCTAAGATGTCTCAGGCCCGATGAGACACGCTTGGCTCTTGAAGAAGTGCATGAAGGTATCTGTTGGCAACACTTGGGGGCAGGGCCCTGGCTCATAAGATAACCCATTTAGGCTTCTATTGGCCAGAAATGATGGCTGATGCCAAAGAATATGTGAAAAAGTGTGACCGCTGTCAGAAGCATGCACATGTCGTTAGGACAACCCCCCGAGATACTGACCTCCATCAACTCGCCCATCCCCTTTGCTATGTAGGGAATGGATATACTGGGGCCTTTCCCCATGGCCACGGCATAAAGGAAGTTCCTGATTGTAGCCATTGATTATTTTACTAAGTGGATTGAAGCCAAGCCTTTAGCCAAAATCACAACTAAGCAGGTTGCACAATTCTAGTGGGAAAATATCATGTGCCGGTATGGAATTCCCCGCATCCTAGTCACTGACAATGGAACACAATTCAACAATAAGGAATTTAAGAAGTATTGTGAGGAGAATGAAATTGAATTACGATTCACCTATGTGGCTCACCCGCAAGCCAATGGGCAAGCGGAAGTGGCGAATCGAATAATCCTGGATGGACTAAAGAAGAAGATCGAGAAGTCGAGGAATAACTGGGTGGATGAAATACTCCCAATACTATGGGCCTATAGGACTACCTATAGAGTCACGACTGGAGCAACTCCTTTCATGTTAGCATATGGGGCAGAAGCGGTTGTTCCTCTAGAAATATCACATTCATCTCCCAGGATTCAAGCTTTCAATGTTGAAGAGAATGATGAAGGGCAAAGGTTAGCCCTGGATCCAATCGACGAAGTACGAGATGAGGCACATGCGAAGATAGTGGAATATCAAAAAAAGGCTTCGTTCTATTATAACCTAAGGGTTAAGGAAAGGTTCTTCAAATAGGGTGACTTAGTCTTGAGGAAGGTGGAAGCTTCTGGTGTAGGGAAGAAGGGAAACTTTCCCCAAATTGGGAAGGGCCATACGAGGTCAAGAGTGTTCAGGGTAGAGGAACCTACAAGCTTGAGACTATGGATGGTTTTGAAAGTCCCGAGAACTTGGCATGCACAAAACCTGAAGATTTACTATATGTGAAGCGGTTGAGCACGATTCTCACTTGTCAAGATGACAAGCAGGTTGAAAAGCACCTTGAAGCTTTGCTTGCTTAGGATTTACATATTTTAGTTTTGTTTTGAGGTTTATTAAGACTTGTGTAAGGGATGGATCCTAATAATTTGTGAAATTCTGGAAGTTTTCAAAATATGTTCCAGTAACAAGACAAGTAAACTAAGTGCATAAGATGAAAGCATTAAGTTCGATAAATAAAACTAGTTCGAATAAATAGTACAAAGTCTGATAAACAAAGTCTCGAAGACAAGATAAAATAAATAAGCCACGCAGGCTAGAAAAGCTCTAAGGAGCAGAGGTGCCCTCGGCATCCATATCATCATCTCCTCCGCTCTCGTTGGAAGTCTCGGTCATCCCGGAGGAGGAAGAGCTATCATCAGTAGCAGGTCCTCGAAGACGACTCGGGAGGAGGAAGAAGTGGGTCCTGAGGGATACTATCTGAGACAACCACTCGGGTATAAAACCTCTGCAGTAAAGCCTCGTCATCAGGGCAGACATAGTCCACCGGGTTAATATCAGGGCAAGCCTCATTCACGGTCCCAAGGGTTGTGTCCCAGCTAGTCTTAAAAAACCTAGGGAAGACTGAATCGTCCCTCACCCTCATGGACTGGGTAAACTCCTCCGAGTCCAAGTAGTTATCAATCTCCTTATCTTTCTCGGCCAATAACACCGCCAGCTCAGCATTGGAATCTCCAAGCTCCACCTCTTTACGCTTCAGCTTCCGCTCCAAAGCGGCGTACTTCTTCTGTTGCTTCCTGAGGGCATTATCCACTTTATCAGAAGCCCTCTTCCAGGATTCAGCTTGCCTCATAGCGCCTTAGAATTAGGCGTTAGACTGAAATGAAACAATAAATAGAAATGTAAGGCAAGTGAATGCTACAAGTAAAAAAGAGTACAAACATAAGAAATAGTCATACCGAGGCTAAGGACTGAGCTCCCATGAGCATTTATCCTCTCCAAGTCAGGAGTAGCCACCACATCGGTGAAGTCCTTGGGAGTTATGCCATGGTAAGACCAATCCCAGGCGTGCTTTGTGGATCCAACCACGGTATCCCCTCGACAGAATCCCTAAAGAGGCTGAAAGGCGCCCGTAGCAGCAGAGACAGGAGCAGCAGCAGTGATAGGGGCACTGTGGCCCTCAGCTCCCTCAGCTGGAACCTCCACCATGGGCTCCTTGTGCTTCCGTAGGAAGCTAGGCTTCGTAGCCTTTCCTCTAGTATCCAGACCCGCAAGGCGAGCCTTCTTCATCCTGGCAGTCTCTTCAACAAGAGGCACATTATCCTCGTTGATTTCTTAGCAGCTGCAAAACAAGAAAAAAAACAAAATAAGTGGTGTCAATAATGCATGAAAGAAAGTAAAAACGAGAAGGGAAGAAAAATACCCTGCTGAAAAATAGAGGATAGCCCCACGTGGATGAGGGAGAACTCCTCTGAAAGAGTCCAGCTGATAGTGGCACCATCATCCCGAGTAAGTTCGTCATTAATGATAGTTTCCTCGGGGGTTAGGTGAATGGATTTGAGGCTACCATCACTAACCTTCCCGAAAAAAGATCCAAAGAGGGCGCCCCAGTCACCATTCTCCCACCTTAACCCGACAAAACTATTCCTCCAATTTTGGTTATTGTCGAGAATGGAGGCACTGTTAAAAATGTCCTTACATTTGGGTCTTTGTTTAACGTGGACCCAACCATAATTACCCGAAGAACTGTTGTAATATTGAAAAAACTTCCTAAAAACTAGCTACAGATAAGGGAAAACCTCCCCTAAGACAACAAACCATGAAACATAAAATGTTCCTCCAGGCGTTTGGAGGAAGCTGACAGGGGTTAATTTGCAAATCAGCTAGGAGGTGAGGAATGAAGGGATGAAAAGGAAACCTAAGCCCAGCATCAAGGGCATCTGTGTAAATGAAAAGAGTATCGGGTTTCCAGTGGCAAGTACGGTCGCCACCAGAAACTGGAACTAGCCTAAGGGGAGGACGAACATTATAAATTGCATTTAACTTATCGTAATCTATAGTGTGCCATGTGTTGCAATGATTAAAAGAGTCGAGATGTGTAGTGGAAGGATATTCATCCCCCTAGTATTAATCATATTTATCAAAGACATGTAAGAAGAGCGGATTTTGACATCCTTACCTCTTTTTGAAGCCGAGGCTATCTTGGCCGCTCTCTCGAAATTCTTATCAGCCATTGATGGAGGTTGAAGGAAACCTTGAAACCTTGGAAGGAAGGAGGCCGGAAAAGGCTTGGAGATGGCCGGAAAACTCTTAGAGAAGGAAGAGTGTTGAGAGTGTTGAGAGAAGAGGAAGGAGTTTGAGAAATGAGTGAAATGGGATGTGTTAGAATTTCAATCTCCCATCCCACTCTTATATAGGCGCATGGAGGACAAATTGGGCCTAAAAAGCCCATTTGGGCCCAAGAAAAGAATGTTCTGGAAGGATCCAGAAATGAAATTTAAATTAAATAGATATTTCTGAAAATTTCTGGAAGAATCCAGAGAGAACCCTAGAAGTTCTAGAAAATCAGGAATGTGAGCCAAAGCCCAATTAAAAACAATGGGCCCAAGTTTGAACCCAAAATGTAAGCCCAAATTAAATTGAAAGCCCAGAACTGGGGGCCCAATTGAAAGGCCTGTAGAAAATAAGCCCAATAAAGAGACTAGCCCAGAAAAGGGCACAGATATTTGAGGTTAAAGGCCCATGAGCCAAAGCCCTGTTAAACAACCCAAAAGAGAAAGCCCATGAAAATAAAAAAAATTGTTATTTTTCTGACCTAATTCGACTATGATTAAAGCTGTGTTTTTGGTCGAATGATCTAGGTCGAAATTACCTTCGACCAGGGCTAGAAGGAGAGTATAATTCGGTCAAAACGTACATCCTGACCAAAAATTCCTGATCTAAAATAAATAAAAGGAGAAAATCCTGGCCGAAATTCGACCAGGATTCCTAGTCGAAGTGCTTGAGGTCGAAAAACTACGACCAGGATCCAAAAGGGCTGAATTTGGTCAGAAAAACAAAACAAATCCTGACCGAAAGGGTGAGGAATCCTCGTCGAATGCTTCTAGTCGAAAGAATCTTCGACCAAGGCAAGAAAGAAGCATAAATCGGTCAAAATCATAAAATCCTGTCCGAAAGGAATTAAAATCCTGCTCAAAAAAATATATATATACATATATATTTCCTGATCGAAGAATCGACCAGGAATTGAGGTCAAAAACTTCTTGCTCGAAACCCCGTCGACCAGGGCAAACAGATGGCTAATTCGACCAGGATCCTGGTCGAACAGGATTCTTGGTCGAACCAGGTATAAAAAAAGGAAGAAAAAGATGGAAATTCCTTAAATTATTTTATGAAAAAATAAATATTTTCAGAAAATGAGGAATAAATCCATAAAATCAAGGAAATTCCTTAAAATATTTTCTGAAAAATAAATATTTTCAGAAAATGAGGAATAAATCCAGAAAATCAAGGAAATTCCTTAAATATTTTTTGGAAAATATGAATATTTTCACAAAATAAGGGAAAAATCCAGGATATCAAGGAAATTCCTTCAATATTTTCTGGAAAATTCCAGGAAAATGAGGAATAAATCTAGAAAATAAAGGAAAAATCCCAGAATTAAGGGAAAATTCCTGAAAATCAAGGACAAATCCCAGAATTAAGAGAAAATTCCAGAAAATTAAGGAGAAGTCCCAGAATTCAGAGAAAAATCCTGGAAATTAAGATAATTCATAAATAATAGGGATTAAAGCAAATCGTTATAAATGTGTAGGTCGCTCCACGCTTTACGCAAAACGATACCCTGTAAGGGAACAAGTGAACTTAACTTTTGCGAAACCTAACCACTCTTTCCCAAAAGTTGGGGGCAAAATGATAGGGAATAAATACATCCTGATTACGTAATTAATATTGCATTAATTACACATGATTTGGGCCACAAAGCCCAATAAGAAGATGTATGACATTCAGATCAAAAAGGTTAACACATTGATCAGGCCTGATGGACCAGATCAGGCTTGATGGAACAAAAAAGGCCCACAAACCTGAATATTAATTAATTTCATTATTAATTAAATAAGGGAGACAACAGCTGTCAATATGAGTCTTAATAGGGACGTGAATCCTTGTAGATCAACCCTCAAAGGATCAAATCGAATAAGGAATCAACTTCCTACTTCCTAGGACTCCAAAGTCCATTCTGACTCTGAGACTTGACCACCAAGTCTCCAAACCCAAGTCCAATTCAAGGACTCCAAACATCTATATAAGGGGCCTTACCCCATAAATCAGAACTACATTTTTTGACTTGATCATTGGCAATCAGCAAGGTAATGTAGGCATCTTGTTAAGGCAGATTGAGTCACGAAATACAAGAGCAGTCAAATCGAGCCTCGAAGCTCACGTTCCTTAGTAATAGATACAATAATTATTATACCTTAGTTTTTGATCCATAACAGCGATGAGCCTCGGCGAGCCGACGGTGGACTATGATGATGCGATCTGGGTCCTATGATTTAAAATTATAAAATACGAATAAAAATATAAAAATGCGGATAATAATTAATAATTATAATAGATTTGGCGTTTGGAAATTTATGGATTTCGATTGGTAGTATTGGTATGAATCGGTGATTGGGATTCGTACATTTAGATTGTGATTGGATTGTCATTGTAGTTGTTGTGAATTAATTTGACGTCGGGATGTTCGACGGGTTAGCCGATAAATAAAGGAGGTGATGCCAAATTTCTGGGAAATTAAATTACAGAAATACGAGGCCGTACCCAATGACTATCGGAACGTCAATCAGTTATATGTAAGTACTTTATACGAAATCTGATTATGTGTTGTGATGAAATACTTTATAAAAATCGATAACCCTAATTTCATAAAAGGACAAATATACCTATTTTCTGAAAACGAACACCGAACTGGCTTTCGAAGACGTGAACCCTAATTGATACGTGTATTATAATATTGAGTATGTTGCGAGTCAGGTTTTGTTAATGTACAGGTAGATTGTTAGCGATGATATGTCAAGCATAATCGAATGTCTAAATTAGGGTATTTCGACTCTGTAGGTTCTAGTCGGAATGCCCAAGAGTTGGCGTTGGTCTAGGGATAACCTAGTGGACAGTCGACGAGCTCAGTAAGGTTTCAATCGAAGGACCTGAGTGTAGAAGTCAAATCCAGGGTAATCTAGTGGTTAGACGTTAAAGCCTGAGCGTCCGTGTCGGCTCAAGGTCAATCGATAATATTTGTAAAGCTCGGCAAGGCAAGTACCACTGAACAAATCTTTTACGGTTCAGTATATATGAATAATTTTTGATTTAAATTACGTACTGGAACAGAATGATTTAAGTTACGTATCCCCTGGGTTTCAAATTGTTTTGTTAACTTATGTTTTGGGGAAAAAGTAACTTCTGAAAATACCTATCTCTAAATTTTGAATAAAATGAAAATGTTTTGGAAGTATGCCTGTGATATAATTGTTTTGACAAGAGATAGGTAAGTGATATGGAAAACTAGATAAAAATGATCAGATAATTGGATGAGTGTGCGCAGGAGGCCCGTAACGGCCTGGAAGATAGCGTAAGAGGCGAAGTGGTTGCGCACCCTATTATAACCACCAGCTCAGCTAGACAGGGACCTAGCTAGTCTCTGAGTTCCGGAACAAGTTTTCATAGGATAGCCAAGATAGAGTTATCCTATGGAGATAGCCTGATCGGCTGTCTCACCAGGGATCATCCAATACTTTTATATTTGAGCAAGTTTTATGGGTCCTGTGATGGGATAAGTTTTATGGGTCCTCCGATGGGACAAGTTTTATGGGTCCTGTGATGGGACGAGTTTTACGGGTCCTGTGATGGGACAAGTTATATGGTTCCCGTAACGGAACAAATGATTTTGGGTCCCCGTAACGGGGCAAATGGTTTTATGGGTCCTGCGATGGGACGGAAGATTTGAAAATGAAAGTAGCATGCTAAAATTGAACTCTGGTATTTATGCACAACACACAACTATTGATTTGGGTTTACAGAGCATGCTAGTTTTGATATCCAATTCATACATGTTTTACTTATTTTCTAGCAAGTTATGAATTCTGTCCCTATAACTGTTTATCATAAACTAGTTTTTGATTATTATTCATATAGTGGTACTGCTGAGCAATTAATTTCTCACCCTTGCAAAATGTTTAATATACAGATACCTGGGAGATTCTTCAGTGGTAGCCGGGGCAGAGTTCCAGTTCCTTCCGTGTCAGGCTCCTCTGAGGTAGTTGTGTCAGACCAGAAGTGGTCTACTGAGTTGCTGTATTAAGATAGTATTGTCAAGGTGGTTGTAATAAATTAGTTTTGTGATAAATTATGACCTAAGTCATACTTAAACCTGTAAAAGATCTTGGTAAGAGGGGTCGTGATTATATTTTATCAGTGAAATGAATTTTTTATGTTGGTTGTTGTGTTGTGGATGATGTCAACTCCTGAACCCGGGGTTGAGGCCGTCATATGGAGTCTATAATAATGGTGGTGAAAGTGGGTCCCCAAGAATCATTTTTACAACAGGGGAAGATGAGCACTTGGTAACCTTGTCAACTATTCGACAAGCATTACATCTGCCAGAAAAATGTACTTACAATTCACAAGTTGGGGAGTCGGTTCTTCAAAACATTATGGCAAATCTTGGATATGAGAAGTCTTTATCCAAGCTGGGAGGCCCTATATCAGGAGGGAGTGGAGCTTTATTTTCGATTGTATTACCAAAGCCTTTGCCAACAAATGCTCAAATTTTGATTCTATTCCAATCATGAGTTAGCAGATAGGGTATTCACTTCTTAATCAAACTCATTTTGATTATGCTATTGCTATTTTGGGTTTTATATGTGATAGGATGAAAGAAGATAGCAACATAGTATATTTTGCTAGATTCTGTCAGCTTATATATAGTTTATGTTGTTCTGATGCACTTCAAAACTTTAGTGAGTTAATTGAACCCATTAAACTTCACAAAAGGGCTTTCACAGACTTATTATCTGCTGACAATAAGAAGGATATACTAAGACCCCTACAAATTCCCCAATCTGTTAAACAGTTCTTAGTAAATTCTGATCCTCACACATACACAACCATATATCCTGATGTTGCACCTACACACTCTACTACTTCTCAACATGCACCAACCCAGCCTTCCAATACTCAACCACAACCTACTATCAGAACCTACTATCAACCAGCACAATCCTATCAACCACAACCATCAGCACCTACTATCAGAACCTTACCCCTCATATCCAACACCAAACTAACCTCTGGTACTTCTCAAAAGGTGCCAGTTGTAAAATCTGACACATCCTCTAGGCCCAAAACTAAAAGAACTATCTATGTGCCTAAATTTCCACCAAGGAGAAGAAAAAGGATGATTTTGAGAGATGAATCTGATGAGGAAGAACAAGTCCAGGATCTTGCATCAGAACCTGTGACATTAGAAGCTGAAGAGATAACTCCTCAGAAATAGAATAAAGCTGAGGGTTCTGGAATTTTGAAAAGGAAAAGACCTTCAAATTATGATACAAATCATATCACTCCACCATTTAGAAGATCAAGGAAGTACTAGAGCAGGTGTGCATATTACACAAATTTAATTTGAGGATGCTGAGGAAGGGGATCAGAAATCTCTGATCTCATCATAACCTACAGTCATTGAAGCTTTGACAGCTCCACCTCAACCTGAAGATACTGTTCATGACACAGTGATCACACCTCCTATCTCTCCATTCAAAGAAACTGCCTCAGTTGGAGATTCAGGGTTAAGTCCTGAAATTGATATTCACATGTTGAATATTCTAACTGTTTTGTATCTGGAAGCACCACCAGCAAAGGAGTCAACTCCACCTGTCTCTCCAATACTACATGCTGAAATTCCTACTACACCAATTCTGGTTTTGGAACCTGAAGATCAGAATTTGGAAACAGATGAAGTTGCTCCAGAATCTCCTTCAGTTACACACACTCTGGTGTTATCAAAAGATGATGAGACTTTATCAAATTCTGGAGACAGTGCTCCAGTCAATGCTCCAATTCTTGGCAAGGAGGCGCTTCTTAAATTTGTTGAAGAAGATGCTCCTGTTCCATGGGAGGAGACCTTTAGAGGAGTTGAATGGCCAAAGAAGTGGAATGAACCTGACTTCATTCCCAGCTCAATTGTTCTGTCAGAACATGTTTCAAAAGCTGATGAGTTGCTGATAAATTCTGACTTCAAAACACATCTTTAAGTCACTGCTCTCAGTACTAAAAATCTTCAAGGTCTACACTCCAAGACTCATGAAAAAGTTGATAAACTTCAGGAAGCAGTTGATAAGCTAGACCTGATGCTCAAACTAGACAAGAATAGGTTTATCAGAACAATTCAATAAAAAGTGGAAGCTATTGAGCAAGTTCAAATCAAGCAGCAGGCCCAACTAGATGAGATATTGCAGAATCAAGCCTCTCAAAAAACACAGCTCAATGAAATCCAATCTTCAGTGGAACTCCTTCTTTCACTACTCCTGACAGATGATGCCAAAAAGGAGGAGAAGGTAGTTAAGTCCAAATGCTCACCAATCAAGACACTGAAGAAAACGGATGATCATGGTGATGACCAGGGAAACTCTGATAAGAGTAGAGGTCACAGTCAAGGAGAGCAATTGAGCAGGATTCCTTCTCAACAGATAGGTTCTCATCAGAGATTGTCTGGTTCTACTCAAAGGAGGGATAAGGAAGGAAAGAAGCCTACAAATCAGAATGTTTCTTTGTTGATCATAAATTTTGATGATCAAGTTCTGACAACTACTTCTGATGTAATGATTCAAAATGGAAGCCAAGATTCACAAAAGTTTTTGCAGACTCTGAAATTCAAGAGAAAGAAACTTTCCTTTACAAGGATCCTAAGATTCAAGCCCTAGATGAGGAACTTACAAAGAGACTGTTCCTTAAGGATAATCCAGGAGTGGATTTAGAGGAACTTAGAAAAGAAGAAGCAAAGTTTAATGCTGAAAAGTCAAAACTACAGCCTAAAGCTTCTAATGCAAAGAAGCCTCCCAAACCTAAGGAGAAAGGTAGAGTGATAAAAGAAAGATCTGCTACAGAGATTCCTAGATCAAGGACTAGATCTCAAACTATTACTGATCCCAAAGATAAGGGAAAAGGAAAAGTTGGGGAGACAGTCAAGAAACAGAAGATGAAAATTCCTCAAATTCTGATGGATCCTGTGTGCAAGATGGTTCAAGTCTTTGATGATACTGCTGCTGAAGATGAAACAGTTGAAACTCTGAAGAGAAAGAAGATGACAAAAGAATCTAAGACAACCTCTGACATAGCTCAAGTTGTTCAGGTGAAGATATTTCAGAATGGCAAGCTACAGATGAAAATGCAAATCCTGACAAATTCATCAAGACATCAACCTCTGACACTGCTCAAGTTGACATAGACAGCTTAATATATGATAAAAAAAGAAGCTGCTATGGAACAAAGCTACTCCAGTGGAACCTAAGACCAATCTAATGTTGCATCAACTTGCAACATTTGGGTTAAAAGCCAAGCAAGCTAGAGACAAGTCTAGATTAGGTTCTGACAAAGAAAAGATACAAACAGGAGTAGAAGTTACTCTCAGAGATCCTTTCATTTTGATAGACAAACCATGTGAAGAAATCAAACAAAAGCACCTTGACAAAGTGATGTCTACTCAAATTGTCATGGATACTCAAGATAAATCAGAAGTTAAAGAAAAATTGATTATGTTTCTCAATGATGGCAGAACTTACAGACTAGCAGATTCTGATGTGCTAAAGAAGTCTGTCAAAGAGCTTCAACATATTCACTATCTTTTGGAAGTAAAATCTGATGTTACAAGAAGATGGTCAGATTACATTTTGAAGGCTATAAGAGATCTTCTCAGAATTTCTGGGTCAAAAGCTTCTGAATACATTCCAAAAATCACTGAGGATGATGGAAGAGAAATTCCTATGAGGAAGAATTCTGCTAAGGTAGAAGTAATTCCGAAAGGAAGATGCTTATGCTACAATGAACACTCTTCATATCCCAGAGTTATCAGACTTGGAGATGGACGTGAAAGAACATCAATTCCTGCAATCAGAGCAGCCATTTATCAGATTGGTGATAATGAAGATGAAGAACTGATGCAAGTCAAAGCACAGTTAGCTGAAGTTCTGAGAAATGCTGAGGACAAGCTGGTAATAGACTTTACAAGGAATCACTTTGGATTCAGATTGATCCAGTGATATTGGTAAAGCTACATGTACTGTAAGTTATATTTAGTTATTTTAAATAATACCTCATTGTATTTGTACTTAAATGTTTTTGACATCATCAAATCTATTAACTTGTATATTTTTCATAATTTACAAGTTGAGGGAGATTTTTAGTGATAACTGGATTTTATATCCACTTGGAACGCTTTATTACAAGCTTAAATTGGTGTTTTGGACTCAAGTTGTTGGTATTTTGATATATTTTTGTGTTATTGCATTTCAGGTATCAGTTAAATGAAGAAAGGAGTTTTTAAAGGAAATATGATAAAAAGTGATAATAACTGGAAGCCTAGGCCATTGTCAAGTTATAGAGAATCTCGTTAGCTTTGCGTGGACAGTTGAATCGCCTAATTCTAACGAGTAGAACTCAAGTTATGGGAAAATAAGATTCATCAGAATTTTCTAGAAGGGCAGCAAGCGGTCGCGCGCAGGAGCAGGCGACCGCGTGCTAGCAGGCGGCCACGTGGAAACAGTAGGCGACCGCGTGCTGATGCATGGATGACTTCGCTGATTTTGCTGAAAAACCCTATTTGAGTGGAATTTGACGATTTTAAGGATCCAGGTCCAATATGGGCTTATATATACTTAAAAAAAGGTTTTCATCATCCGGGAAGATTGGGAGATCAAAGAGAAGACCTAGAAGCACAAAACAACTCCGAAAAAGAAGATCTTGTTTTCTACTTGTGATTCTTTGAAAATAGTTATAACTTTGGATGCTCGTTTTCATTCTTGTTGAACCTAGACCTTTTTTATTAGTACTTTGATTATTATTCAGTTTATTAAACCTTGTTTTATACCATGCTTTCATTGGAACCCATGATGACGATGAGTTCAATTATGGGCTAATCGTTATCATGGGATTCCAGCGGATTTACTTATGGATTTCAATAATTAATTTGTTTTGATATCTTGGTGTGTGCTGATTGATTGATATCCTAGTATTGGTTGTGCTTATTCATCTTATGTGCGTAGCTAATATATAAGATAGCGTGTTAATCTCTATTGAAGCGACAGTGAATATAGAGGCTTAGAACTTGCCATGCTAGCATAGGTTCATGTATTTGTTATGCATGATTCGTAGGTAAGTTTAACCATCTTACTTGCCCTATGTAATCACGATAGATAACTTGCGCATTAAATCATTGTGTTTTCAATTCTTATAGACATATAAGGACTAAGCATAATTGGTGTCTATTCAACTTCTATCTCTTTTGTGGATGTTTGGTAGTAGGGTATTCGTACAACGAAAAGTTGGCGTTTACTAGTTTCGTGTTATCTGATTAGTGTCATCACCATTACATGCTAAGGTTAAGAACAATAAGGCTATTAAATGAAGTATTTAATGAAGTTAGAATCCCATGTTTGTCATATATAGTAATTCAACCTTAATTCTCTTAGTTAATATTATTTAGTATAATCTCTTAGTTTAATAAAAACCCAATTTGTTATTTGTCTTAGCATTGAGCGATAACCATACATTGTTGCATAGGTGTATAAATTGAACTTAACCTAAACCAGTCTCTGTGGGAATGAATCTGATTTATATCTTATACTACTTGCGAACGCGTATACTTGCGTGAATTTTAGCGCGTGTTTTCGCCCTAACAATTAGATATATTTGTGGTCTGATTTGTTTAGTTTCAGAACTTATTATCAGAATATCAGAACTTAACTGAAAATCAGAACTTACTGAAGACAGGAAGTTATCAGAACTTAAGGCGTCAGAACTTATATGAGGACTTAAGTGCGGATACACTTCAAGGATGAAAAGCGGTTGATTTACAGGAGAGGATCTGGATTAGACAAGTAAAGATATGCATGAAGAATTGGACAGCTATAGGACTGCAGTAGATAATCTCTGATTGATATATTCTAGGAAACAAAATCATTATCATATCAATTGGTAGTTATCTTGTAACTGTGTATTATATAAACACAGATTAGGGTTTACACTATAAGTGTTATCATTCTCGAGACGATTATTCATTGTAACCCTAGCAGCTCTTAGTGATATCATACATCACCGAGAGAGTAGCTTAAACCTACTGTAACAGAGTTTGATATATTGAATAAACTTGTTTTCTGTTACATACTTGTGTTCATAATCGAATTGATTGTAGATACTATATTCAACCCCCTTCTATAGTATCATTGAGGCCTAACATGCATTTTGCACCCAAAAGTTTGGGATTACTTGCTCTGTAATCTTATAGGGGCTCTTTATTCGGGGGACAAGGACGTGTCCAACATTTGGGGTAAACCATGGCTATACCTGCATCCACAGACTAGGAAAACAGTTAGTAACGGAGGGTTATCCTCGGCCGGGGAGATGCCTTATCCGTGAAGTCTCGAAGCCTTGTACGAGCCTTGGGCCTTTATGGTTAGGCCTCATCGGCATACATTCCTAAATCTAGTAGAAGACGGTTTCCCTTAGGTATCCTGTTGGGCCTCGGGCAGGAGAATTCTAAGCCCATTAGGTTTCTTGTTCCCCAAGAATTACGTTGGATTGATTCCTTATAAATAGGGATACGTAGGCAAACTCTAAGGGGTCAGAAGTTGAAAGTGCAAGGGAGCCATCACTAACCCTAAGCAATCTTAGCCACCACCATTAAACATAACCACCACACTCTATTCATTTTTCTAGCAAAAACCAGCATCAAAGATCTTATTTCCGGACATGTACCTCAAATATTTACTACTTCCAAATTCCTCCGTCAACCATAAATATATTGAAATAATAATGATATATATATAGTAGCTTTACAACTGGTCTTCATTAATATTTTAATATTATTTAAAATTATAATAAATTTCTTTTTGAATCATTATCTTATTAGTATATTTATAAATAATAATATAAATATCAGGATTCAAAATTTTGATACTTAAAGTCTTAAAATGTCCTCATACTTTGCTTCATTGTGCGGGTGTATAGCCTGTAGGAAAGTGGAGTCTTGGATGATTTGGAATTGTTTTTTTAAAAAAAATTATTTTCCTAGTTTTTTCTAGATTTATTAATTATATTTTGAAAAGTGTTAGGATACTTTTCAAGAAGATATTCACCAACCGACTACACGAAACTATATTTCGCTTATAATACTATTAGTATTGTTTTTCTAAATATTGTTTAGAGTTTTTAGTTATATTAGATACATCATTTATTTTTTTAATAAAATTATTTTTGTTTAAACTTTATTTTTGAAGTTAGCATACTTTTTCGGAAGGTGTTAACTGTTAGGTAATGAATCACACACAGTAATGAATCACACACAGAGAGGGAGGGGGGTGAATGTATTTTTCTGATTTTAGGCTTTTCTTGAAAGATAATGGTTGAACAAAGTAAATTAAATCTTGTATAGAACAGTGTTCATGCAGAAATTAAACTTGCATAAAATAAAGAACACAGATCTTTAAAACCCACTTAATTTTTGTATTACAAATTAAGATGTTTTGCTATAAAATTTCTAAGCTCTTTGAAGTTAAAGAGCTCAGCTTCTTCTCGAAAATGTTACAAGAATTTAGATCTAAATTGTTACTTCTAACTAGAGGATCAGTGTTAACTTTATAACTCTGTTACTGCTGGTTTACACAGTGGATAATAAACATGCTATTAACTTTTCTAAACTGTCACTTGTCATTTATATTTATAGAAAAGCAAATCTTCCATTTTTGGCTTAGCATATCTTTAGCTTCCCGTGTTTACTTTAATCTTCCTCTGTCAGTTAATCTTTGCCATTGATCTTGCACACTCTTCAAGCTGCTTTTTGTAGACTTGTCAATCCAGCTGTTAGATTGTTTGTCGATTGTTTATCTTGGATATTGAACTGATCTGGAATTTTGTACTTTGAGACTGTACTTCGAGATCTCCAGTTTGAACTAATAGAACATTTGACATCTTGATAAGTACATAGGCTTATCGAGATCTCTAGGACTCCATAATGAGTTTGGCTTGTAGAGGTCTTCAGCTTGTCGAGATCTCTAGTCTTCATAACTTCACTTTGACTTGTAGATATCTCTGAGTTCTTGAATGAATATAGACTTGTCGATAACTATGAGTTCTCTAGTGAAGGAATGACTTGTCGATATCTTCTTAAGTTCTCAAGTAGCTCATCCATCGAGTAGATATATAGCTCATCCGTCGAGTAGATATTGCTCATCCGTCGAGTAGATATTGCTCATCCGTCATGAAGATGTTGTTCATCCATCGAGTAGATATATAGCTCATCCGTCGAGTAGATATTGCTCATCTGTCGAGTAGATATTGCTTATCCGTCGGTACTCTCTGGAGTTTGAATGACTTCTCGATAAGTCATTCTGGAGTTCTCGAATGACTTCTCTATAACATTAAATCTGTGACTTGTAGAGATCTTGATTTAAAAAAAATTTCTCCAAATAGATTTATTCAACTCCAAGCTTCTTCAAAATTCTTCTGAAGCATGATCTTCTTGATCTTCTTCCAGATACAACCTTAGGCTTGATACTATTTTAGGAAAAAGACTCCAGCCTGCTCCTTTGCAATTTTACAGACTTTAAGTGTTACAAGTATAGAATACAAATTTAGATAACAATGCAACTTACTTAGGGTTACCCCAAGCTTAACTAATTACTGAAATTAACTGTTCATTAATCTTTTACTCAGATCATAGATGCTAATGACATTGTTAGCTCCAGTAATCTTTGACATCATCTATTATATGTTACAATCTCCCCCAACTTGTTCATTATGAAATTTTGCACAAGTTCTGATTGATGATATCAAAACTTTAACTAAATGCAGAAACCAAAACCAATCCTCCCATCAGGTCTTCTTTTTGTTGAGTTGCATATAGATTTATTCAACATCCATTAGTTGTTTTGGCATTTAGATATATATATTCTCCCCCTTTTTGACATTATCTCCAGGAAGAAGGATCCAACTAAATGCACATTGTTCAATCTTTTGTCAATGCCCATTTGGAACACTATCAGCAGCTTCAAGCTTTAGTGAGGTCTGTAGTGATGAGTTCATCAAGTAGAATAGAATAGGAAATTCCTAAGCTCTCTGTTCTTTTGAATAAGTAGTCTCACTACTTCTCACTGCACTAGTCTCATGACTGTTAAGAGTCAGAGTTACCTCACAAGGATTGCTAAATCCAGACACTCATCTACCTCTCCTTTTGCCAGGAAGGATCCCGCCTTTCTTATTTTCTGTTTTTCTCCCAATCTTTTCTCTCATTCTCACATGAAAGGCTCAGTTGAGTTTGACTTACAGAAATAAGAGGTGGCTGAGAAGAGTTGTATGTGATCATATGATTAGGGGTAATCCATATAGGTCTAATCATACTCATTTCATTAGAAGAGTGAGTTCATAAACATATGTGACTAGGATCACAGTTTGACTCAAAGATTACTCTGTGATTTTGATAGTGTATTGTCCTCCACTTATAGTGGGAACCTCCAATTGAAATGAAGGGGATTTGAATGGGTTACTGTCATGTGCACCAGCCTCAAACCCTTGTATGTCTTGCAACATACTGGCACTTGAATGTGCTATGCTTGCCTTTCGCATGACATTGTCATAGGCAATTGTACTTTTAGCTTTGACTGCTAAGTCAGAATCTGCTAGAGTTATGAGGGGGGTTGTTCCTTCTTGAGGAACCCCCAATTGAATTGGAGAGGATTTAGATAGCTCCCTCTCAGGAGTACTACCCTCAAACCTATCAGTCTGTTAAGACTGTTTTGCACATGAAAGTGCATTAGTGATATTTATGAAAAAATGGTAAGTTTCCATGTTTGTGATACCAGTTCCTTTTTCTCAAACAACAAAACAACTGAAGAACATTTTGGGGATTTTGTCCTTTTGTAAAACAGGTTCCTTTTGGGAGTTACCTGAGTGGGATTGTGTTTGAGTTTGTGTTATGTTACTGTGCTTGGGTAAACTGCAGTTTGGTTTTGAAATGTTTTAGCTGCAGTTTTAGCACTAATATATGTGAATTGATTATTTGAATTCCCCGTTGATGTCTGAGTAGATTGTATTAGACCTGTAATGCATTGAACAAATGTATCTTTTTGGAGTTTCGTTAGACAAATACATTGTAAGATATTTTAGTTACAAGCATTATTGCAGAGAAGACAAAATTCAATACAAATATCAGCACATAGTAATTATTACACAAACAAGAGATTGCTAGATAAGAATCATAACTTTCATTAATAATGGAAACATAGTACATTAAGACATAGATTTTAACAAGGAAAATCTAATCTTAACTATTCTAGTTTCTGCTACTTCTCTCGGCCTCTATCCTCCTTGCCCGGCGCTCGTAAGCTCTGGACATGGAGTTTGCAAGAGAAATGATTCTCTCATGTAGCTCCAGAGCAGCAAGTCGTTGCTGCTCAGCCACCCTGGCTCGTCTCTCCTACTCCAGAGAGACTTCCATCTCAAATAAAAGAATACCGAGTTGATTATCCCATGAGAGTTCATCAAAGATCTCTCGTGGAAGATCAAAAGGGCTGCATACGATCCCCTTGACGCGGATTTGAAGTCCAAAAGGGTCATAATAGACCTTATTGTCAGTCAAGTTATGAGCTGGAAGATAAACACCGTGGTTAAGTGTGTGAAAAACAGGGGTAGCCATAGAAGCAAAATGAACAATAAGTGAGTTTTGAGGCTAAATAGTTTATGAAAAAGAAAGTGGTGATGAATGATAAAGAGGGAGGCGTTTTTAATTTATAGAGGAAGTAAAGATAGAAACCAATAGACTCTTGAGTTGCTCAAATAATAAGGGTAATAACCACATAAGCATACTTGATAGTTAGAAATGACTAGTTATCATTCCCCATACAAGTACTCAATAATATAGTTCACTTTATAGGTTAAATATTCCCCATGCAAATAAACAAGTACCCCCTAAACAAAAAGTAACTCCTCCTATCAATATTCAGTCAAATAAATTAATCACTATCAGCATACTCAAAACATCATAAATAATGTACTAGTCTACTTATATTAAACTAACATATTTCCACAAAAAAATCACATAAGCATGTAAATGTGGCAATAAGTTAGAGAAATTATAGACAAAGTATCTCAAAAGTATTTTGCTGAACATAATTTATGAATTAAACTATTTCAGTTTTTCATACTTTTTGCTTCTTTTGATCTATTATTTATCAACTTCATATATTTAGGATATGAATTAATAAATATTCAGTTTACTTAGAATTTTGAAAAATTTCAAGTTCAAATATTCGAAAAGTCTGGGTATTTATAGTAAAAGTAGATGACTTGTCGAGAACTCAAAAATAGATATTTGGAGTTGTCTATCGAGAAGTCATTTTGAGAAATGAAGTACATGTCGAGAAGTCATTTTAAATCACTCTTATAGAGAACTCAAACTTGACTTATCGAAATGTTAAATGAATACCCAGTTTGTCCAAAAAATGGACTGAAATAATTCTAACTTTTATTTGAATAAATTCAAAATAAAATTAGAATAAATTTTCCAAAAGTATTTTACCAAAAGTATTTATCAAATTAAATTATCTTAGTTCAGAGTCATTGATAAGTCAAAAGTTGTACTTGTAGAGAACTCTGTGAATGAATACTACTAGAGAACTCTACAAGGACTAATCGATAAGTCATCTCATGCCTATCGAGAAGTCACTCGAGAAGTCAGTAATTTAACTTATTGAGGACTCACTCAAGAAGTCCAAAAATGACTTGTCGAGAAGTCAATCTACTTATCGAGAACTCGGTTCTAAATACTTTTGGTAATTGTAATTCTTCCTTGAGTTAATTTTACATATTAAGAATATAAATTAACAACTAAGAAGTTTACTCAGAATTTGAAAAATTCCAAGTTAATTGAATTTGAAATACAAATATGCAGAGATTTATGAAATATTTATAATTCATATTTCAGTTAATTTATAATTTAATCAAATTAATTTTGATTTACTAGAGAATAATCTGCTGCAAAACATTAGCTGAGTTCTTGCCTTAGGATGAAGAATTGAGCATTCTAATTTCACTTACAAGTCTAGTGAAGGTTGCTTCATCCAAAGGTTTAGTAAAAATGTCAGCCAATTATTTTTCTGTTGGTACAAAATGAGCTCAATGGTACCATTAGTAGCATGTTCTCTAATGAAATGGTACCTCACATCAATGTGCTTTGTCCTAGATTGATTAACTGTATTAGCTACTATAGATATAGCACTAGTATTGTCACACATGATAGGAATTTTATGTAACACTAGGCCATAATCCATTAGCTGATTTCTAATCCAAAGCACTTGAGCACAACAACTTCCTGCATCTATGTATTCAGCTTCAGCTGTAGAAGTTGATACAGATTGTTGTTTCTTGCTGTACCAAGATACAAGTCTTTGTCCAAGAAATTGACAGCTTCCACTGGTACTCTTTATGTCAGCCCTGCATCCAGCAAAATCTGCATCTGTATATCCAATAGCTTCAAAACCAGTTCCCTTAGGATACCATAATCCCAAGCTTGGAGTCCCCTTCAAGTATCTGAAAATCCTCTTTACAGCCATCAAATGTGATTCTTTTGGATTGGCTTGAAATCTTGCACATAGACATGTTGCAAACATGATGTCTGGTCTACTTGCTGTTAAGTAAATAATGATCCAATCATCCCTCTGTAGCTTGAGATATCTACACTCTTGCCCTTTTTATCCTCATCCAACTTTGTTGCAGTAGACATATGTGTAGATGCAGGTGAACAATCAACCATTCCAAACTTTTTCAAAAGATACTTGACATATTTAGTTTGGATGATGAAGATACCATCACTTTTTTGGCTGACTTGAAGTCCAAGGAAGTAACTCAGTTCCCCCATCATACTCATTTCATATTCACTTCACAGCTTCTCATTTGTAGAACCAAAGATAATATCATCCACATAGATCTGAACTAGGATCATATCTTCTCCATGTTTCTTGTAAAAGAGAGTCTTGTCTATGGTTCCTCTAGTAAAACCATGCTTCAATAGGAAATCTGACAGTGTGTCATACCAAACTCTAGGTGCCTGTTTCAGTCCATAAAGAGCCTTGAGTAATTTATACATAAAGTTTGGGAATTTTGGATCCTCAAAGCTAGGAGGCTGTTGCACATAAACTTCTTCTTCTAGCTCACCATTCAGAAAGGCACTTTTGACATCCATTTGATACACTTTAAAATTTGAATGTGCAGCAAATGCTAGAAAAATTCTTATAGCTTCAAGTCTTGCAACAGGAGCAAAAGTTTCATCATAATCAATCCCTTCTTCTTGTGAGTAGCCTTTTGCAACCAACCTTGCTTTGTTTCTGGTAACTATACCATTTTCATCCATTTTATTCCTGAACACCCATTTTGTTCCAATAATGCTTCTGTTCCTTGGTGCAGGAACTAACTTCCAGACTTTGCTTCTTTCAAAATAATTCAGCTCTTCCTGCATGGCAGATATCCAGTCAGGATCCAATATAGCTTCATCAATTTTTTTAGGCTCTACTTGGGACAGAAAACATGCATGTAGGCACTCATTAGCAGTTGCACTTCTAGTCCTCACACCAGCAGTAGGATCACCAATAATTTCTTCTCTGGAGTGACTTCTGTCCCACTTTCTTGTGTGAGTTTGTTGACTTGTGCCTTCATCATTTTCTTCATTATTGGTGTGACTAGTACATCCTTCTTCTCTTTCTCCCCCTGAGTTTATGCTATCAAAATCAGGTGTTTGAGATGAGCTTCCATTCCCATGATTTTCCTGTTCATAAGTCTCTTCATTCATCATTTGTTGTGCATTAATTTCGACTTCTCCATAAGAATCACTATCAATGTTGAGGTTTTCAAATGCAAGGGCTTCAGCTTCATTGTCATCAAGACATTCCAAGCCTGGACACTTGTCATCATCAAAGGTCACATCTGTGCTTTCTATGATCTTCTTTTGATCAATCACATAGACTTTGTAGGCTGTTCTTTCCATTGAATATCCCATAAAAATTGCTTCAAACACCTTTGAGTCAAATTTTCCCACATATTTAGAGTTATCTTTCAAAATGTAACACTTGCTTCCAAATACATGAAGATGCTTTACAGTAGGCTTTTTTTTGACATGATTGAGTAGGGTGACTTGCCATGTGCCTTGTTAATAAGATATTTATTCTGAGTATAACATGCAGTGTTGATAGCCTCTTCCCAGAAACTTATTGGCAACTTGGCATCTTGCAGCATTGTTCTAGCAGCTTCAACCAATGTTCTGTTCTTTCTCTCAACTACTCTATTTTGTTGAGGTGTCCCGGCAGCTGAGAATTCTTGAACAATGCCCTTGCCTTTGCAGAAGTCACTTAATGTAGCATTTCTGAATTCTGTTCCATTGCCACTCCTCAGTCTATTCACACAATTGTAATCCTCAGCCTATTTTTCTATCTTTTTAATGTGCTCAATTATGATATGTGGAGTTTCATCTTTAGAGTACATGAACTCTACCCAAGTGTATCTTGAGAAATCATCCACCATTATAAGTGCATATCTGTTCCTTGAAATAGATAAGACAGTTATTGGCCCAAACAAGTCCATGTGAATAAGTTACAAGGGTGCACTAATAGAATTCACAGTTTTTGAATTGTGACTAGATCTTTTCATCTTTCCTTTCTGACAAGCTTCACAGACTTCAACTTGAGCAAACTCCAGCTTGGGCATGTCTCTCACTAACTCCTTTTTGACTAAGTTGTTAATTGCCTTGAAATTCAAGTGAGACAGTTTCTTATGCCATGGCTTGCTTTGTTCTTCTAATGCCTTGGTGTAGAAGCAGCAAATACCATCCTTATTTGTTGAGTCTAAGTCTGCAACAAACAAGCTTCCTTTCCTTGCTCCTTTTAGAGCAATTTTACCAGTTTTCTTGCTGATAAAGGTGCATTCTTCTTTGTTGAATAAAACTTCAAATCCTTTGTCTGCAAATTGGCTAACACTGAGAAGATTCACCTCAAGATCAGCAACTAGTGCTACATCATCAATGACAACATTTTCAGAAACAATCTTGCCATATCCCATTGTGAATCCTTTGTTGTTGTCTCCAAAGGTCACCAATGGGTCAACTTTCTCCTCAAACTATGATAGCAGGGCCTTATCACCTGTCATATGTCTGGAACATCCTCTGTCAATGATCCATATGACTTTCTTCACTTTGCCCTGCACACAATGAGATTCAGGTTTATTTAGTAACCCAAACAGTGTTGGGTAGTTTCTTCTTGTTAACTGATTTAGCAGAAGTAGAGTGATTTGTTTCAGATAAAATAGAGTTCAATGATTGTTGTGCATTTTCCCTTTCTGATGTAGACTCAATTTTTGTTTCTTTAAGGTTTACTCTCAGTTTGTGGCAACTCTTCATCACTTTCAAGTTACAAGGGATGCAATCAAACTTATCACATAATGAGTAGGGATCATTTAAATCTGCTTCATTGTGTTTGCAAGTTCCTTCTGTTGGCTTACTAACATCCTTTTTACAAAGGTGAGTTAGATGATTTGTAGAGCCACATTTTTCACATTTCTTGCCAGGAACATCTGCAACATAGTCCAGATTATTGCTTTTGGTTATCCCCATTCTTCCACTTCTATTTTTTTCTCCTTTCTTTCATCTTCAATCTTGGTTTCTTTGACATGAGTCTTGGTACTTTGGTTGTCCATAAGATTTTCCTCAGCCTTGGAAGATTGAATTAAATTTGCATTCTTCTTTTCATTATCCTCATCTGTAATTTCTTGCTTGATAATCAATTCTTCTTCACTGAAGTTTACCTCACAAGTCTTAAATACTGGTGACCCAACATTTTTCAGCATTACTGGAACGTTTTCACTCTTTGTTGTTTTTCCTCTGTCACCAGTGTTTTTCTTCTTGCTGTTTAAGGTATTATAATCAAGACCAATGGCAATGTTTGCACATGGTTTGTTTTTCTCATGGTACTGACCAACCAATTCAGATGCATTTTTGAAGAACTTCAACTTTACTTCACTTTTCTCCAATTTTTCTCTTAGCACAGCCTCAATCTCATTTGCACACTTGAGCTTGTTTTTCAGATAGCCATTTTCTTGTTTCAAGGCTTCAAGCTCCACTATCAACAATTCAGCTTCTTGTTTTTCACTTTCAAGCTTCTCATTTAACTTTGTTAATCTGCTAACTTCTTCATTAGCAGCAACCATGCTTGTATGAATGTGAAACATTTATGTGCTCATCTTTTCAACAGTTTCCTTATATTGATTCACATTTAAATCAGTGGAGGTAAGAGTTGGTACCTATGATTTAGATGAGGATGATTCTCCTTGCTCCAAGGCCATGAGTGCATAGTTTCCAAGTTCTTCATCTACATCATTATGGCGCCCCAAAACCCGGGGTCAGGAGTCTCGGAGACCACGTCATCTAAACTTTTACAACCACACAACTCACACTATAATATATCAATACTCACGCTTCACGACCCCACACTTATCACACATACACACTTACAGGTTATTGTCTTGGAAACGAACCATCATATCTAGGTACTTTCAACCATCAAGTGATAATTATTACAACCCAAAAGTAATTTAGTCTTACCGGGAAGTAACCTTTAAGTAAGGCTAGTCCGCTGGCCAAATATACGTTTCTTGTTTATTACCTTACATAAGTCATACTTATAAATAAGCCGAACTAAAAATAACTGAAAAACTAATCCAGCTTATTCGGACTACCTGTGGTACATCACCAAACAATCTACGGAATAGCTGGCCATTTCTTACCCGTTTCCTGACTGTGGTTCTCATGGCAGGCATCTAGATTCACTCTTGTGTTGTGTCAATTTGAGAAAACAAGTGTGAGCTATAATGCCCAGCATAATAATATACAGTATGAAAATGACTGTATGATAACATCATATATGATAATTATGTTTTATTTGAAAATAGTTTTCCTTGGTGATACACACCTTCTTATGAAAACAATTCTTTAAGGGATTTTAATATCCTGCGAATACCTTAATAGTAATCCCAACACCTAGGCTTGGGTTACGGTATTGCATCTCAATTCCAATTGGAAGAATTAGGACACTCGTTGGAGCCACTGTATACGATGATCAGTCGTAATACGATAATAGTAACCTTTTCTACTAGTAGAAGGATGACACCTTCGTATCCCGGTTATCACCCTTGCCGCATTCAAGCTATGTGTCCCATTTTTTGGTATACACATACTTCACAAGTTCCTGAGTACACTGAGTACCTTCGCCTGCGGTACCTTTGGTAGTCCATCTAGCACACATAGTACCAGAGTCTACCCCTCCCTTGTCCTTTTTTAAAAAGAATTCTATCATATCTTGAGAACTCGAACCACATCGAAGTTCCCCAAGAGTTTTGCTTGTTGATAGAACAGCTTATCTCACTAAGATATAAGTGTATATATGTATATACGTACTTCCGAGATTTTCGGAGGAAGTACTAAGGATTTGAGTTGACCGTTGTCAACAGATAAAATTAAATAAGGGGGAAAAGTTTCTCCTTGAAAACTATATTCAAAATCTTAAATAAGTCGGGATAATATTCACCGACGATCTGAAATTATTCGAATGATATTCTGAAATCAGGAAGTATATTTTAAATCAGGATCTATGATTTTTAAATCAATAATAAACCATTTAATAATAATAATTAATTAAATAATAGTCGATAAATAATTAAACCTCGAATGAGTTTACTCTCTAAAAGAATATTTAAAATAATATTGCTCAACTAGTTTGTGTCTACATAATTAACAATCTATAATGATTAATCGGAGTTGAGATAAATATTCGTTGGAGTATACTACTCCCATAATAAAGGAATAAGTATATAATATTTATTATTCGAACCATAAAATATAGTTGAGGTAATATGATCGTTGGGAAATCGTTTTAATAAAAGTTCGAGGTATTTTAATGTTTCGTAAGTGGACGATGAGTCCCTTTAAAACGTACTACTATGGACTTATAATCGCCCTATAATATCACCAGAATGATTCCCGGGTTTTATCATAAATTCCGACCGACTCTCGGTCTTATATAATATGTCACGCTTATGGCGGAATAAACATTTCACGATATATACTTATCGTACAACATCGCTACATTATGCGAAAATTCAACAACTACGTATTATGGCAAACATGGTATTTATGCAATGATAATAAAACAATCCTTTCACAACACAACAGTAAATGGAGCTGGGTTCGTAAACTTGCCTGGGTATCTCGAGGTGCAGGATGCTCTAGGTTCCGCTCGGAAATCTATAACCATAACACAATTCATTTCGTAGGTCTCGTTCTAATTTACGGTGACTCGCACTCATGTGCTACTCATTATGCACCCTCTCGACTTATACTACCCTTATTATTCCTTTAAGTCATTATTCACATTATGATCGCTTCGTTTTTCTAAGTATCTTAGGTTCATTCTTATTATCGTCGTCGGCTCCGCTTATGGATTCTTACGGTTTCTACTCGCGCGGTCTCGGCTCTGATATTTTTATAAAATTGAAAAATCATTATTTTTATTTGAAATTTTTATGGAAGTTAGAAAACTCAATATGTAACTCTCTGTAAAAATTTCATGATTTATGAACACTTTTAGGTCGATCCTTTATATTTTCAAAGTTCGTAATTCGTAGCAGTTTTTGTCGCGTAAATCACTTTTAGTAAAACGGCCATAACTTTTGATCTGTAAATCGGAATAAAGTGATTCAAGCGCCTAAACGATACTTATAACATTTTCTATCCTAGAAAAGGATTATTTTTAAGAAACTACATTTTACAACTTCGGGACTTTCTGCAGAAACTTAAAGTTACGATTCGTTGGTTTTAACGGAGTTACGTTTACGATCGGGGTTTCGTTTACGCCCTAACTCTTAACACAACCACCAACAATCATCATTTCATCATCAGGACACAAACTCCTCTCAAGAACATCATGTTCTTGAGGAAACAACAACCAACCTTAAATCTACTGAACTTAAACATCAAGATTTCATCAATACCACTCATTGAACTAGGTTTACTACCACATACTAAATGGATCTTAAATAAAGTTGGGCCAAAGATTTTTATCTTTTTTGAAATCTTGAGATGTGTTCTTGAGGATGGTGGAGGCTTGGAAGTGCTTGGTATGTCCTAAAACCACCATTGAAATCAAGAAACCGAAGAGAGGTTACTATTCATACTATTCACTAGTGACTTTCTTGATTTTATTTCACCCATCAAACCTTGATAAAAAGAGATAAAAGAATTTTCTTACCTTAGTTTAATTTCTAGTAGTCTTGAGAATTAATTGGATAATTTTACCATGGCTAGATTTTGAGATTTGAATTTGGATTTCCTTTTTTTTTTCTTCAAGGGCCGAATGGAACAATGTGAGGGGGGTATTTATACTTGCTTCTCTTAGTTGCTTCTCTTGGTTGCTTCTCTTGGTTGGTTCTCTAGGTTGCTTCTAGGAAATGGGGTGTGATATCTTTCCTTGATTTTTGTTCTCTTAGGTTGAATCCTAGGTTTATTCTTGTTGCAAATCTTGGGGACAAAATCTAAGTAGCTTGCTAGGTTACAAGCTAACTACATGTGTTACCTTCCTTAGCATACTATTTTGCTAGCTAGCTTGATCATCCTATGATTAGCTCACTATTTGATGAAGTAACCATGGTTACTTCCTTACCATGGTTTAGTTAGTGCGTTATGTTTATTTAATCATTTACGCGTTCGCTCGGTTGCTTAAATGTTTTCGCAATACTACTCGTAAATGGTTCGCGACGTAATTCCTTTCGTATTTATTTCTTATATTTTTAATTATCATACTTGAATATAAATCCATAGGGTTTTAATCTCGTAATTATATCGTGATCCCCGTAATCCTCGATGAGTCGTAAATACGGTCGTTTTTCAAAGTTCGTTTTCTTCGAAAACTAATAGCATTTACATACACTCATTTGGTACGTATAATCGTAATATCAACTCTGAAACTCCTTTTCTCATGCACTACATAGTGTGGGCTCAAAAGTTTTTTTCCCGTCCGTCAGGGTTACTATTCATTAAACGTTTTACAAGGTCTCAAAAATTCAAGTTATTACAATCATTTTCAGAATCATCTCAATTTTTACCTTCTGCAATATAAGTTTTGCTTTGCTGTTTCTTTAGAAGAGCTTCATACTTTGCTTCAAGTTCAAGATAAGCCTTATCTTTCTTTGCATTCTTGGGTTTCCTGCATTCTATAGCAAAGTGGCCTAGTTCATCACAACTGAAGCACCTTATATTAGATCTGTCAACAGATCCAGTTTTGTAACCACTCTTGCTGTCAGAATTGTACTTCCCTTTCTCTTTTCAGCTGCTATCTTTGTTAAAACACTGTCCTTTACTTTTAAAGTATCTTGGCTTCCTTACTCTAATGTTAGAGAATTTTCTAGCCAGATAGGCCATTGACTGATCTAGCTCATCCAGTTCTTTAAGAGTACAGAACTCATCTTTTTCCAATTCCAGAATGACTTGTTCCTATGAATCAATTGTTCTTTGCTCACTTGTTGAGGCAACTGGAATATGAGACTTTGGTTCATCATTAGATGTTTGAACCTCATTTACTATTAAAACACTTGAGCCATCTACAATATGTCCTTGACCAGATTTCAATGATTGCCTTTGAATCATCTCTAGTTCATAGGTTTTGAGAATTCCATATTGAACTTCCAGAGTTATTCTGCATAAGTCTCTCCCTTCCCTGATTGTTGATATTTTCTGTTCCAAATGGTCAGGGAGAGTAAGCAAGAACTTTAGATTCACCTCTTCAGCTTCATAGTTTTTGTCATGAAGTTGCAAGTCATTTATCAGCTTATTGAATCTTTCAAACACATCAGTAATGCTTTCCTTAGGCTTAGCCATGAAACCCTCATACTGTGAAATCAGTATCCTTCTTTGATTAGATCTAACCTCCTCAGTTCCTTCACAGAGTATTTCAATCTTCTCCCATATTTGCTTGGCAGTGTCATAGTTAACAATATTATTGTACATCACATTGTCAAGTGAGTCAATCAATATTAATTGCAAGCTGCTATCAAGGGAGACTTTCTCCTTTTCAGGGTCAGAATACTCAGCTGGATCTTTGGGAGCATAATGAGCTTGTATGACCATGTCTCCATCTGTAGATTCCTCAACTCTTACCATAGGAATGAAGGGTTCATTCTTGAGGATCTGAATATAGAATGGATTGGCCATCCTGATAAACAACATCATTTTCTTTTTCCAAAGTGTGTAGTTAGCTTTGTCAAAGGTAGGAATTTTAATGCTACTGATTTTCAGTGTATTCATTCTTCCAAGATCTTGAATCTGTTTACTTTCAGATTTTGCTATGATACCACTTGTTAGGTAATGAATCACACACAGAGGGGGGGGGTTGAATGTATTTTTTCTGATTTTAGGCTTTTCTCGAAAGATAATGGTTGAACAAAGTAAATTAAATCTTATATAGAACAATGTTCATGCAGAAATTAAACTTGCATAAAATAAAGAACACATATCTTCAAAACTCACTTAATTTTTGTATTAAAAATTAAGATGTTTTGCTACAAAATTTCTAAGCTCTTTGAAGTTAAAGAGCTCAGCTTCTTCTCGAGAGTGTTACAAGAATTTAGATCACAGTGGATAATAAACATGCTATTAACTTTTCTAAACTGTCACTTGTCATTTCTATTTATAGAAAAGCAAATCTTCCATTTCTGGCTTAGCATATCTTTAGCATTCTGTATTTAATTTAATCTTCCTCTGTCAGTTAATCTTTGCCATTGATCTTGCACACTCTTCAAGCTGCTTTTTGTAGACTTGTCAATCCAGCTGTTGGATTGTTTGTTGATTGTTTATCTTGGATATTGAACTGATCTGCAATTATGTACTTTGAGACTGTACTTCGAGATCTCCAGTTTGAACTAATAGAACATTTGACATCTCGATAAGTACATAGGCTTATCGACATCTCTAGGACTCCATAATGAGTTTGGCTTGTAGAGGTCTTCAGCTTGTCGAGATCTCTAGTCTTCATAACTTCACTTTGACTTGTAGATATCTCTAAGTTCTCGAATGAATATAGACTTGTCGATAACTATGAGTTCTCTAGTGAATGAATGACTTGTCGATATCTTCTTGAGTTCTCGAGTAGCTTTCATGACTTCTCTACTCCTGGTGGATATTGCTTATCCGTTGGATATATAGCTCATCCATCGAGTAGATATATAGCTCATCCGTCGAGTAGATATTGCTAATCCGTCGAGTAGATATTGCTTATCCGTCGGTAATCTCTGGAGTTTGAATGACTTCTCGATAAGTCATTCTGGAGTTCTCGAATGACTTCTCTATAACATTAAATCTGTGACTTGTAGAGCTCTTGACTTAGAACATTTTTCTCCAAACAGATTTATTCAACTCCAAACTTCTTCAAAATTCTTCTGAGGCATGATCTTCTTGATCTTCTTCCAGATAGAATCCTTAGGCTTGAAATTGTTTTAGGAAAAAGACTTCAGTATGCTCCTTTGCAATTTTACAGACTTTAAGTGCTACAAGTACAGAATACAAATTTAGATAACAATACAATTTACTTAGGTTTGACCCCAAGCTTAACTAATTACTGAAAATAACTGTTCTCTAATCTTCTACTCAGATCATATATGCTAATGACATTGTTAGCTCCAGTAATTTTTGATATCATCTATTATATATTACATTAACCAACCAACCAACCAAACGAAACCATGTTTCGCTTATTTAGTATAGTATAGATAGATATGTCTATTACTATTATATAAAAGACGAAACATTGAAAGTTTTGGTACGGTACCTATTTTTTAGTACAAGCTGAATTTACTGAATTACCCTTATTTTACTTAAAAAATTTATTAGCCTCGGTAATCGAATTATAATAGAAAAAAAGTAAAAATCGTTTTCAACTATAACACATTACCTTTTTTACTTCTCTTAATTAAAACAAATTCTTCAAATATCACGGACAAGTTTATATAATAAAATAGAATAATAATATTATAACCACTAATAACTAATAAATTACATTCTTCAACTACTTAGTTGTTTATTTTATTTAATTATTGTTTTACTTAAAGACTTTGTTAAACTCCTTAACTTTAGCAATTCATAAATTCTTAAATGCTTTACAAAAACAACTTAGTATCATCATCCTTATTTCTCGACAACAACAACAATCTCATCTATTCGTTTAAGACAATGCAAAAACCCAAAGATAGAAATATTAAAAATTTTGGTACGATACCTGTATTTTGGTACACACTAAATTTACATAATTACCCTTATTTATGAATTTGTATAAATTAAATTTAAAATAAAAAACAATTATATATAATTAGATAATTAGGATTGTGATAATAAGAATTAAACAAGATAAGTAACTGGGGAGACGGAGAGAGACACAATGTGTTTTGTTATCGACTGTTCAAGTGAGAAAAATAAAGTAAGTGGTCTTCCCGTTCAAACAAAATTACTGCAAAACCATATTCTAATTAGAATACATACAAAGTATTTCAAAAATTTATAGATAATATTCAAAATAGAATTATAATAATATTCACCCGACCCTGGGTAAACGAAATAATACTATTGATCCAATCGTAAATAAAAAATAAAAATGAACTACATATAGTTAGTTGAATTTGCAGGCTCGGACTAAAACAAAATAATAAAGATTATTGATTCCGCTAAAAACATTATATTATTGGACCAAGCTAAAATAAAATATTTTTTTTTAAAAAAATTGTTTCGTTGAGATAATGTCATCGGTCTAAATAGTATATATTATCCATTCAGTCTAGAATAAAATAACATTCACCGCGGGCTAAAATAAATTAAACAAAAAATGGCAAGCATGGGTTGATAGAGTTGGTTAAAAAGGGGATAACTATTCTCTGGGTAATGGGTAACAGGTTCGAATCTCACGGGAGGAAAATTTATGATTATGCCTCATGAGTCAGAGTCTGTAACTTAAATGCGGTTTGTAATGGATCTGGAGCTAAATCATATAATTAAAATTCAAATAAATTAATTTCATAACCTTAAATTTCCGCTTCAAAAAATAATTTAAAAAATTATATAATATTAAACTAGTCCGTGCATTGCATGGGTTTTAGGCTAGTATTATATTAATTTTGTTTAAAGTTAAAATAAAAGTAGACGCAACCAAATGCGTATATTTTGCATGATTGTAAAAATCGGTAATCGGCACTAATCGGTTTAGGTACCGATTAAGGATTAATCGGCAAATCGGGGATTAATCGGAGGGATTAATCGGAACAAAAATCGGATATAGTTAAATATTTTAATAATATTTAATATATTTATCTTATTTATTATGAAATATATAATTCAAAAATAATTTATAAATATTAATCGGATTTCAAAAAATAGATCGGCCAAATATTTTTTAAGGATTAATCGGGGATTTTTTAAAAAATCGGGGATTTTTAGAAAAGATTATTTTGTAAAAGATGAGTAAAAACGTTATTTCAAAAAAGAATATTTAATTTTGAGACTCTACTACCCTCGGAACTCCTGGCTGAGTTCTATGGAGTCCACCATTTTGTCGGAGTCCTCGGAATCCATTTACATTCTGCAAATAAAATATCTTGTAAAACGTGTTATTTTGCAAAACATGTCACACAAATAGCATAACTTTAACAAAATCATGTAAATCTCATATATTTACAGTACAATATATATTTTCTGCAATATGTTCTGCAACATGAACATTTATGTTCTGCAAACTAAATATGTTTTGTAGAATAATATATTTTTGTAATGTTCTGCTTGTAAAATGTATGCAATCTACAAGATTTTTAATAGAATAGTGATGTTTGTCGAAAAATAATATGTTTTGCAATATTTTAAGTTATATTTTAGTTGCAGAACATATATGGACTCCGAGGGACTCCAATTAAAACTGGACTCCATAGAACTTTACTCTATATATATAATATAATAATATATAATCCATGGTCTTTGTGATTGCAGACGAGAGGAGAGAGATGGTGGGGAGATCTGGTGTTGAATCGTTAGTCTCCTGGTTTGTAAAGGTCGCTCATCCCCAAGAAGCCCACGCTGTTTTTTACTCTGCGTCCTCTTTCTTCTTTGTAAGTTATCATATATTTTAAATCTTATTTTCCCTCTTTTCTAATATTTTCGGTTGATGAGTTTAATTTTGAGTGTTTACATTGTAAATTATTCTCCGGGGCGCAGATACTAAGTGCGTATTTCGTAATAATTCCGTTGCGAGATGAAGGTGCAATCTCATTAGGATTAGCTAACCTTCCTCAGCTTTTTGTTGGCTCTTTGTTCCTTACATTGCTTGCTGCTCCACTTTCCACTCTCGTCTTTTCGCTTCCTAATCTTTCCCGACCTAAGGTACATTTCATTCTTTACCTCTTTTTTATCGTTTTAATTCTACAATCTTCAATAGCTGTTGGAGGTACGACTAAACTACTTATACAATTTGTATATGTCTTTTCTTATTGTTTGCGGGTTTATTAACAAGAACATGTATAAATGGACTCTAAACAAACCCACTAATATACCAATACTAGACTAATTATATTTTGCTGCTATCAAACGCTTGTCACAGAAGTATCTAAATATGTAGGAAATATTATAGAAATTAAATTTTATATTTTGTTCGACCGAGAGTTTCAAAAATTATAGAGGGTATGTCACTACATTTGAATGTAGTTCAACTTGGTTAAGCAGGAAGATCAACCTTAGAGTTTGTTTATTTCAAAATTGGTAAGTTTTATGAATTTACATAATTACCCTTATTTATGAATTTGTATAAATTAAATTTAAAATAAAAACAATTATATATAATTAGATAATTAGGATTGTGATAATAAGAATTAAACAAGATAAGTAACTGGGGAGACGGAGAGAGACACAATGTGTTTTGTTATCGACTGTTCAAGTGAGAAAAATAAAGTAAGTGGTCTTCCCGTTCAAACAAAATTACTGCAAAACCATATTCTAATTAGAATACATACAAAGTATTTCAAAAATTTATAGATAATATTCAAAATAGAATTATAATAATATTCACCCGACCCTGGGTAAACGAAATAATACTATTGATCCAATCGTAAATAAAAAATAAAAATGAACTACATATAGTTAGTTGAATTTGCAGGCTCGGACTAAAACAAAATAATAAAGATTATTGATTCCGCTAAAAACATTATATTATTGGACCAAGCTAAAATAAAATATTTTTTTTTAAAAAAATTGTTTCGTTGAGATAATGTCATCGGTCTAAATAGTATATATTATCCATTCAGTCTAGAATAAAATAACATTCACCGCGGGCTAAAATAAATTAAACAAAAAATGGCAAGCATGGGTTGATAGAGTTGGTTAAAAAGGGGATAACTATTCTCTGGGTAATGGGTAACAGGTTCGAATCTCACGGGAGGAAAATTTATGATTATGCCTCATGAGTCAGAGTCTGTAACTTAAATGCGGTTTGTAATGGATCTGGAGCTAAATCATATAATTAAAATTCAAATAAATTAATTTCATAACCTTAAATTTCCGCTTCAAAAAATAATTTAAAAAATTATATAATATTAAACTAGTCCGTGCATTGCATGGGTTTTAGGCTAGTATTATATTAATTTTGTTTAAAGTTAAAATAAAAGTAGACGCAACCAAATGCGTATATTTTGCATGATTGTAAAAATCGGTAATCGGCACTAATCGGTTTAGGTACCGATTAAGGATTAATCGGCAAATCGGGGATTAATCGGAGGGATTAATCGGAACAAAAATCGGATATAGTTAAATATTTTAATAATATTTAATATATTTATCTTATTTATTATGAAATATATAATTCAAAAATAATTTATAAATATTAATCGGATTTCAAAAAATAGATCGGCCAAATATTTTTTAAGGATTAATCGGGGATTTTTTAAAAAATCGGGGATTTTTAGAAAAGATTATTTTGTAAAAGATGAGTAAAAACGTTATTTCAAAAAAGAATATTTAATTTTGAGACTCTACTACCCTCGGAACTCCTGGCTGAGTTCTATGGAGTCCACCATTTTGTCGGAGTCCTCGGAATCCATTTACATTCTGCAAATAAAATATCTTGTAAAACGTGTTATTTTGCAAAACATGTCACACAAATAGCATAACTTTAACAAAATCATGTAAATCTCATATATTTACAGTACAATATATATTTTCTGCAATATGTTCTGCAACATGAACATTTATGTTCTGCAAACTAAATATGTTTTGTAGAATAATATATTTTTGTAATGTTCTGCTTGTAAAATGTATGCAATGCAATCTACAAGATTTTTAATAGAATAGTGATGTTTGTCGAAAAATAATATGTTTTGCAATATTTTAAGTTATATTTTAGTTGCAGAACATATATGGACTCCGAGGGACTCCAATTAAAACTGGACTCCATAGAACTTTACTCTATATATATAATATAATAATATATAATCCATGGTCTTTGTGATTGCAGACGAGAGGAGAGAGATGGTGGGGAGATCTGGTGTTGAATCGTTAGTCTCCTGGTTTGTAAAGGTCGCTCATCCCCAAGAAGCCCACGCTGTTTTTTACTCTGCGTCCTCTTTCTTCTTTGTAAGTTATCATATATTTTAAATCTTATTTTCCCTCTTTTCTAATATTTTCGGTTGATGAGTTTAATTTTGAGTGTTTACATTGTAAATTATTCTCCGGGGCGCAGATACTAAGTGCGTATTTCGTAATAATTCCGTTGCGAGATGAAGGTGCAATCTCATTAGGATTAGCTAACCTTCCTCAGCTTTTTGTTGGCTCTTTGTTCCTTACATTGCTTGCTGCTCCACTTTCCACTCTCGTCTTTTCGCTTCCTAATCTTTCCCGACCTAAGGTACATTTCATTCTTTACCTCTTTTTTATCGTTTTAATTCTACAATCTTCAATAGCTGTTGGAGGTACGACTAAACTACTTATACAATTTGTATATGTCTTTTCTTATTGTTTGCGGGTTTATTAACAAGAACATGTATAAATGGACTCTAAACAAACCCACTAATATACCAATACTAGACTAATTATATTTTGCTGCTATCAAACGCTTGTCACAGAAGTATCTAAATATGTAGGAAATATTATAGAAATTAAATTTTATATTTTGTTCGACCGAGAGTTTCAAAAATTATAGAGGGTATGTCACTACATTTGAATGTAGTTCAACTTGGTTAAGCAGGAAGATCAACCTTAGAGTTTGTTTATTTCAAAATTGGTAAGTTTTATGAGATAAATGAAGCAATGAAGGGCAAATTAGATGCTGAGTTTGACTAAAATTGTAAGATGAATGAATTAGGAGAAATTCATTAGGTTGAATGAGTAGAAAAAGGTGTTGATATTAAGATATTGTCATTCACTCGGCCCATTCTAGAAATTTAAAAATTTTCATTCTGTTCATTAAACTGCACCAAATTATTCGCATATTCGTTTGGTGTTCAGCATTTTTTTATTGGATAATGTGTTATTGATGTAGGACAGGGGTGGGGAAGGGGTAAAACAAGGGGGTAAAGGAGGGGTAAAGGCCTATCGCTGCAGAGAATCAGCAAAACACTCACAAATCCGCAGATTTTAATTTATAATTCAACTCTATTCAATAAGAAGTATTGCAAGACTTTGAATAGCTAATTAATTACTTGGGAGGCAAGTAATTTCCGAATTAAACTAATACTTATAAATATCTACTACCATAACTAATTGAAGGAAACAAATCCTTCTATTATTCTTCTAGAATCTTCCTAATAAATATACTTAATATAACTTAACTACCTACTAAATTATAATTACCTTTAAATCTAAACAATAATGTAAAATATACACAAATTAATTTAATTATTCCTTGTTTTGCATCATTCTCCTCACCTTTGAAAAAAACTCGACCACGACTTTTATAGCGAAGAAGAATTCATAATCCTCGAATAGGGCTCCATATGATTTGGACATGAATTTGTTGAACCCATTGAGATATATCTTCACGCTTGACTTGGTAAAACCATTTTGGAATTACAAAATCTATATGCTCAACCAAATCCGCTTTGGCTTGAATTTTTTTACACAAACAAATTCGTCATGCTCCTTTTGTTCAGTTTCAATATACTCATCATGCTCCATTTGTGGCTCGGGTTTCTATATTCTTTATGACTTCCACATGCTCTGAATTTAATTTTGTATTCTTGCTCTTTGTTAATCCCTTAATTGAATCACAAGTTTGTTGCATCTTTTCCAATCTAGCATTCATGTCCTTTGATACCTTCAACATCTGCCCTAGTAATGATGTTCTGTGCTCAAATTTTAGACGTGCAACCAAATTATTATAATATTGCCACTTCTCGTACGATCTTGCATTATCAAAGTTGTATGGATCCATAAAGGAAAGTGAAATAGATAAGGTTTGACGATGTGTCTCGGCACAAGATATTTCAAAACTGATATTTTCAGGGGTTTTCATCACTGTTTATTGCAAGAAAATCAGGAAATATGGGAGATTTGATGAATTATAAGGCTTGTATATATCTAATATAGATATATATAACTAGAATTAGGGGTTTTAGGTGAATAAGGAGCTGCTGGTGTGGTTGATGGAGGCTGCCGGTGGCTGCTGTTGGCGGCAACGGCTGCTGGCTTTTGTTTTTTTTGTTTTTTTTTTGTTGGAGTGTAGGCAAGGTGTTTGATAATAGATTTCAGTGAACGAACGGTGGCTCTTGATACCACTTGATGTAGGATGGTGTGGGGAAGGGGTAAAACAAGGGGTTAAAGGAGGGTGAAGGCCTATCTCTGCTGTGCCTGTGAATCAACAAAAAACTAAAAAATCCGCAGATTTTTAATTCATAATTCAACTCTATTCAATAAGAAGGATTACAAGACTTTGTATAGCTAATTACTTACTTGGGAGGCAAGTAATTTCCGAATTAAACTAATACCTATTAAATATCTACTACTTTAACTAATTGAAGGAAACAATTTCTTCTAGTATTCTTCTAAAATCTTCCTAATATATGTACTTAATATAACTTAACAACCTAATAAATTATTATTATTTTTAAATCTAAACAATAATGTAAAATATACACAAATTAATTTAATTATTCCTTGTTCTGAATCAGTTATAGTTACACGTCATGTGGTGCTTACATATTACTTGCAGAGGTTTGTTTCACATAGTATCTTTACATGCATGTTTCTTGGAATTCCAGGCATTGGTTCTGATACTCCGGTTTTTCAGCGTGTCACTTGCTGTCTTCTTTATTCTCTGGGTTTCCTCTTCGCCCGGATATTCGCTTTCAAACTTCAAGGTTAAATAAGAATATTTGACATGTTGAAACAATTAGTTGTAGTGCACTTAACTTAATTTCTTTCAATGTTGGTAGGGGTTTGTCATGAAGTCCTCAACTATAAAAGAAGAACTAAAGATTGAAGTTGGTAAATCCACTCCAGCATATTCAAGCGGCTGGGGTGACCATGGATGGTTTTATATTTCAGTGAGAATTGGCTTATTCCTTTGGGTATAGTGAGGCCAGCTCTATATTATAGTTTCACTTTAGTCATTGCTCTTACAGATATACATGATGGCCCTGTCATTAGTTTCTGCATTTAAATTCTTGCAGGTGGCTCTGCTTAATCTTATTACTATTTCTTCAACTTGGGCAAGAGTCATAGATGTGGTGGACAGTGAGGTACTGCTATGTGGCACTTGCTATATATAAATGTGTATTTCTTTTTCCAGTTTATAATTTTATCTCAAATCAGTCAGCTTCAAGATTGTTTGGTTTCATTGGTGCTGGCGCTACACTTGGCCAGCTATTTGGTTCATTATTTGCGACAGGCATGGCCTGGATGGGACCATGTATGCTTTTTCTTATTGTTCATGAAAATTGTTTTATTATCTTTCCTTTTTACTTCTAGATTTGTTCATAATTGACTTTTTTTCAATTCAGATTTGCTCCTTTTTGCTTCTCTACTGATGGAACTGGCTGCACAGTCGTCAAAAAGGATAAACATGGACAAAGCCTATCTTCATGAAGAACTATTTCAAATGAGGTATATATTTTTTGTTCATGTTAAACCTTTTAGGCTATTTTTATCATAACTTTTGTGCTTTTTCTTAGAAAGCCTGATAGTGTTGAACAAACTGCTTCGGCTGATGAACAAACTGCGTCGGCTGCTAGGGGATGTTCTGTCAATTTTTTAGCTTCTCTGAAGAATCCTGAAAAATGGGCTATATTCGATGGACTGAGGCTTATATTATCATCAACATACTTGCTTCAGGTGTCACTATTCCTGTGGTTTAGTGCAGCTGTATCCTCATTTTTCTACTTTCAGGTGAAATAATCCCGTTCATACCTATATATATTTATCTATGTATGTATAATTATACTCTTGTACTTGTAGAGTCAGTTCTCATTGGACTATAGGATTTAAGAAATGTACCGATTATTGTAGATTTTACTAACCTTTGTATAATACTAATACATATTATTATGTCGTTAGGAGTTGACAGCCTTCTTGTCGATTATCATATTGTCAGGACCAGCATAAGTAGTAGTAGTAATATAGCTAAGCAGTATTAATGTGTGATATTAGTAGTACTGTTAGTAGTAAGGGTAGGTTGGTCATTTGTTTGTCGTTTCAGTTAGTTGTCAAGTGTGCCTATATATACAGATGTAATATGCTACATTTCAGTTTATGCATTATGAATATATGAAAATGGAACTTGTTCCACAAATCTCTCTCTTCTCTCTCTAGGGTTTGTCTCTAGAAATCTATCTTCTTCTTCAAGTTACTATCTGATTCTGTCTCTCTCTACAATTTCTGACTCTATATCTCTGTTTCTGCCTCTAATCTGCTGTTTCTCTCTGTTTCTTTGCTATATCTAGCTGTTATCTCTCTCATATAACCAGAAAATACCAAAAACAGTTGCAAAACTAGTTCGGGAACCACCAATTCCTGACAAATTGGTATCAGAGCCCTAAAATCAGATCAATCACTGCTTCAAACATGTTGTGCACTCCAATCCGAGCTGATCCAGCTTAGATTCACAGTAATCGCAGCTCAAAGTTCAGAACTTCTAATTTCACTCAATCAGGTGTTATTTTAATCTCTCCTGCTAGATCTGATCTTATTCCGTGGAGTTCAGTGTTTGTTAGTATAGATGCTGCTACTTCAGTGGTGTTTAGACCTAATTAGTGTTAGTACTGTTGTTATTGAAGAAAAGCACACAAAAGTATTAGGTTAACACTTGCTTAGAGCTCTTCTGTACTATAGTTCTGTTTTGGTGTGAATTGGAGAACTGTGAGTAGTTGAGATCGAAAGTATTGAGAAGGTTTGGAAATTATTGTGGATTGAAGAGAAGTTGTGTGTTGTTGTGTTTATCTGTAGTAGTATTAATTAGCTGAGGTATTGAGACTTAATCAAGTATGTGTTGTTGATCATCTGAATTTGTAACTAGTGGTGCAGACCACGTGTTTGTGTGAATTCCTGTGAGTACAATTTACTTGTGGTGTTAGTTTTTGAGATTATAGTAAAGTGTTGATTGGTTTGTGAGAAGTGAATATTGTGTTGGAGTTGTGATTGTGTTGTATTCAAGTACTAAAGGTGTCTGAGGAATTGTGTGTGAGAGCTGACTCTAGTGAATTGTTGAAATTGTATCATTGCTCAAGGATTATAGGTGTTTGATTAATTGACTCAGAGAACTATAGCAGAGTATATAGCTGCTGTGTAGTAAGTTTGTTGTGAGAATTGTGTAAAGGAGTTGTTGAAGTAAGGAAATATGGAAGAAATTAGTGAAGTATGTTTGGTTGAAAATGAATTACTACAAGAAGTTCAACAACAATTTCTTAGTTACAAGGATAAGGCTGCTAAGAGATTTATAGAACTGGAAGAATTGATTGATAAGGCTGCACTAACATGGAAATTCTGAAAAAGAAAGCTCATAGAAGGAGAAAGACTAGATCTAATCACGGTGTTGTTGGAATGATGCATACTGACCCTCTAGACGACACTGAGGAAGCCTTAAATCACTTAAAATTTAGTTTTCCCAAGTTCTCTGAAGGCTCTGCAGTGGTTGAATGGATTCAAGAATGTGAACAGTATTTCAAGGTTGAACCAGGGTTTCACTTGGGTGGAGTAATCACATCAACTGGAAGCTAGATTAAAGGAAGGACTTTGTCCTTATTGTATGGACAAAGATGGACCTAAGCATCAATGTAAACAGCCCTGTCAATTCATAATGAAGAATCTGGGTGAGGACAAATTGGAGAGCAGAATTAACAACACTTATAAATCAAATTCTGAGAGTGAAGCTGATGAGACTACTGAAAACACTGTGGGGGTGATTAGGGACCTTGCATATGCTGCTGGAGGAACATGTACGGGGGAACTTCTCTATGATGAAGAACTTGTTTATGAATGCATTTCCAGGAGAAGATTTAGAAGATTGGAAATTTGAAGAAATCATTTGTAAAGCCTTGGGTCTGGAGAACTTCTTTCAGTCTAAGGAAAATGCCGAAGAAGGAAATTATGGTGGTACAGAGTTAACGGAGGGTGAGTCTCTTCAACTTGAACCTCTGGATGCTCATGTGTTCTGTAAAGACTTTCAGGATAATGATTCAAGTTCAGAAAATGGGGCAGTATATAGAGTATTAGACATTGGAGTTAGTGTTCCTTCTTCCACTAAAGAAGTGGAAGCTGCCAATGTTCTGAATCCAGCAATTATGGAAGGAACTCCATGCTTTATGGAGCTTGATAATCTGAGTAGACCTTTTGTAGCTGGTCAGTTTGAGTGTATAAAGGGGAAAGAGCAGCAGCCTACTGATGAAGAAATACCTCCGGTGACTCCCACTCAAACGAGAGAAATGGCTGAGACTTCGATTCACAAGATGACTGAAGATCCCTTAACAGTGACAATTTCTTACGGATGTGGGAAGTTGTCTAGCAATTTTAGCAAGAATAAAATGCTTATATTTGATCCTGGTTGTTATATTTCAAGTGGCCAGCAAACATATGTTGTGGGAATGTTCACAGAACTGATCATGTATAAGAAAGGAGGAAAATTAAATGAAGTTGCAAAAATAAACTCAGTCTGTGGTAAGTTGGGACAATTGCAATTTCATGAAAGAATTATTTCGGAGTTTCTTGCAATAAATCTGTTGTTGAAGGACTGTCCTCAATTAAGGAGTAAAGTGTTCGAAGGTGATATAATGAATCAAGATAGAACTCATGGACAGGGTGGGCCTGAAATGAACAAGTCAATGAAATTTCCATATCTTGAAGTCTCGAGGAAAAATATTATTGTATACATATTTGATCCTGGAGGAGATTCAGGTTGCCTTCAAGGTGTTTCTGTTGGAGTTCCTGATTACCTATCACTACTATATAATGTTTATAATGGAAAAGAGTTGTACATAAAGAAAAATAGCACAAAGGTTCAGGCTTTATCCATGGTGCATGAAGACACAACAGTGATTGATATTGGTGCTTTGGCTATCACGGTAGGAGGTGTGATGTACATGGTGGGAAGAAGGATTAACCAAAACACTTTGGTTGACAAAATAATGATGTATTATTCCCTCATTAATGTTCATGAGCAGAATCTGAAGAAGCTGGTGCTAGCCTCCTGCAATGATACATTAGTACATTTAGAGGATGGGAAGGTTTACTTAAAACAACTAAGGATTTCCTTTGAAATCCATGATCCCCCATGAGGACATGGTTAGATTTTGAAGAGGGGAGGAATGTCAGGACCAGCATAAGTAGTAGTAGTAATATAGCTAAGCAGTATTAATGTGTGATATTAGTAGTACTGTTAGTAGTAAGGGTAGGTTGGTCATTTGTTTGTCGTTTCAGTTAGTTGTCAAGTGTGCCTATATATACAGATGTAATATGCTACATTTCAGTTTATGCATTATGAATATATGAAAATGGAACTTGTTCCACAAATCTCTCTCTTCTCTCTCTAGGGTTTCTCTCTAGAAATCTATCTTCTTCTTCAAGTTACTATCTGATTCTGTCTCTCTCTACAATTTCTGACTCTTATCTCTCTGTTTCTGCCTCTAATCTGCTGTTTCTCTCTGTTTCTTTGCTATATCTAGCTGTTATCTCTCATATAACTAGAAAATACCAAAAACAGTTGCAAAACTAGTTCAGGAACCACCAATTCCTGACACATATCTGTAATTTATTTATAGGTTCGGGTTTGATGAGTATTTGTAACTGCAAATTCTAAAATGCATCAACAAATCATTATCTTTTGGGCCAAGTTGGGGATAAAAAATATTTTGTTATGAACTAGGTATTACTATTTTTGCCGATTTATAGAGAAAGAGTATAGACTAGTTCAAGACTTTAGAGAGAGTTAAAGACTTTAGAGAGAGTAAAGAAGAGCAGACTTTAGACAGAGTTCAAGACTTGATGGAAAGGTTATTCCATTTTCAATTATTCAACATCTCCTATATAACTAATATTCGTATGTATACAGTTACTGACGTATTTAATTATTAATAGTCGTCTTAGCAGCTACTGGTGGTAGTACGTACAGCAAGTCTTAGCCTAACATATTACCATTAGTAGTATGGTTGGAATGTCATCACTCATCATTGTAATCATTCTGATACTTTAATTAAAGAAAATAAAAATTCCACCTATATGAACTGGGAAGATGCTGGTGGTTTATAGATAGTTTTAAAAAATTGACGATTGTTACTAAGAACCTTTCAAGAAGAAATAAAAAAGCACCCTCAAACATTTTAAGTTGGTAGCGATATAAAATATAGTTTTAAAAAAATAGTCAAGTAGCCTACCAACTTGTGGTAGCATTCCATGCTGTGATTTCTTCATACAGGTAATCATTAATCTATGCCTTTCTGTCAGTTTAATATATCTGATGACAATTAGATGAAGTATCAGATTAATTGTTGTTTCTAATAATTGAAGCTTAAAAAACATTTTAATGCATGATATACCCTTTACTCCCTCCGTCCCCTTCATTTCTTTACATTTTTCTTTTTGGTCATGCCACCATTTCTTTACATTACCCTTAATAAAAAGTTTTATATATTAAAAAAAGAAAAGTAATATTATTATAATATACAAGTTGGCAGCAAGTTTGACAGTCATTATCAGTACTAATACAGCTAATTATTTTTAACTTCAATTTTATTATTTTTCTAAGTTAAGTCACCCCACTTCTTTTTCTCTGTCAATTAATCAATCGTGAGTACCAAAATTAATTCCAAGCTCTAAAACCCCTTTTCCCTCCATACTTAATCATCTGTTGTAAGCCTTATATAATGTCAAGTCATGTACAGGACTTTATTAAAAATTAGTTCTCTTTCTCAACTTCTTTATTTTTATTATATTCATTGGTCTTTGTGCAAAAACACAATGTAAAGATAGCACAGGGACGGAGGGAGTAGTTCCTACCAGTCAAGGGTCCTATAAGTGTAGAAACAATGCATAATATAGATACATGCTTCAAGATGCCATTTTCACCTTTTTGGTTCCAGATTATCGTTTGAGTGCTTGGCAATTTCATTAAAAGATCTAATTTGTAATTAATTTTCTCCCTTTCTTCCCCACAAATTGTAGAAAGTAAATGTGATTGCCACAACAATTGTGAGCCCCACTGGCAGAAGGATGCTATTTGCGCAGATTAACAGCTTTATTGCTGTTTTTATCCTTGCCGGACAACTTTCTTTGACGGTATGCAATATTTATTCAAAATTTCCTTACTGTAACTTTTTTAGCATTAAAAGATTTAGTATCTAGATATAGCATATGTACACAAATAAATATAGTACATGTGGTATATTGCATATTCCCTTCAAGCGTAGATGAGCACCTTTGCTGTTACACCAATGCAAGTCACAGCTGACTATTTGACTTCTTAAATTAGTTAACTTATTAAAGTAAGACCTAAATCTGTTTATTTGCTGTTTGATATAGGCTTTAATCGGTTTTAGTGGTTTTTTTAAATTTTTTGAAAGATTTGTCAGCATACTTACACAATGCTTGCTTCTCTTTTACATTAACAATATTGTTTCAATTGATTATCTTCTATTTTTAGATTATCTACTGTAGTTTCTATTGAAAAAACTGGAAATTTTATTTGCAAAATATAATTACCCAAGGCATCCGGCCTCATAGATTAGAACTCTTGAGCTCTTATTACCAAGAGCATAGGTGTATCTGTTATGAGTCCGCGAGTAGAATCTCGTCACAGGTCTGTGAGCAGGAAAACCCACCTGATTTTCCTTGTCTTTCCTGTTCTTCGATGAACGTATTCTTGAACTTGTGATGGTGTTTTATTAAGAGATCACCAACTCCCCTCTAACAATATTTTATTGAATTTTGAATGAATTTTTATTCCATCCGTTCCTTCCTTTAAATAGTATTACAAAGTATTATAACTAATGTAATCCCCAAGAAATAAAGATACTACCAAATAAATAAATATACTAATTCCTAAACTTTAGGAAGTAATACCTAAACAATAGGAATTAAAGATATTACTTCCTAAAGTTTAGTTAAGAGATCTGGTGTTATTTTCTTTTATACGTCTTTCCAATAAAAGCATCCATAACATTACTCCCCTCCTGGACTAAGAGCTTGTCCTCAAGCTCCAATTCTGGATAAGATTCCTGAAACTCAAGCAAAGGCAAGCCAATGGCAAGCCTGCCCAAACAACTAGGAGTTCAACAACACCTCAATTTAGGCGGGAACGGATAACAGATTCAGGTTGAGGAGTAATTTTCCATCTTTCAGCAGTGACAAGGTTGGAACACTAGCTGGAGGAACACCTTTAAATTCCTTAAGCAATGAGATGTGAAAAACATCATGAATTTTGTTGTGCTCCGGACGTTCTAACTTATAAGCTACCTCACCGATGCGTTGCAAGATCTTGAATGGTCCAAAAAACTGAGGAGCTAGCTTATGATTCAACCTTTTACCCGAAGACCGTTGACGATAAGGTTGCAGTTTTAACCAAACAAACTATCCAGGCTCAAATGACAACTCTCGATGATGTTGGTTATACACTTGTTTCATGCGAAGTTGTGCTTGTTGAAGAAAAAGGTGTACATCAGCCAGTAGAGCATCTCTGTCTTGTAAAGAACGAACTACCTCTTCCAAACGGGTAGTACCAGGTTCATAAGACAACAAACGGGGAGGATCACGACCATAAACAAGTCGAAAATGTGTCATGGCTAAAGAAGAATGAAATGCAGTGTTATAACAATACTCGGCCCATGTAAGATAATCAACCCATTTTCGCGGTTGATCCCCAACAAAGCAACGAAGATACATCTCAATCGTTCGATTCACAACTTCAGTTTGGCCATCAGATTGAGGATGGTAAGCGTAGGAAAAAGCCAAGGTCGTACCACTTAATCGAAACTATTCCCGCCAAAAGTTACTTGTAAAAATAGGATCTCTGTCGGTAACAATAGATTCTGGCAGCCCATGTAAACGAAATATTTGAGTGAAGAAAACATGAGCAACTGAAGTGGCACTATACGAATGTGAAAGAGAGATAAATGTGCATACTTAGAGAAACGATCCACTACAAGGTAAAGAACAGATTTTCCCCTCGCTTTCGGTAATTTATCAATAAAATCCATGGAAATTGCGGCCCAGATTTGCATGGGAATGGGAATAGGCTGTATAAGACCAGCTAGATGCAAATTTTTAACATCTGTTTTGTAGACAAATAGAACAATTTTGGATGAATTCTCTAATAGAGGCCTTTTGTCCTTGCCAATAAAAATCAGCTCGAATACGATATAATGTTTTATGAACACCTTCATGTGTGGCGTTATGAATACTAGAAATGATGTTTGGGATCAAAGGTGAATTAGGTGGAAGGTAAACACGACCTTTGTAGGTCACCAAACCATTTGAAAAAGCCCATTTAGAACCTGTTGTTCCTGAATAAATTTATTGAACAAGTTTTGTCAACTCCGTTGATTCTACCACCTCTTGACGAACATTATCTAATAAGTTGACGCGTGGGACCAAAATACCACACACAAACATAGAGTCTTCATCGCGTCTTGACAAAGCATCTGCTGCCCGGTTTAATGATCCTGCCTTGTAATCTACTCGAAAATCAAATCCAAGTAGCTTACTAACCCAGTGCTGTTGGGGAGGGATGACAAGTCGTTGTTCGAGGAGATACTTAAGGCTATAGTGATCAGTTTTTATAACAAATGATCGTCCCCACAAGTAAGGTCTCCAATGCTGAACTGCTCTAGCTAATCCAATTAATATAAGTTCATAGGCTGGTAACTTTAGATGCCGATCAACTAGTTTTCGACTAAAGAAAGCAATTGGATGTCCTTGTTGTAGGCCAACACCAATCCCCATGCCAGACGCGTCACATTCAACAACGAACTCGATATCAAAGTTTGGTAATTGCAAGACTAGAGTAGTAGACTTGGCATTTTGTAACTGGGAAAAAGTCGTTTCAGCAACACTGTTCCACTTAAAGGCATTCTTCCGTAATAAATTTGTTAGAGGAGCAGCTAGCAAACCATAATTTTGCACAAATTTACGGTAATACCCAGTCAAATCGAGAAAGCTACGTAGAGCCTTCGCTGAATGAGGCCAGGGCCATTCCGTTATTGCTTCAATTTTAGAACTATCCACCGAAACACCATTGCCATTAATAACGTGGCCCGAGTATGTAACTTGATTCTCCCCGAAATAGCACTTGAATCGCTTGAGAAACAACGTATGTTCTCTTAGGAGCCCAAAAACAATTCGTAAATGATTCATGTGTTCGACCCAAGTTTTACTATACACCAATATATCATCAAAGAATACTAAACAAATTTGCGAAGGTGAAGCTGAAATACCTCGTTCATCAAAGACTAAAATGTGGATGGTGCGTTTGTGAGACCAAACGACATGACTAAGAATTCAAAGTGGCCATGATGAGTGCGGAAAGCAGTCTTTTCAATATCTGTTGGATCCATTCTTACCTGAAAGTATCCTGATCTGAGATCTAGTTTTGTGAAATACCGAGCACCCTGAAGTTCATTTAATAACTCATCCACCACTGGAATAGTATATTTATCCTTAATAGTTTTATTATTCAGCTCTCTGTAGTTAAACACAAAATCTCCACGTACCATCATGTTTTGCTACTAACAAGATGGGAGAAGAAAATGGGGAACGACTAGGCCGAATAATCCCTTGTTTTAACATTTCAGGACATTGCCTTTCGATCTCATCTTTTTGCAGGTGTGGGTATCGATAAGGTAGAATTACAACTGGTTCGGAACCATTTAGCAAGGTGATCTTATGATCACAAGATCGAGCTGGGGGAATCCCTTTGGGTTCTTGAAATATATTAGAAAAATCTGCTAATAATCTTCCCATCTCCAGGGCATGTTTTGTTTCCTCCTTTATCATATGAACCTGCAGGTGATTTGCTTCCACTAATTTCCCCTGCCAAGTGACTCTCTTGTCATTCAAACAAAATGTCGTATTTAGAGAGTTAAATCCCGTAATATCGAGCCACGTTATTAATGGAAATGGTGTTTGCAACGGCTACTTGTAACCTCGGTTTGATTTCCATTTGTTAATTCAGTTGGAGGGCTGCCTTTTCATTTATAATATTATGCGTACTTCCCGAATCAACAAGGATCAATATCGGTTTACCATCTATCCTCGCTTGCAATTGCATAGTCTGAAAATTCTTTATACCAGTGATTGCATTAAGTGAAATCTCAGGTTCGAGCAAATGAGATCCTTCTTCATAATCCTCGTTTTCATCCACCACCAGAAGGCAAAAAAGCCTCTTGCATTTATGCCCCGCTGATTAGAGTTCATCACAGTTAAAGCACTGCCCTTTTGCCCTTCTTTTGGACATCTCAGCATTTGACAAGCGCCGAATAGGGGGTGCAATAACACTGCTGCACACACTAGATATTGATTTTAAATTGTTGCTCGTTTGTGGTTTCAAGTTAATACTTGTTGATGATCTGTGCTCACGACTGGTTGCAGATGATAAAGATGTTTCGAATGCCCTAGGGGCTGCCCATGTAGTTTGCGGTCTCCAAGTATTGGTACTTCCACGATTAAGTTGCATTTTTCTTTCAAATGCTCGAGCCAGATTTATGGTTGTTACCAGATTAGGAGGATTCTGCATCTCTACATCCACTCCGAGACTTTCCACTAATCCTACAGTGAACATGTCAACTTGCTGGTCCGATCGTACGGTAGTTGCTCTGGCAAGAAGGGTTTGAAATTGGCGTTGATACTCTTCTATGGTGCTGGTCTGTTTCAGGCTAATTAATTCACCTAATGGGCTGTTTGTTAATGGAGGACCAAACTTGAGAAGGCAATACGATTTAAATTGCACCTAATTGATCCCTGATTCTTCCTGTTCCAGCCTATAATACCATAGTTGTGCCTCTTCGGTCATGTGAAATGCGGCTAATCCCACCTTGTCACGTTCCTCAGTTTGTTGGTTGGAGAAAAATTGCTCACATCTGTGTAACCATCCTAAGGGATCTCCACTTCCATTATAAGATGGGAATTCCAGCCTACTATATTTGGATACGAAAGCAACTCCTTCTGCAGTTTTTAAATTAGATAATGTATCTGGACCTAATTGGCTGCCTGTGGAGGTTGAAGACCTGTCTGACCCCTTTTTCTTGTTAGAATACTGTAACTCCATTAAACGTCTCAATTCCTGCACACTGTCTTTGATTTCCCGCATCTCCTTGTTATTTTCTTTGAGTTGATGCTCCAAGTCATTAACCCCAGTCATCAATTGCTCAAAGTCACCCATGACGACATGCTCTGATGCCAAGTAGTTATGAGTCCGCGAGTAGGATCCTGTGAGCAGGAAAACCCTCCTGATTTTCTTGTTCTTCGATGAACCTATTCTTGAACTTTTGATGGTGATTTATTAAGAGATCACCAACTCTTCTCTCTGACAATATTTTTATTGAATTCTGAATGAATTTTTATTCTATCTGTTCCTTCCTTTAAATAGGATTACTAAGTATTATAACTAACGTACTCCCCAAGAAATAAAGATACTACCAAGTAAATAAATATACTAATTCCTAAACAATAGGAAATAAATATATTACTTCCTAAAGTTTAGCTAAGAGATCTGGTGTTATTTTCTTTTATACGTCTTTCCAATAAACGCATCCATAACAATCTAGGTCAGAGTGAAAGAATATGGTCTATACTTTATACTATCTTCTGTAAGTATAATGCGGTATGCATGTCTAATTTATTAGGTTGCACGTCCTTTGTTTATTCTCGTTGGTCCTTTACAAATGATGATATTATATGTAACTTTGATTTATACATTGACCAAGTTAATTTTAAAATTTATGATTTTTTAATATTTGCAGTATGTCTGATATATATCCACACACATTAATTATCTATCTCGCCTATTCAAGTATAGGGACGCATACTTACCTTTGCTGGGGTGACCTTGGCTATATGCTCATCACCAATCGTTGGATTCTTAAATCTAATAGCTATTGCTGTGTGGCCTAGTTGGGTATCGATTGCTGTCTCTGAGACCCTTCGGAAGGTTTGACTTCAAAACTGCATCTTTTATTTACACGCTAATATCTGTTACACCATAAAAAAGCTTGAGGTATCAGTCTTGTGTAGTTTTCATATTATAATTTGCAACAATAATTTTAAATCTAGTGCAACTATACAAGTTATGAAGAACAAGTTAGCATCACATTTTTGAACCAGTGAATGAAATGTTACAATATGTTTCTAATTATCTTGCAGGTAGTCAATTATGTTGTAACTAGGCCAGCAAGAGAAATCCTTTTTACCGTTGTCTCACAAGATGAAAAATACAAAGCAAAGGTGAAAGATTCATCTCCTAATTTCTTTTCATTTTACCTCAAGCTAAGAATTGTTGATACTTGATACTGAAATTCTACTTTGCAAATGACGAATTAAATATTTTGCTAAATTTTTCAGCTTCTCTCTAGTGTCCTGTTCTCTTTCCCATTGCTGTTATCACCGTAATATTAATATTCCTTTGCAAGTGCCATCTGGGTTGATGACCTTAAATTCCTTTGCAAGTGCCCTCTGGGTTGACGATCATTTTGAACTCCGATTGTTGGAGTATTGGAATTTTTCAGATTGTACATGATGATGTATAACTCCTGACCATCTTAACCATACCTTTTATTAAGTGAAATCTCTTCGAAATACAACCTAACCAGCGTTAACTAAACCTATGCAGTAATGCAAATAACGTGTAAAACCAGGGCTTGAATCTTCAGTTGCGGAATTGAATTGACAATTGATGCCATGGTTTCTACAGGTCTGCATTGATGTAGTTGTTCAAAGGCTTGGAGATGCAACTGCTGCTGGAATATACAAGCTACTCTATAGCAGTCTTAATGGCAAAACAACAACCATCTCTCTATATTTTATCCCTGTACGTGAAAGTATTTTCTAAATTTTTTAACACAAAAATGTATTTGCATTTTCTGGAAAAAATTGTTCCTATTGAAAATTTGAAATTAATGATAGAAATAGTATAATTAAAACATTAAATTTAAAAAGTGGGGTGCTTATTAAAACAGCTTTATGTCCGTGTTATTAATTTGTCAGGTATGTTTATTGTGGATAGCGACAGCATTCCAGTTGGGCCGCAGGCAAACACAACTTGCAAAGATCTAGACCATCTCTTCTGCTTGATAATATTCCCCATTGTATATATATTATTTTAAAATATTTATAGATTGAGAAACTTCACAGATATGCCAATGTTAAAAGTATTTTATACTCCTAAATATTCTAAGTTTACATGTATTGTTTCATCCATCATTTCAGTTATTGGGGAGGTTATACATTGTTATGCCATGTTTTGGCATATATTAATATTCTCAAATTTTTATTATTATTAATTATTAATTTCGATTAATAATTATAACTTAATGTGTAAAGTTTTATCATCTCTCTAAAACGAAGAAAGAATCAATCCCAACGGATAAATTACGGAAAATATCTCGAAATAATATCTTTTTAGTCAAGAAAGATGTTACAAGATTAAATCAAATAAAATCGATAATTTACATATTATCCCTAAAGTCTCTATTTAACATAACTACACATCCTAAGTCCAAAGAACTACACCTCCCAAGTCCAGCCATTCATTTTTTCATAAACTCTAATTTCTAAAAACAACTATATTTCTATACGCTCTACTATTTAAGTAATATCCGATTTTCCATTATTACGAAATTCCTCCAACAATATTTGGTGCAAGAAGGAGGGGTTAATTATCTGACGGGGAACGAATAATTTCATTCAATTACGGAGATTTTGAATTTTTATGTATACATAAGCAAAATGAGAGGGTCGACTGCAAAGAGAAAACAAAACATAACATACTCAGACAATCGACAACAGGCGGCACAATTTGAAAAGATGGAAGCAGCAAAAAACACATGACGAAGTTTACTCGGACTTGTGTGGGAAAAAAGCGAGATTAAAATATAAATTAGAAACCCGAAGAATAAAGGAAAACAAGGCTAGCATTTATTGTTGTGCGATCTGCAATGTTCATCCAAATAAATAAAAAAGAATATACAAATCAGAATATGTTAATTTATTTGGGGTAATCTTAATATCACAATTTGGAGAGAAAAGGCCTTGAATCTCAGCTCACTGAAATATGACCCTTTCTATCAATTAAAAACACAATATATTTTCGCGTTTTTAATTCAAACAAAAACTGCATCTCTAACTCGCGTTTAATAGTGATTCTATTTACTTGTGAAATAATTTAGTATTATGCAAGACATGCCTGTATCATAACAAGACTAAGTCAAAATTGACAATCCTAAGAATTAGTTGTATGATAATCTAAATTTGTATTTTGTATTATACTATTTGAGTCTGTAAAAACACCTATAGAGAACAAAGAGGTCTCGATAAGCCATTATACTTATCGAGATTTCAGTTCTCTATAGCACCAAACTGGAAAACTAACCTCTTGGTCACAGGTTCGAATCTCATGGGAGGAGAATTTATAATTATGCCTCCTGAGCCAGAGCCTGTCGCTTAAATGCGGTTTACCTTGGTTCACGTGGTTTGCAGGCTATTACGTGAACCCGTAGGGTTTACCCAGTGCGCACCCGAAGGGTAGTGGCTGCGGGTTAGCTACGATAAAAAAAAATTGTATTTTGTATTATACTATTTGAGTCTGTAAAAACACCTATAGAGAACTAAGAGGTCTCGATAAGCCATTATACTTATCGAGATTTCAGTTCTCTATAACACCAAACTGGAGATCTCGATATTAAGCTCAAGTACAAAATGCAGAAAAGTTAAAGATTCAAGATTATCGATCAACAAACGATCTAATCACTTAGATTGAAAAGTCTACAAAAGCAGCTTGAAGAGTGCAAAATTAAAGGCCAAGATTAACTGACAAAGGATAATCACAAACATACACGATTTGCAAAGATACACTAAGCCAGAAATGGAAAGCTTTAGAGATAACTTAAAGTAAGGTTTAATACATCTTATTGCAAACTGTGTAAATCCGTGTTTACTAATATATAAAGTAAACACTGGTCCTTTGCTTTTAAAATTGTATCAAACAGATCTAGTTTTTCTTGTAACTCTCTCAAGGAAAAAACTGAGTTTTTTTACTTACAAAGAACCCAGGATTTGTAGCAAAATACTAGCTTGATTTTAATACAAAATTAAGTGAGTTTTGAGATATTGTGTGCACTATGTTATTTCAGTTAACATAATATTACTGCATTTCTAATTTGCTTTGTTAACCAAGCAACAAATTTTTAAAAAGCCTTAAAATTATCTAAAACACATTCACCCCCCTATGTTGTATTCATTACCTAACAAGTGATATCAGAACAAAATCTGAAAGTAAACATATTAAAAATCTTGGAAGAATGAATGCACAAAAGATTAGCAGTATCAAAATACCACCATTTGACAGAGCCAACTATACATTATGGAAAAAGAAGATGTTGTTGTTTATAAAGATGGCCAATGTAACACCCTCCAAATCCGGGGTATTACTGCCACTAATTACCTTATTAAACCTGTACAATAATAATAATAATAATATACATATAACAACCCCTTGATACTACTACTTAGGATCTTTTAAGGTTAAGGTTTGAAAACAAGAACGACTTACTATCTTTATTACAACAACCCAAATAAAAAGTCTTACAAGCCTTCTTTATTACAAACCAGTTATCTACACAAATTTTAAATTAAGTTTCTTTTATTCAAACAACATCTACATCTGTTCCTGCTACACCTGCTCGGACATCTCAAAACTCTCTTCTGGAATTGGAATTAGCACCCTTGGTGCAAGAGGGTCCCGCCGTCTGACCCGCTTCTTGACTACTCGAGTACGGATGGGTTTCATTCTTAGCCTTAACTTAAAAACAAGGTGAATAACAATAATACAGGTTAGCCATAATTGCTTAATAAGCCTATAACGTATATATACATAGTGTAAAGAGAGTGTGAAATGAACCGGTAATCTGATTGCTTGAGTATCCACATATTTCTGCAGGGAATAATGAAGGCCGTTATCGGCGAGTACCAAATTAATTAGACTGGACACAAAGCCAACATATACACTATAACCTGCTGATCAGTCAGGATATAACGCGGATTTATACCCAACTGCATACACCCACCAACATGTAGGGTATCCAGGCACTATGGCCTAATAATCAAGGGTCCGGTTCATACCCGGCCCGCATCGTAACCATCCAGTCCATAGCCCAGCATCCGGAACAATCAGTATGTTTTTGATGTATCCCAATATCAGAATATATCAGAGTATATGTATATATGTATATAGCTATTGAAAATGAATAGAGGATTTAATGAATTAGGAGAAATCAGGAATCGAAACGAATTATGAATAAAGAAACAAAAATTGTGTATCAGTGTTTGTGAACATGAGTTATCAGTGTATAACTGCCATGAAAATTTGAAAGCAATTCACTATTCTGAAGTTAGAATTGGGGAAAAAATTGCCTGGTACACGCTCTGCTTCAGGTAGTTCACAGCTCCCTATTTCTGGCTTGATCCGCCTGGTTGGTGTTGTATCTATCAAATTAAGATATTCATTTAGTTGATTCTCATCGTAATCGTATCTGTAACGTCTGGGAAAATTACGTCTGTATTATATCATAATTATAATAAATTATGTGTGTTAATGTGTCAATTATGTGTAATTAAACGTCAAACCCTAACTGCTATGTGTTAGTGCATTCCGTGTTGTTCAGGTATTTTTAAGGTATTTTAAGATATTTTATTTTGCATTTATAGCTTTCATATCAAAAGTTATACAACCCGAATCATGATTTTCAGCTGATATTTCAAATATAACAATGAGCCTTATTTTTCATCACACGGCTTTTACCTTTGCATTATTATGAACATCTAGGTATTTTATAAATTTTCTCGTTTCACGAAAAATGACTTTTCCGGGCCCCATTGGGTGTTAAAAACCCCACAAAAAATCACATTTTTATTTTTATAAAATTAAAGGACTTTCATTTATATCATTTCTTTGTATTTTTGCATTATTCACAATTTTTGGGAAATTTTGGCATATATATTGTATATATAAAATATTTATAAATTAAATTTTAATACTCAAAAATTATAAAATCAGGGGCTTATTAATTTTAAAGATGTAGAATTAGGGCCTTAATTTTAATTAGGAGTATTAATTTTACTACTATAAATAGTCTAATTATTATTAATTTTAATTAATTAATTATTAAAAATCAGAAAATTCTCTATTTCCCGGGTCGGGATTTTCAAAATCGGGTCGAGAATCAAACCGTGATTTCCAGCTGAATTCTGCATCAAATCGTGTGATTCAAGTACTCAAATCAAAGATTTTGATCCGTTCTTTCCATTTCTAGCATCAATTTCATGTTTTAAATTGTAGTTTTTGATTTTTGATTTCTAGCGTTTATGTTCGAATTAGGGCTTTTTGATTCTAGGGTTATTATGATGTTTTGATGATTGATATAGCTTCCTGATGTGATTTACAGTCGATTCATGGTATATAATTGAACGAACGATGTCTAGATAGTAAAGTTCGATTATTAGGGTTTATGCTTAATTTTCAAATTATAGCTTCGTAATTTCTGTGAATATTTGGTTCTTGAAAGTTTAGGGTTTTGATTGTAGATGTTCTTAGCTTTAATTTGCATTATAGAACGTAGAGTTTCATGTACGATTCTGTGATTTTGTATTTTGGCCGGGGTTCATGTCGGTTTTGATCGGAGTTGAAGATTCCGTGATGTTTTTGATATGTTTTGGCCGGAGATGAGTTGCTGCAGTTGATTGGAATTGGAACCCTGTGAAAAACAGACCAAAAGATGTCAATTTTGGCCAGAAATTGGGCCACCGGAATCTGCTCCGGTGACCGGATTCTGGGCAAAATCCGGCATGTTCTTCACGACCAGGATTTTGACCCGTTTGACCCGTCCAGTTGACCCGTGTTTGATCTGTTTTGTTAGAAATTTCAGTTCTGACAAATGCTTCTGGAAATTATTTTTAATTTTATTTTTATTAATTATAAAAAAATCAGTTTTATTTATTTTATAAATTGATTAATTAATTGATTTATATTATGAATAATTCTGAAATATTTTCTAAAAATCAGATTTAATTATTTTCTTAATTATTTATAATTTATTTATTTATTTATTAATTAATTATTTAAAAATGATTAATTATTTTGATAATTAATAAAATAATTTTCAATAAATCATAATAAATTCATTTTAATTCCAAAAATTTTAGAAAAATCAGTTTTAGTTTGATTTTTCATTAAATAATTATTTAAAAATTATTTTAGGATTTAATAATTAGTAATAATTATTTATATTAATTAATAAATTGATTTATCTGTATTTAATTGATATTAATTAGACCGTTAGTCCGATTCGAGCGAAACGAAAGCCCTTAGACTCAGAAAAATGAATTATTTTCATTAAAAATAATATTAAAACCTAATTTCTTCTAGAAATTAGCTGACCCTTTTTATTTATTTGATTATAAGTTGAATAGCGTGGCTTGACGAGTCTGATAAATTCTGAAAAATAGGAAACGAGTCAGATAATGATCAGTTAAGCGATGAGCGAGTCGATTTTGATTCTAAAAATTATTTTAACTATAAAAATGATTATGTGGCTTATGTGCTTATGTGTATTATGTGGTTAATCGAGTCTTTCTTGTTAATAAATAGTATATGAGTCAATAATAAGCGCATGGGTAGATAATAGGAACGATGTGAAGTCGGTTCGAGACACAATTGAAGTACGAAATGACTAAACCAGTCTAATTCTCTAAAAGAAGTTAAGCCAGCGAGGCAGGTTGACCCGGTGATAGACGAAGGTGACATATTTGAAGTGAGTCGCGCAGAAGGCAAGTTTTTTTCCCTATTCTAATTCTATAATAGTGATATTTCTTCAAATTCTTATCACGCTTGCACCCTCTTGATTCTTATTCATAAACACTGATACCCGCTTGTTATTCTCTTGTTCATATTTCATTTCAATTCTTGATTTCTATTTTTTCTTTGAATTCCTATTCATATTCCAATTATTACACACACATATTGGTATATTCTGGTGTTTAGAATATATTAAAGCATATCGATTGTTCCGGTTGCTATTGCATGGACTGAATGATGATGTGTGGGATTAAGTTATCTTAATTTGAAGGACCAGATTAGTTCCGTATCCTTGAGATGGGCCATAGAGCCTAGGGTACCCGACTGGATCTATATAGTGAGATTGTTAGGTCACACACACTGTAGAGGGGGTGAATACAGTGTATAGTACAATCAAAGTCGAACTTTAATAACTCAAGTAACAGAAAACAAACTTTATTGAAACAATAAACTCTGTTACAGTATGGAACTGTTCTCTCTCAGTGATGAACAAATATCACGAGAGCTGCTAGGGTTACAATGAATAATCTTCTCGATTGTGATAACACTTATAGTGTAAACCCTATATCTGTGTTTATATACTACACAGTATCAAGATAATCGCTAATTGATATGGAATATAATTCTGCTTCCTAAAATATATCAATCAGATATCTTTTCTTCCAAGTATTCTATTCTTCATAGAATTCCTTCTTCATGCATATCTCTTCTTATAGTTTGTCTCGATCTTCTTTCCTTTAACCAACTGCCTTCCTTATCTGAATATCCTTCAGTACTTAAGTTCTGATATCCATCTTCTGATAATTATCTCCTGATAATATAAGTACTGATATCCTTAAGTCATGACTTCCAGTAAGTACTGATTTATCCCATTTAAGTAAGATCTAAAAACTAAACATAAATCACATTAGCCATGACATTATCAAATATATCTAACAATCTCCCCCAACTTGTAAATTAGCATAATATACAAGTTTAACAGATATTTGATGATGTCAAAAACATTAAGTACAAATGCATGAGAATTTGACTAGATAACTACAACTTACAGTCCTTAAAGCTTTACCAATCTTTAACTTCTGATAACAACTTCAGTCTGTATTCATATCAGAATTTAAGCAATTGTAGATCTTGACTTGGATTCATCTTCTGATATCTCTGATGTCAGGAGTTGTTCTGAGATAGTTCTTCAACAAACATCTCTCAACATATCTGAGTTCATCAATCATCCTCCTTTTAGCATCTTTAAGTTCTGCAGAATCTTCACCAGTTTGAAAGATTGCAGCCCTGAGATCATTAATTCTAGCTTTCCTTATATCCTGATCCAGTCTGATCAAATATGCCTTGTCAGACTCAAGATTGAATTCCACAGCCCTGTAACCCAGAAAGGTAGTTATAATCTTAGTAGAATTGGGCTTCATCTCAACAATATCACCCTTGTGATCTCTGTACTTTGGAAGATATGAGCTGTCAAACTTAACAGAATAAAGCCTTTTCTGTTTCTGAATTTGACTCTTCAAAAAGTTTGCAGCACTTTCTGTTATTTTGTCATCCACTTGAAGTAAGAATAATACATGTTCCAGCTCTTCAAAATACTTCAGTGGAATGGCATTTTCCCTTATATGATAAACCCTACCATCTGTCATGAAGTACAACAAGATGTGTTCTTTCAAGTAGGTATGGTAAACCATTTGTACAGATTCTAGTTGATTCAATCTCTCAGGAGTTGCTCCAATACCTGGTTCACTTAAGGAAGTTGGATCATTGGTTGTGTTCTGTATTCTTCTTTCATCAGCACTTCCCAATCCAGTTTTATCTCTTGCTTCCTTTCCAGTAACCACTCTTGCTTCAAAACCACTTGCAGCAGTCTTCAAAGGTTGAGTCTGTTTGGCTTTAGTGAATCCTGGTAGGAGTAATTTTGAAGGTTTAACATGAGCAACGTCAGAGGTTTCCTTTGATTTATCTTCTGATATCAAGTTAACTTGAGCTATGTCAGAGGTTACTTGCTTCTTTGAGATATCAGAACTAAATATCTCTTGACTCTGAACAACTTGAGCCACATCAGAGGTTGTCTTAGAAACTTTTCTTGAAGTCAGAGCAAGATCAGCATCTTCATCAGTAATTTCTTCATTCACAGGAGGCACATAAACCTTGATAGGTTCACCAACTTTCTCTTTGCCCTTGGACCTTGGATCTATCTGCAGTTGTGATTTAGCCTCGGTTGCTTCAGGATTTGTCCTTTCTTTTATCACAATGCCTTTGGCCTTTGGAAGTTTCTTTTTACCAGAAGCTTCAGATTTAGATTTGACTTTTTCTGATTTAAGTCTGGCTTCTTCTTCCATTAGACTCTCCAAGTCCATTCCTGGATTTTCCTTAAGAAATAACTGTCTTGACATTTCTTCATCAAGATCTAAAAGTTCATCAGAACTTATCCTTTTACCAGTAGCAGAAGTAATTCTTTTTTCAGCATCAGAACTTGTCATGTGACTTGTGATTTCAGCTTTTCTTGATGAGAAACCTCTACCTTGACTATGACCTCCACCCATTCCAGAATTTCCCTGGTCATCTTTTTCATCATCCTTCCCCTTCAGTGTCTTATCAGTTTTGCATTTGGACTTAATTACTTTCTCCCCCTGAAAGGCATATGACATAGCCTATTTGTATATTCGAGGATATAACTCAACTCAAATAAGAATGTAATAAGTAAATAGTGGATCTATCGTCAGAGAGATCTCACAAAGTAACATCTGTCAAAGGGTTAAGAAACATTATTCATCTACAGACTTGAAGACTTAATTCACTGGAAGAAGCTCAAGAAATTGATCAAGCCTCAGTGATATAAATCAAGATTGTGGATTTAATCAAGTGACAGAGATCTCGTCAGGGTATCAATTAATTACAAGGATTTAATCTGAAGAAAATCAAGAGTATCAAGGTCAAGGCTTGAAGAAACGTCACGGAAGTTAGTCACTCATGAACCAGACAGTACATCGAGTGTCAACATTGAAGTGGTGGAATTCATTCAAAATTGACAGTAATTTTCAGAAGAATGGTTGCTGCTCAAGATTAGTATTAATTCTCTATTAATTAATTAAGTCAAATAATTTAATTAAGAAAATAAATTATATCTGCAAAGATTAATTTATTGATTAACTGAATTAATTGATTAATTGAATTAATTGATTAATTAATTCAGAATTAATATTAAGGATTTTCAGAATTATTATTAGATTAAAATCTATTAATAATTCAGTAAGACAATGTGATTTGAACTACTATGACAATCAGTATGACAATTGATAGTCATACCGAAAGTCTTGCTAGTTCATTCTGATTGTCTTGCTAGCTATTGGGATTGTCTTGTTAGTTCAAGAGGATAGTCTCACCGAAAGTCCCACCAGTTCAAATGGATTATCATACCAGTTCATTTGATTGTCTTGCCGAAAGTCTTGCTGAGTAAACTGGATTGTTCTGTTTACTTAAACAACAAAAACACAGCAGAAGACATTCATGCAATAATTCAACAGAAAACACAAGTCAAGAACACAGCAGAAAACAAAGGCACAATATTTTATTTTTCATCTGCTTTATTCAAGATCAAAATTCTAGATTGAAAAGTTAAATCCAATCCACTAGAATTATTTATCTTGTTCTTGTGTATCAATCTAGCGGATTAAAATCCCTAGAACTTAATCTCAAATCGCATTTAGCATTTGATCTTTTAATTGCAAAAATAGAAAAAGTTCATGTCGAATTTATTCTAGATTTGTAATAATTGATTTGAGATTAATCCCTTGTAACCGATACCGTAGTTGTAACACCTTTCAAGTTTAATAAAAGTTTTATTTAACTTGAATTTTGTTTCACATTTTTATTCCGCATTTTATTCGATTAAACGGTATTGTTTGCATTCAACCCCCCCTTCTATAAACAAATTGGGACCTAACACCCCATTTTTGGCATCAGCAGGTAAGAGAAGAGAGACAAGCAATTCCACTGAGGCTTGTATTTCATCAAGTTGAGATTGCTGAGAAGCTTGATTTTTCAAAATATCATCAATCTGAGATTGTTGTTTCTCTTGGGTCTTCTCAATATAAGCAACTCTGTCAAAGGTAGGTTGGAAGAATTTTTTCTTATCAAGTTTCTGAACTTGGTCTTGCTTGATTAATTCTTCCTGAATTTTATGTAACTCTGCATGAGTAGTTGAATGGAGACCTTGCTGATGTTTAGTACTCAATGCAGTGACTCAAAGCTGTGTTTTGAAATCATCAGTAATTAACATCTCATCAGCTTTTGTCAAGTGCTCAGCAAGATTCTTTGCAGATGGAACACAGATAACTGAGTTCCATTCCTTAGTCCACTCCTGTCCTGCAGGAGTTTCACTCCAAGGCACTGGTGCTTCTCTTGTAACAAACTTCTTAACTAGTTCACTTTTGTGAACAGTTTGCTGAGGTGCATGTCCTGAAGGACCTGCTTCATCAGCATCTGCATTTGGAGCAGCATCACCAGTATCATCAGCATTTGCAGCATCAGAACTGACAGAATCAACATCTTCTGATAAAACAACAGTATGAGAAGAAATTGAGGCTTCAACATCATCCTCTAAGTGTTGATTTGGTTCCAAGTTCTGATCAACAGTCATATCCTGATGCTCACCTATATTCTGATCATCAACATCTAGATGCAGAGAAGGTGTAATAGATAATTCTGGAGTTTGAGTAGCATCAGTAAAAGGTGTTATTGATGGATTAATTGCTGTTGGAGCTTCTAAGTAAAGTATGTCAGGCACAACCAGGTTCTGAATATCAATTTCAGCACTTGTGCCTGGAGCAACAGGAGATACAGTCTATGTACAGGAGACACAGATGATGTATTGGCCATTTCTGTAGCAGCTTCAGGAGTTGGAGTTAATGGAGAAACAGTGGCTTCAGCAGATTCTGGATCTTGTGAGATCAAAGATTCCTGATCTCCTTCCTTAGCTGCTGCTTCCTCATCATCTGAAACTGGCATTTTAGCTCTCTGTTTCTTGTATCTCTTTGAAGGTGGGGATTCCTTGGGAGGTTCAGCTGAAGTCATTCTTCTAAGCCTTTTGAGAAGCTTAGATCCCCCAATTCCAGAATCCTTCTGAGAAGGAACTTTCTCAGCTTCTTGAACAACGGGTTCTGATGAAGAAACCTATTCCTCACTATCAGACTCATCTCTCAGAACAATCCTCCTTCTCTTCTGTGGTGTTTGAGAAACAGTCTTTGTCCTCTTGGGCTTGGAAGATGAAGGCTTCACAGTAGGTGCTGAGGATGAAGGTTGAGCTGTCTGTGAAGTTGAGAGATATGATTTGAGATATGTTATGAGGGAAGGTTGAGGTATTGATGTATGAGTGGTATGTTCTGATGGTTGCTGTGGTGTTTGGGTTGTGGTGGTGGGTTGGACATCAGGATAAACAGATCTATAGGTTTGAGGATCAACATTTACCAAGATCTGTTTCACAGACTGAGGAATCTGTAAAGGTCTAACCACCTTTTTCTTAAGGTCAGCATTAACCAAGTCATTAAAGGCTCGTTTTGCAATTTTAAAGGGTGGAATTAAGGAATCGGCTAGTTGAGGGGGATCAGTACTTCAAAAATTATATATAAGCTGACAGAATCTAGCAAAGTAAACTACATTTCTATCTTCAATCATCCTATCCCCTATGAAACCTATCACAGCACTTGCAAAATCAAAATGAGTTTGGTTAATAATAGCATACCCGATGTGCTGACTCATTATTGGAATGGCATCAAAGTTGGAACACTTATTCCCGAAGGCTTTAGTGATGCAGTCAAAGATGAAGCTCCATTCCTCCAAGCTTAGCCAAACTCTGCTCATACCCCAAACTGGCCATTAACTCTTGTAGAGCTGATTCCTCCGGTGTTGAGAAAATGCAGCCTTTTGGTAAATGTAAGGCCTTGCGTATTGTACCAGGAGTTACCACATGTTCAGAATCATCCACTTCAAAAACAATACTGGGAGTACCAGTTGTACCACCATTATCAAAATGCCCAGTCCGCCTAAATGTCAGAACTTGTTGGCTTGAAAAGACTGAAGGTTGGGCTAATGCATACCCAATTTCACTGTGTGCAAGAAGATCTTGCACAAAATGCAACTCAGACGGAGCTTCAGCATGATCGAGAATTGCAGCATAGTTATTTGGAACGAACTTAGCTCCATCAATGATCAAATCCTTAGGTGCCATGAGTAAAATCAAAAATTAAGATTGCCTGTTAGGTGTTTGATAAAATGTCTGTAAGAAAAACCAACGTCAGGAGATGTGAGAGAGTAAAAGCAAAGAAAAAGAGATAAAGTGTAAAAGTAAATAAAAGATTGTATAATCTTCTTTCTCTCTTACTTATACTTGGTAAAAAAAATATAACCGTTGGACACCTGTCAGACATGCAGCAATAATGAATAGTTAATGGGCACGGGAAAACAGTAATCATTACTTACCCACTTGCAGTTTTTCAAGGAAAAACCGTTCCACTTACCCAGTAATTCCATTAATTGAGGTAAGTTAGTTTTAATTCAAAATTTAAACTGTTCCCACTTATTCAATTATTTTCACTGCAACACCAATATTCTGAGAAAAAATTCGAGTGATGAGAATGACGAAAATAAATCAAGTAAACAAGTACTGATATTTTAAGATCAGAACTTAATTTAAATTAAAAATGAAATGGTCATCAGAATATGAATATATCAGGATTTATCAGTGCATTCAAATTACAAATATCTCAGAGACAAAAACTTGCAAAAAGTAGAAATTCCATTAATATATTAAGAGAATACATTCATGAAATTCAAATTATATCAGAACATTACAAGATTGTCCTAAGCTTCTAAACCTAACATCAACAGCCTTTGTCCTAGCTCAAGAAGCAGGGCAAGGCTGACGATGAAGAAAAACAGGAAGAAGAAGATAAGTTATTTCTTCTTCTACTCTCTATAAAAAGAATAGCGAGTCTGATGATTCGCTCTTACTGGTGGAGAGCTTCCAGCCTTTCTTCCTCCAATCGCTCCAGATGGCGATGGTAGTCCATGTAAAAGAATAGGAGGTGTATGAGAACCTGCTGGGGAACCGAGTCCCAAATCTCATCAGGAATGACAGTTACGTGCCATTCCTGCTGCCATGCCTCACAGCTCAGCTCCATGTTGAAGGTTTCATAGTTCAAAAACATATTGTAATTGACCATGGTTTTGTTGGTATGAAGGAAATGAGAGTGAGTATGTGAGAAAAGAATTGATGTATAGGATGATGTAAAGTGTTGGTTTATATAGGTAAGAGAATGCCAGGAGACGCAATGAAATTTAATGCTAACAGGTAGAAATAATTCTACCTCGTCTCCTAGACTTGGAGGAAGAAAAACAGTCATTGGAAAGGTACAACATGGTTTAATGCGCACAAGAAACAAGTAAAAATTACTGTGCATATACGTGTACCACGATCCCTAAATATATTGACTTTTAATATTCCGCCCAAACATATTCTGATTTAAAAGGGGACTGTTTTTAGATTTTATCCACAAATAAGTCAAGTAAAGGATCAGAATTTAATATTAGAACTTAGACTTATATCAGAACTTAACAGTTATCAGAACATGATTTCTTAACTTGAAAAATGAATGCCTATCTTTGTAATTCTTCACACAAATTCCGATATACATTCTTCAGAACTTAATCATCAGAACGTTCAACAGAACTTGTCCTCAGAATTTATGCAATTTGACACATAAACTGTTCATCTAAAATAACATAGATCACCACATTAATTTTCATTATTCATATGGAGTATTTAGTGTGTTCATTAAGCTAAATATCAGACAAAGAGTAAAGTCTGATTCACTTCAGGACATCTTAGAAATAAGGCATAACTAAAACTTTACTAAAAATATGTCATTATTCTGAAACCTACTATTGAATGAGTTCATGCTTGAGTCCACCTCAACTGTTTTGTGCTAATTTTTGTGCATCTTTTTAAATTCCAGTTTACAGTGGCTTCTCAGTATAAGTGAGTCACAACTGCTTATCAGAATTTATGCTATTATCAGAGTATTTCTCCAATAATCATAGAGTGTGAAAAGTCACCAAGAAAATATTTTGCTTTTCTGATGCATATTACTTAATACCAGCAGTGCACTTGGGTCGTCCCTTCCACATTTTTACTCTAGACCTCAAAGGAGTACCTGATTTTTATTTCTTTTTCTTTTCCATTTTTCTTTTGATAAGTGAGGTTTATCAGCACTTAGTACATTCAACAGATTTACTAGCATCAGAACTTAACAGAAGAGAGGCATCATTCTAGTTTGTGACTTAGTAATAAGATAGACAAAGTAAACTCAACGAAGCTCAATATCAGAATTTGCTTGTGTCAATAGATTTCCACATAAATTATTACTTCTAACGTGGGATCTCTAGTGTATTGAAGACTACTAGGTCAGCATCTAGCACAGGTATCCTCATAGGATTGAATAGTTACATAAACAGTCATATCACTATCAGAATTTTGAAAGTCACATCAGACAACAGTCAGTACTTAAGCAATTTTCAATGAAGCACAGAATACACAAAGACTGTATTTTCTGTAAATACTGAGCATAAAGTCTGATGTATCAGAACAAAACTAAGCAGATTTAGAGAAAAAAACCTGAAACCATTCCAAGTTCATTTACCAATTTTGTAAAAGTAGCTTCACACAGTGGTTTTGTGAAGATATCTGCTAGTTGTTGATCTGTTGGAACAAAATGCAATTCCACTGTACCTTCATCCACATGTTCCCTTATGAAGTGGTACCTTATGCTGATATGCTTTGTCATTGAGTGTTGAACTGGATTACCTGTCATAGCAATAACACTTTGATTATCACAGTAAATAGGGATTTTAAAATATGTTAACCCATAATCCAGTAACTGATTCTTCATCTAAAAGAATCCGTGCACAGCAGCTTCCTGCAGCAATGTACTCTGCTTCTGCAGTTGATGTGGAAATTGACTTTTGTTTCTTGCTAAACCAAGAAACTAATCTGCCTCCAAGCAAATTGGCAGCTTCCACTTGTGCTTTTCCTGTCAATTTTGTAACCTACAAAATCTGCATCTGAGTAACCTATTAGTTTAAAATCTGATACTCTGGGATACCACAATCCCAGATCAGCTGTTCCCTTAAGATACTTGAAAATTCTTTTCACAGCTGTTAAATGAGGTTCTCTTGGATCTGCTTGAAATCTTGCACAAAGACAGGTAGCATACATGATATCAGGTCTACTAGCAGTTAGATAGAGTAGAGAGTCAATCATACCTCTGTAATAAGTAATATCTACTGATTTACCAGTATCCTTATCCAGTTTTGTTGCAAGTGGCCATGGGAGTGGATGCACTTGAACAATCTTGCATTCCAAATTTCTTCAGCGAAATTTCTGGTGTACTTAGTTTGAAAAATAATAGTGCCTTCTTCATTCTGCTTAACTTGAAGGCCCAGAAAATAGCTAAGTTCCCCCATCATACTCATTTGATATCTTGACTGCATCAGTTTGACAAACTTCTTGCAAAGTCTGTCATTTGTAGAACCAAAAATGATATCATCAACATAAATCTGGACCAGAAGTAAGTCCTTTCCATGGTTGAGGTAGAATAGTGTTTTGTCTATTGTTCCTCTGTTAAATCAACTTTCTAGAATAAACTGAGCTAAAGTCTCATACCATGCTCTTGGAGCTTGCTTAAGTCCATAAAGTTCTTTATCAAGCCTGTAGACATAATCTGGATATTTGGAATCTACAAAGCCTGGAGGTTGTTCAACATATACTTCTTCCTCCAATTCTCCATTGAGAAAAGCACTTTTCACATCCATTTGAAAGACAGTAAACTTTTCGTGAGCAGCATACGCCAAAAATATCCTTATGGCTTCCAATCTAGCAACTGGTGCAAATGTTTCATCATAATCAATTCCCTCCTGTTGAGAATATCCTTTTGCAACCAGCCTTGCCTTATTCCTTGTAATTATGCCATCACTATCAGTTTTGTTTTTGAATACCCACTTCGTACCAACAACAGATCTGTTCTTTGGTCTTGGCACTAGGGTCCAGACTTTGTTTCTTTCAAATTCATTTAACTCTTCCTGCATTGCTTGCACCCAATTAGCATCTTGAAGAGCTTCTTCCACTTTTTTTGGTTCAGTCTGAGAAAGAAAAGAATTGTAAAGACATTCACTTGAAGTAGCTGTTCTAGTTCTGACACCTGCATCAGGATTTCTAATTATCAAATCAGGTGTATGTGATTTAGTCCACTTCCTTGCAGATGGAAGGTTTTCTCTAGAACTGGATGCTCCCCCATGATCTATGCTGTCTTCATTAACATTTTCTAGATGCTCCCCCTGAAACTATGCTCTCTGAGTTGGATTCTTCAGAATTTAGATTTTCAGAACTATCAGAACTTGGCTTATCAGAACTTGACGAATCAGAACTCGAAGAGCCAGATGTATGTTCTGATGCTTCTTGAGATGTGGTTATATCTTGAGTATGCTCCCCCTGCATAGGTGCATCTTCCTTTGGCGTAGTAACCACAGTTTCAATAACATCAGAGTTTAATCCATCAGAGTTTGCAGTATCAGGATTTAGATTTTCAGGATTTTCAGTATCAGAATTTGAGTCTTCATTTTCAAATCTCAGCTGATCATGATCAATAAAATCTTCAAGTCCAGTAATCTTCTTATCATCAAAAGAGACATTGATAGATTCCATGACCACTCTTGTTCTCAAGTTATAGACTCTGAAGGCTTTTGTGGAAAGTGGATATCCAACAAAGATTCTTTCATCAGCTTTTAGATCAAATTTGGATAGCTGTTCAGGATGAGTCTTAAGAACAAAACACTTGCATCCAAATACATGAAAGTACTTCAGATTTGGCTTCTTTTTCTTCACCATCTCATATGGTGTCTTTCCTTGCTTGTTAATGAGTGTTGCATTCTGAGTAAAACAAGCAGTCTGCACAGCTTCAGCCCATAAATAAGTTGGAAGCTTTGCTTCATCAAGCATTGTACGTGCAGCTTCAATGAGAGTTCTATTCTTTCTTTCAACAACTCCATTTTGCTGTGGAGTTCCAGGAGCAGAGAATTCCTGCTTGATTCCATGGTTTTTGCAGATTTTAATTGATATTAATTAGACCGCTAGTCCGATTCGAGCGAAACTGAAAGCCCTTAGACTTAGAAAAATAAATTGTTTTCATTAAAAATAATATTAAAACCTAATTTCTTCTAGAAATTAGTTGACCCTTGTTATTTATTTGATTATAAGTTAAATCGCGTGCCGAGACGAGTTCGATAAATTCTGAAAAATAAGAAACGAGTCAGATATTGATCAGTTAAGGGATTAGCGAGTCGATTTTGATTGTAAAAATTATTTTAACTATAAAAATGATTATGTGGCTTATGTGTATTATGTGGTTAATCGAGTCTTTCTTGTTAATAAATAGTATATGAGTCAATAATAAGCACATGGGTAGATAATAGGAACGATGTGAAGTCGGTTCGAGACGCAATTAAAGTACGAAATGACTAAACCAGTCTATTTCTCTAAGATAAGCTAAGCCATCGAGGCAGGTTGAGCCGGTGATAGACGAAGGTGACATATTTGAAGTGAGTCGCACAGAAGGCAAGTTTTTTTCCCTATTCTATTTCCAGAATAGTGATATTTCTTTAAATTCTTATCACGCTTGCACTCTCTTGATTCTTATTCATAAACACTGATACACGCTTGTTATTCTCTTATTCATATTTCATTTCGATTCTTGATTTCTACGTTTTCTTTGAATTCCTATTCATATTCCAATTGTTACGCACACATATTGGTATATTCTGGTTTTTAGAATATATCAAAGCATACCGATTATTCCGATTGCTATTACATGGACTGGATGATGATATGTGTGATTAAGTTATCTTAATCCAAAGGACCGGATTAGTTCCGTATCCTTAAGATGGGCCGTAGAGCCTGAGTACCCGACTGGATCTATATAGTGAGATATAGATCTGCACTGTATCCTGGCTGTTCAACAGGGTATAGGTGCAAACTTGTGTCCAGTTTAGTTCATTTATACTCGCCAGTAGTGGCCTTCTTTCTATTCTCGCGGGGTTATATCTTTGCAGATGTACCCAGATTACCGATTCAATTAAACTGCTTTAACACTATTTATATTTTGCGGACTTGTTGAGCAATTTTTGGCTCCTTTTTTGTTATTATTCACCTTATTGTTTTCAGTGAAGAAGGAATATGAAACCCATCAGGACTCGAGTGGTAAAGAAGCGGGTCAAGCCTCAGGATCCTCTCATACCTAAGGTGTTGATCCCAATCCAGGAAGAAAGCTTCAAGTTACCCGAACAGGTGTAGTGTAGATAGTTAGTGTGTGTGTTTGGAATAAAAGATGAATTTAGCTTAAAACGGGTTAGACAATGGTTTGAAATAAAGAGAGTTTGTAAGATTTTAACTTTTGTTTGTAATAAAGTAGGTAGTGGTTCTTGTTTTCATACTTCAACCTAAAATGATCTTGGTTAGTGTTAAATGGGTTTAGATATATTTTATTGTTATTATTATTATTCAGATTGTACAAGTTTGGTGATTAAGTAGTAACCCCCAGATTTATACCCTGGGTTTGGAGGGCATTACAGTATCTCAAACTAAGGTCACGTACCCTTATCATCTAACCATACGATTCAATCTGACTCGTATATAAATTATTTAACAACTAGGACTCAAGTAATCACATAAATCATATAGCACAAAAAGCACATAATTAATTTAGACTCGAAAATATTTTTGGAATCGAAGTCGGATCTATTTCTATATTAACAGACAATATCTGACTCGTTTCCTATTTTTTGGGATTTATTAGACTCGTATTCCTAAATAATAAGGTCGATAATTAAATAAATATCGTAAGATGACTCGCCCCCGAAAGAAATTAAGATTTATAACTATTTTTAATGGATTCAAGTCATTTTTCTGAGTTTAAGGGTTTTCGTTTCGATTAAATCGGATAAACGGTTCAATTATTACGCAATACACAAGAATAAATCAATTATCAGTCAATATAATAAAATATTCAAAAATAATTAAATCTCAAATATATTTTTAAATAATTATCAAGGAAAATATGATTTTCCCTAATTTTTGGAATTAAAGAGAATTTATTACAAATTATTCAATTAAATTGATTAATTATGAAATAATTAATCAATTTAAATAAATAATAATTAATTAGGAAATAAATAATAAATAAATAAATAATTACATTTCGAATTTTTAAAATTTAGAAAACATTTTGAATTTGTTACAAATTATTTAAGTAAACTGACTAATTATTAAATATTTAATCAGTTTAAATAAATAATCAATAAATAAGAAATAAATAAATAAATAAATTTTTGAATTACTAAATTAAGAAAACAATTTAGATTTATTTACAAAATAAAACAGATAATTAATCAAATTAATTATTTGATTTTCTAAATAATAAAACTGATATTTTTCTAAATTTTTAAAATAAAAATAAATTAAATTATTTAAAAAAACAGTTTTTGAACTGAATTAGGGTTTTGGGGGATTGAAACCGGGTCAACCACCGGGTTTTCAATTGGGTCGTCGGGTTGCCGGGTTTCTGAAGAACAACCGGAGTTATGAATTTTCCGGCGAGCTCCAAGATTCCCAGGCGAGCTCGATTACCCCCCATAATCCCTTTGATTCACCTCCTTCCACCGTTCTCCATCGCCACCAGCCCAGCTACAACGACGCGGCGTCAAAAACGATCCCATACTTCAGCCTCGTCTTCTCCAGCCAACCTCGAACGTCGTCGGCGGTCCAAACACGTCAATTCAGTCAAAACCTACTGTAAAATCATCCTCGCACCTATATAACACTTATACAACCCAACAAACCCACAAACAAACATCACCGGAACCGGAGTAATAAAAAACGGCGACCAAACCGACGGTTTTCGGGCGAGTATAAAACCGAAGCAAAAACCATCGACACCGGCATGAATCAACTCGAAATCAAACGATCTACAACCCTATGTTACTCAAATGCATTAAAACTATCTCTAACAAAAGTACCAAATTCGAAATTAAACCCGAGAATTACAATTTCAAAATCGAATCATCTTAATACAAAATTGATAACAGAAATAGAAAGTAGATTCAATAAGCTTCAGTTTGATCACTTACATGACTGATTTGGTTAACAGAATTCACGTTGAAATTGAGGATTGATTCCAAGAACTCCAAACCCTAATTGTAGAGAAATTGGGGAATTTCTTTATTTTTCTAATTTTTTTTCTTCTAATTTTTATTAATTAATTAGTAGAAAATCAGTTATTTATAATTGTAATAAAAATACTCCTAATTAAAATTAAGGCCTTAACTATATCCCTAAATAAAATTAATTGGCCCTTAATTAATAATTTTTGGGTATTAATTTTGAATTTTTAAATATTCAATAAATACAAAATATATGTCAAAAATTCCAAAAATTGTGAATAATACAGAAATGCAAAGAAAAATGATATTTAATATTTTCATGATCGTATAAAAATAATAATGTGATTTTTGTGGGGCTTTTGACACCCGAAGGGGCCCGGAAAAGTCATTTTTTGCGAAACGAAATTTTTTGTAAAATGACTGGATATTCAGAATATCGCTATGGTATAGGTCATATTAGGAAAAATAAGGCCAATGATTTTATATAGAATATCAGCTATTACAACACTATTTGGGTCGTACAACTTTTGATATAAAAGCATTTAACTCATAATAAAACACCCGGTAATTACGTAGAACACATTCTGATCAAAATAGAGTATACACGTAGCACATAACCACTAGGGTTTTATAACTCAATACACTTAATGACATTACAAAACAAATAAATCATATTTATTAAGACATAATATAAACGTAACTTCTCAGTCGTTACAACCAATCCATTATATGTTCACATTCTAAAAAATGGTCCTTTCATTCCCATGGAAAAAGTTGAGTAAATAACAGATGGAGACATGGTCATCCCAGCTCATTATGCCCCTAAAGATCCCTTAAAGTACACTGAACCTGAAATGGAGAAAGTCTATCTGGATAGTGGTTTGCAACTAATTCTAATACAGTCACTTGACAATGTAATGTGCAATAACATTATCAACTGTGACACAACCAAACAGATTTGGGAGAAAATAGTAATTCTATGTGAGGGAACAGAGGAAGTTAGGTCAAATCAAAGGAGAATTTTGGTATCTCAGTACGAAGGTTTTATGGCTAAACCAAAGGAGAGTATAAATGATATATTTGAAAGATTCATAAGTTGATAAATGAATTACAGCTTCATGACAAATATTATGAAGCTGCGTAGGTTAACTTGAAATTTTTGCTCACCCTTCCATACCATCTAGAACAGAAAATCTCAGCCATTAGAGAAGGGAGAAACTTAAGCAGAATGACATTGGAGGTTTTATATAGTATTTTAAAAACCTAAGTACTGGAAATAATTCAAAGGAAATCTTTAAGAGCTGGTCAAGGGCACATTGTTGATGGATCAAGTTCTCTAGTTGTTAATGAAAACCAATCATCTGATGATGAACAAGAAATCCAGACTCCAGTTGTTTCAAGAAATGAGCAAAAGAACAAGGAACCACAGAAGCAAGTTATTCTTAAACTTGAAGAGGACGGATTATATACCTTGGATGAACTGGATGAGTTAGATCAGTCCATGGCCTACTTAGCAAGGAAATTCTCTAACATTAGAGTAAAAAAGCCAAAGTTCTACAAAAACAAGGGACAAACATCCAATAAGGATATCAGTTGGAAATCAAAAACACAATATAACTCTGAGGGTAAAAGTGACTACAAGACATGATCTGTTGACATGTCAAAGATCAGGTGCTTCAACTATGATGAATTGGGCCATTTTGCCACGGAATGTAGAAAGCCAAAGAAAGTGAAAATGGAAAAGGCCTATCTTGAATTGGAATCAAAGTATGAAGCTCTCTTGAAGAAATAGTATGGAAAAATTTATATTGCAGAAGGAAAAAGTTGGGATTATTCTGACAATGTTGAAGATAAGGAGTTTGAAAACTATGCATTTATGGCCTTGGAGCAAGGAGAGTCATCCTCATCAAAAACACAGGTATCAACTCTTACCACCATTGATTTAAATGAAAGTCAATTAAAGGAAACTGTTGAAAAGATGAGCATAGAAATGTTTCACATCCACACGAGCATGGTGGCAGCTACTGAGGTAGTGGGTAGGCTGTCAAAAGTCAATGAGAAGCTTGAGATTGAGAAACAGAATCTGGAACTGTAGCTTATTGAGCTTGAAACTGTCAAGCAAGAAAATAAATATCTAAAGAATAAGCTAAAGTGTGCTACTGGGATATAAGCTGTGTTGAGGGAAAAGCTAGAGAAGAATGAGATGAAACTGAAATCATTTAGAAATGCAACTCAGTTAGTTGGTCGGTACCATGAGAAAAACAAGCAATGTGCTAAAATAGATATTGGATTGGATTATGATGCATTGAATAGTAACAAGAAAGTTGAAGGTGACAAGGGAAAAACAACTATAAGTGAAGATGTTCCAGCTATGCTGAGAAAAGTTGATTCACCACTGTTCAAAGCATGTGAAGTAAATTTTAGTGAAGAAGAGTTGATCATAAAGCAAGAAATTACTGATGAGGACAATGAATAGAAATGTACAGAAATAACTCCACCTCTTAAAATTGAAAAGAAGTCCATAATTGATCAAACCCCTAAGAAGCCAATTAAGGAGGTTAAGACTGAGAATGCAGGAAAGAAGAATAAAAACAGAACTGGGAAAATTGGGATAAACAAGAGCAATAACTTTGCATTTGTTTCAGATGCTCCTAGAAAACAGTATCAGAAATATGGCTCTACAAATCATCTAACTCACCTTTGTAAAAAGGCTGTTAGTGAGCCAAGATTGAGAGCATGCAAATAGAATAAATGAAAGACTGAAGAATCCTATTCCTTCTATGATAAGTTTGATTACATTCCATGAAACATGAAAGTGATGACAAGTTGTCACAAGCTAAGAGTAGACCTCAAGGAAGTCAACATTGGGTCTGTAGCTAAAAGGGAACATGCAAATCAATCAATGAACACCATTCTTTCTGAATAAATTCATGCTAATTCTGTTAACAAGAAGAAAGTACCCAATATTGCTTGGGTAGCTAAACATACCTAAACCTCATTGTGTGCAAGGAAAAATGAAGAAAGTCATATGGATCATAGAAAGTGGATGCTCAAGACATATGACAGGTGATAAAGCCCTACTATCACAGTTTGAGGAGATGGCTGACCCATTAGTGACTTTTGGAGACAATAGCAAAGGTTTCACAATGGGATATGGAAAGTTAATTTCTGGAAATGTTGTCATTGAAGATGTAGCACTGGTTGTTGGTTTGGAAGTAAATCTTCTAAGTGTCATTCAATTCACAGATAGAGGATTCAATGTTGAATTTGACAAAGGAGAATGCTTAATCATCAGCAAAAAGACTAGTGAAGTTTCTCTGAAAGGAGTAAAAAAGGGAAGCCTGTTTGTTGCAGATTTACACTCAGCAAATAAGGAAGGAATCAGTTGCTTCTACACCAAGACATATGTGGAGCAAAGCAATTTGTGGCATAAAAAGCTCTCTCACTTTAACTATAAGGCAATCAATGCTCTAGTCATAAAGGAGTTAGTGAGAGACATGCCAAATTTGGAGTTTGCTCAAAAAGAGGTCGGTGAGGCTTGTCAGAAAGGAAAAATGAAGAAATCAAGTCACAAGAGTAAAATTGTGAATTCTATAAGTGCACCTTTGCAACTTATTCACATGGACTTATTTGGACCAGTAAATGTCTTATCAATTTCAAGAAAGAAGTATGCACTTGTGATGTTGGATGACTACTCAAGGTACACATGGGTAGAATTTATGCACTATAAGGATGAAAATCCACATATCATAATTGAACACATCAAGAAGATGGAGAAGCAGACTGAAGATTAGAGTTGTGTGAAAAGGTTGATGAGTGATATTGGCACAGAGTTCAGAATTGCAACTCTAATTGAATTCTGCAAAGACAAGGGCATTGTTCAAGAATTCTCAAGAACAAGGACACCTTAATAGAATGGTGTTGTTGAAAGGAAAAATAGAATATTAGCAGAGGCTTCTAGAACAATGCTGGAAGATGCCAAACTGCCAACAAGTTTTTGGCACAAGTTGAGCCTAAAAAACTGAGGAAGCTCTACTTGATCCTGATTGGATATCTTCTATGTAAGAGGAGGTAAATCAGTTTGAAAGAAACAAAGTTTGGGAGTTAGTTCCTGCACCAAAGAACAGAAGTGTAATCAGAACCAAATGGGTGTTCAGGAATAAAATGGATGAAAATGGGATTGTCACTAGAAACAAAGCAAGGCTGGTTGTAAAAGGCTACTCACATGAGGAAGGAATTGACTATGATGAAATTTTTGGCCCAATTGCAAGAGTTGAAGTAATACGGATTTTTCTTGCATTTACTGCACACTCAAATTTGAAAATATATCAAATGGATGTAAAGAGTGCTTTCCTTAATGGTGAATTGGAAGAAGAAGTTTATGTGCAACAACCACCTGGCTTTGAAGATTTATAATTTCAAGACTTTGTATACAAGTTACTCAACGCTCTCTATGGACTAAAGCAAGCACCTAGTGCATGGTATGACACATTGTCAGAATTTTTAATCAAATATGGATTCACCAGATGTACTATTGACAAGACTCTATTCTACAAGAAGCATGGTGGTTATATGATCCTAGTTCAGATCTATGTGGATGATAGCATTTTTGGTTCTACTAATGAAAAGCTATGCTAAATATTCTCAAAACTCATGCAGAGTGAATATGAAATGAGTATGATGGGAGAATTAAGTTACTTCCTTCGACTTCAAGTCAGTCCAAGAAGTGATGGAATTTTCATCTACCAAATTATGTATATCAAGGATTTATTGAAGAAGTTTGGTATGGTAGATTGTTCACCTGCATCAACACCTATGTCTATAGCTACAAAGTTGGATGAAGTTAAAAAGGTCAAACGTGTAGACATTTCAGGTTATAGAGGGATGATTGGATCTTTGATGTATTTAACTGCTAGTAGACCATACATTATGTTTGCAACATGTCCGTGTGCAAGATTTGAAGCCAATCCAAAGGAATCACATTTGATGGCTGTGAAGAGAAATTTTAGATACCTAAAGGGGACTCCAAACTTGGGATTATGGTATTCTAAGGGAAAAGGTTTTAAAGCTGTTGGATACACAGATGCAGATTTTACTGGATGCAGGGTTGACAGAAAGAACACTAATGGAAACTGTTAGTTTCTTGGACAAAGACTTGTATCATGGTATAGCAAGAAACAACAATCTGTATCAACTTCCACAGCTGAGGCTGAATACATAGCTGATGGAAGTTGCTGTGCTGAAGTGCTTTGGATTAGAAATCAGCTAATGGACTATGGCCTAGTGTTACATAAAATTCTAATTATGGATGACAATACTAGTGCTATATCTATTGTGGCTAATCCAGTAAATCATTCTAGAATAAAGCACATTGATGTAAGATACCATTTTATTAGAAAATATGCCGCAAATGGTACCATTGAGCTAATTTTTGTTCCAACAGAAAATTAATTAGCTGACATTTTTACTAAACCTTTGGATGAAGCTACTTTCACTAGACTTGTAGGTGAAATTGGAATGCTAAATTCTTTATCTTAAAGACAATAACTCATCTAGTGTTTTTTTAGAATTTTGATTTCTAATAAATCAAAATTAATTTGATTTAATTGGAAATTAACTGGAATATGAGTTATAAATATTTCAAAAATATCTATATATTTATTTTTCAAAATTCTAAATTTAGCTTGGAATATTTCAATTCTAAGAAAACTGTCTAAATGTTGATTTACATTTTTAATATGTGAAATTAGCACAAAAAAAATCAAAAAGAATAAAAGTACTTAGAGAACTGTGTTCTCAATAAGCCTAATTGACTTCTCGACAATCCATTTTAAGACTTCTCGAGCGAGTTCTCAATAAGTCATTTTTCTGACATCTCGAAGGACTTCTCGACAAGCTTTATTATGACTTATCGATAAGTCATTGTAGAGTTCTCTATTAGTGTTAACTTATAAAGTTCTCTACAAGTAAAATTTTTAGACTTATTAATAACTCAGAACCGAGATAATTTAATTTAATAAGTTATTTTGGTAAAATACTTTTGATAAAATCACTCTGATTTTATTTTGATTTATTCAACTAAAATTGGAAACAATTCAGTCCATTCAGGACAAACTGGGTATTTATTTGACATCTCGACAAATCATTTTCTAGTTCTCGATAAGAGTCAGGAAAATGACATATTGATATGTATCTATTCTCTAAATATGACTTCTCGATAAGCAAATTCCAAACGTCCATTTTTATTTCTTTTACTATAAATACCCAGACATTTCGACATACACCACTTTACGCCTTCGAGATCTCTAAGTGACATAATTTTTCCTGTTCTCAACCACTCTCTATCGTTTCAAACTCTTTATCTCTAATTTTTCTTACCCACTCAAATTTACTCCTCTAAAATGGCACTAAACAATGTTAGAGGTGTAATCCCCAAGGATGGAACCAACTATCCCGCTCTCACAGATGCTAATCAAGCTCCTAACAGTTTCAAGGGATTTGTTAAATTTTTGTCTGAGTCTTATCATACAGAAGCTCTAACTACTAATCTAATCCTCTACTTGGATGTTCTGCATAAATTATGGACAACAACTGTATTAAGGACAATTGTGCATGATAACCCTGTATCTATTATGGTGAACTGCTCTATTGGAGGACAACAGGTGGAGTTTAATGAACAAGATATGAATCAAGCTTTAGGAATTCCAACTGAGCACATGGTGGAGATTCCTACTCAACAGGAGCTGGCTGAGTTTATGGACTTTATCAATTATATTGAGAGGATCAACCTGGATAGTCTAAACAAGAAGAATATGAGAAAAGAATGGTCCTTCTTTTTTGACTCAATCATAAGGGCCTTCACTTGCAGAAAGACAGGATATGACAACATATCAAGTGTGGTACAGAAACTGGTGTTCTCCATAGCTCACAACAGACACATGAATGTGGGCTTATTGATCCTGGAAGAACTTAGCACCATGCTCACAATGCCCCTAGCTACAAGAGGTAAGGAAATTTTCTTTCCTAGATTCACTATATCAACTTTAAATCATAAAGTGCATGACGTTCGTATGCTTAATGATATAGATAGTAATAAAATAGGAAATTGTAAGCAAGTGTCCAAATATCTATTTGGTTCACATATTACTAAAAATAAGGTATCTGTAAGTCTTAAAATCACTCCATTTATAATGGAGAGATTCCGGACTTACCCTTACCCTATGCCTGACATGAGGTCTAATATAGAATCCAGTGCAGCAATGGCTCCTGTCCCACCAACAGGGGCTTCCCCAGCTGAGACCCTTCCTTCTGTACCACTAGAAGCTAGGAAACCAACCACTCCATCCTCTCAAAAGACTGAAGTGAGTAAAAAGAAGAGGAAGCAGGCACCCTTGAAAATAGTTAGTGAGAGTGGTGAGGATAATACATAACTTGAGTCTTATCTGGTTTAAAACCCAAATAAGGAAAAACAAACTGAGTTGACCACTCAAGCCACCTCTGCACCCTCCCAACAGGATGCAGTTGTAAAACAGGGAATTAAACAGACTCTAGAGGCATCCTCTCAACAGGGTTTCTTTATTGAACAAGTCATCCACCTAAATGCACTATGTAAAGAGTCTGCACCAATACCTGAACAAATTCAAGTGTATGAAAGGAGAAATAAGGATGTCACACATAAAGAGAGCACATCTTTTGAAACTCCCTCATCTATTTAGGGGGAGCTGCCAACACTCAACTCTGAAATTCAAAATCTAATTTCTAAAATTTCTTCTTCATTTAATCAAACACTTGAATCAAATTCTCAAGTGTTGCCAACATCATGTGACATGGTTCACGAAACTGTGCTCACCACCCAATACTCAAATTTAGTTGGTGAGAGGCTACATGCCCGGGTAGACGTTGATGACTCTAACTCAAACAAAGGGGTTTCATCAGTTTTTACTGAAGACCTTGTGATAGTTTCCAATGCACCTTCATGTGCAAATAAACCTTCACAGGTTGTAAGGTTCGAGGGTATTACTCCTGAGGGGGAACTATCTAAATCCTCTCCAATTAAATTGGAGGTTCCTCTTGTAGGAACAATTCCCTTCAAAACCCTAGCTGAGATTGCACTCATAGTTGAAGCTAGGAGTTCAATTTCCAATGATCATGTTATGGGGGAGGAAAGTGCATCAGATTCATGTGACAGTACTTTGAAAGAAGTACAAGGGTTTGAGGCTTGAGTACATGATAGTAACCTAGTCAACTCCCCTCCAATTTTAATGGAGGTTCCTATCACAAGTGGAGAACAACAAACTGTCATAACCACAGTTCAACCTGTGAGTCAAACTGTGACATCTGTCACATGTGGTTCTATTGTTGATCTACCCTCCACCTCACAACCAACATATCAACCATCCACTTCCAACCCTTCTCAACCATAAACTCACTTGATCTCTCACTGGCTACAGGAGACAGAAGCTCGACCTTCAATTATCAATGATATGTTAGTTGATCAATTGTCTGGACTTGCTCAAATCTCACAGCAGCTTCTCACCTCCAACATGTCTAATCAAGATTACCAAGATATCATGCTCTCCTATCAGACATAGGTTCAAAAACAACAGGCCAAAATAATAAATGAAGCTGAACAAGATGGAAATTGTGATGCCTGGCTGGACAAAAACTTTAGTCTAAAGATGGATGAAGTATTAGCAAGGTTCAGGGATGAGTATTTGACCATTTTTGGGAGTAATGCCAAATCCCTAACTCCACAAGAAGTCTATGTTGCAGTTACTAAGGTCTACAAAGCTCAACTAAAAGCTTTCCATCTCCTTGGTAAAGCTCTCAAATTACAATTGACTGATCATCAAGACAGAACAAGAAGATTGGTCAAGGACAAGTTGGATGAGATCATTCATTCTAAGGTGGAAATCAAACAAAAATTCTCTAGATTTACTGATCAAATGGTCAAGTTTGTTTTATCATCTGTAGACAAGAGCACCAAAAATGTCAGGGAGTCTTTTGTAGCTTTACATGAAGTTGTCCAGTAGCAAATCACCAATACTAGTGACATTAGGGTCAAGATGGATCCACTCCATCAAGCTAGGTATGAGCCATCTGCTCTTTTGGTGGAGGGCATCAAGGAAGCTGTGCAAGCTACATTTGGGACTTCAATCTCTTCCAGCTCTCAACCATCATTATCAATATGATCAAATCTCCAACTTCAATCTCTACAACAACAAGTTTTAACTCTACAATCCTCTAATGATTCATTCACAGCTCAGGTAGCTCTCACTTTTCTAGTGAATCTACTGAGATGTCTCAAAGAGCGGAGATATCGGTCCAAGTTTTAGCAAAGACCTTAGTTCTAAGGCCCGGGGGTACTTTAGCTAATGAGGATGGGTCTTGGAGGATGTAGATCATTACTTTGTCCAATGTAGGAGAGATCCTCATCCCTTGAGTTTTTATTATCGCGATCTATCTGAGGCTTATGGAGGCCCGAAAGGGTTAGATGGTAGGGACCCATATGATGAAGCTGCATTAGATAGGATATTTTCAACGCCCCAGGCACACGGTATGAGTGTATCCCTGTTTATAAGGATGTTAGGGATAGGTATATCGATGCCAAGGTAGATTGTGCCTTTAGGTCGGCTTTTAACCTCAGGGATGAGTTCGAGTGGAGATGGCTGAAGCCGCATAAACGTGTGTACCATAGGCCGGCTGGGGGATTTTTTGGGATTCTTTTAGAGCATCTCCGGAGGATGTACTTAGGTTTGCATCAGTTTACCGAGGCCTTGTGTTGGGATGTATATGGTATTCCTTTTACCCAGTTGGCCCCGAATTTGGTCAAATGGATTAGCTGGTTTTTGGCTTGTTGCCATGTAAAAAATTATATACCGACCTTCAAACTTTTCCACCACATATTCAAGATTAAGAAGTCCACTAGAAAGCTCTTATTTGAGTTGCTGTTTATGCTAGAAGACTGTGGGTTCCCGGTCGACAAAATGGTGATGCTGGTTATCATGATGAATTCACTTAAAGGTTGACATAGGGAGTTCATGTTTGTTTGTGGGGGGGGGGGGCTTGGAGTTTATACCACAAATTAAATCTAAGTTGAAAATAGATAAAATTCTGGTCCAGAAGCTTAGACGAGGGGTTCTCATGATGGTCTTTGACTTCTATAAGCACTCAGAGGGAAGTGGACCCGAGGCACTTTTATTGATAACTTAGAGATGCATGCTGCTGGCTATAAGTTGTTGTTCTTTGCTATCTAATGTTGTCATTGTATAATGTTTGTTTTTGTATCCGGGTTTTGAGTTTGTTTTATGTTTTGTTTTAGGTATTCCGAAGCTTCACCCATATCCAAACAGAATGCCTGCTCAGTTGAAAGATTTGGCTGCTCGTTGCAGGAGAATCAGGGGTCTGAACAGTTTAGAGGCTGGAAAGGGTAAGAAGACCACTGAATTTGAATATAGGTCAAAGGCTGCTGTTAATGAAGCTGGCGGATCTGGTCCCAGGATAGGTGTTGCTACCAACTCGGTTAGATTTGCTGTTACTGATGAATATGGGGGGTCTGGAGCTGAGCCTCAAAGAAGGTTGCAACGGAGATGGCCTCGGATACCCCGGAGACCCTAAAGGCTTTGCTGGCTAGTTTTACTCCAGAGATTCTGAGGAGAGAGAGAGTTGTTTGAAAACTATGCCACAACTGCTGAGAGGAGGCAGTACCAGAGGGAGCTATTTGAGGACTTCTTGGCCAGGATGCAAGAGGATGTTACAACTGTAAGTGCATTTATTTGCACTTGCCTTTTTTATTTATAAATGTCACCTTCTCATTATTTGACCGCTTATTTTCCTTTCGAGATAATTCTAAGGTTGCAGGTCTTGTGGCAATTTCCCGGAATCTGAAGAATTTAAGGGTTAAAACTGAAAGGGAGAATGCTGCACATAAGCAGATTATAGACGAGATCTGGGAGAAGCAGTTTCAGGTGGATGACGCTGTGAAATCTATGGACAAGATTCAGATATGCTGGAGGTTTGCCTCCCGTAATCTAGCTGAATTCCCCGTGGGCACTATTGACGGATTCTTAGAACGATATATTAAGGAGGAGACCTGGATTGAGGAGGAAGCCAATGCGCTCGTAAAATCCGACTGCGGGCATGGTGCTTCAACTTCAAATCCTTCACCCCCGGAGTAACCTCTCGCCCAACAGCCTCCGTTGCCACAGTATCAGAGCGAAGAGACCCCTCCTCCTCCGCCCGAGCCTCAAGCAGATCAAGGAGTATGATTGGCCTTTATGTCTTGTAATTTTACATTTTATACTTTAATTTTCTTGGAAACTAAGCCTTTTGGCTTGTAATATTTAAATATGTTCTAGATTTGTCCGGGCTTAGTTTACCTCTGAGGTTTAATTTTATGCTATGTTTTCTGCATTTTTTTTGCATTTTTGTTGTTTTTGGGTAAACTTTGAAATTAAGAAAATTTCCTAACTCATGTGTAGTGTTTTTGTAGACCCCGGGTATGGGTTAAAATTATATTTGTGAAAATTTTCCATGTATACATGGATTGTGTTCGATCGACCCCGGGTTGGGGTTAATCTAAAAAAATTGAGAAAAGTTTCTAACACATGGGTTGTGTTTAATTGACCCCGGGTCGGGGTTAATAAAAAATTGAGAAAATTTTCTAAGTACACATGGACTATGTTTAATCGACAATGGGTAGGGGTTAATATATAAAAAATTGAAAAAAAATCTAAGTACATATGGACTGTGTTTAATCGACCTCGGGCAGGGGTTAAATATATAAAAAAATTGAGAAAAATTTCTAAGTACACACGGACTGTGTTTAATCGACCCCTGGTAGGGTTTAATATATAAAAAATTGAGAAAATTTTCTAAGTACACATGGAATGTGATTAATCAATCCCCGGTAGGCGTTAAGTATATAAAAAAATGAGAATTTTTTTTAAGTACACATGGATTGTGTTTAATCGACACCGGGTAGGGGTTAAATATATAAAAAATTAAGAAATTTTTCTAAGTACACATGGACTGTATTTAATCGACACCAGGTAGGGGTTAATGTATAAAAAATTGATAAATTTTTTTAAGTACACATGGATTGTGTTGAATAGACCCCGGATAGGGCTTAATATATAAAAAAATTGTGAAAATTTTCTAACACATGTGTTGTGTTTAATATTTGTCAGAGTAAGTGAACATGCATTTGGGTGTGCAGATAATATCCATAATCTAGTACATGAATGAATTTATTCTACGTGAAGGGATGCTGAAAATATTGTATTTCATTGCAATAGAAATTTGATAATGGTTACATTCCGGGGTAATAGAGATACATACTTGGATTTCTTATTGGGGTAATAGAAGAGATCTTATTTAATAGAGAGACGACTCCAGAATGTGCACTTTTTGATTACTGGTAGAATTTCCTTAGTCGAGCCCCGTGCCATGTGTTTGGGACCTCAATGTCATTCAGATGGCTTAACTTTTAGGTTCTCGGGCGCAATACCTCTTTGATTTTATACGGTCCTTCCCAGTTAGACTGTATCTTGTCTTGGTTTATTTAATCTGAAGCTTCTGTGTACCGGAGAACCAAATCTCCAACTTCTTACTCCCTGATTTTGGCTTTCTTTCCAAAATAGAGTTTTGTCTTTTCTTTGTTTTTCTCCATTTTACGAACCTCATCAAGTAGTTCAAGATTGGTCTTTAGTCCTTCTATGTTGAAAACTTCATCAAAATGGATGACTCTGTGAGATGGAGATCCGGTTTCCACTGGGAGCCTGGCCTCCAAACTGTAAGCTAGTTTAGAAGGGGTTTCTCCGGTGCATGTCCTTGGGGTGGTTCTGTATGACCACCAGACCTTTGGGAGTTCATCTGACCAGGTCTTTTTGGATTATTCTAATCATTTTTTGAGTCCTCGAAGTATGGTTCTATTTTTTACCTCCACTTGTCCATTTCCTTGTGGATGTTCCATAGAAGACCTTTTGTGTTTGATCCTGAGCTCTTTTAGGTACGCTTCAAAATTTGAGCCCACGAATTGGGCCCCGTTATCCGAGACCAATACAATCAAGATCCCGAATCTCATCATGATGTATTCCATGAATTTGATGCAATCTTGCTGATTAATTGTGCGCATTACCTTTGTATCGGCCCATTTTATCATGTAATCAATGGCCACCAACACATAGTGGAGGTCACCTTTTGCTCGGGGGAAAGGTCCCATGATGTCAATACCCTAGACGATAAAAGAGATAGGGGAAAGTACTGAAGTAGAAAGGCTCGAGCTTTGCTTTGGAACGTTACTGAACATCTGACATCGGTTACATTTTTTCATATATTCAACTGCATCTGCGTGAATTGTTGTCCAGTAATATCCTTGCCGGATTATCTTGTATGCTAGAGCTTTTACTGCCAGGTGATCCCCGTAAATTCCTTCGTCCATTTCCCGGAGATAATAATCGGCCTCATTCGGGTCCACACACTTGAGAGTTGGAGTTGAGCAAGTTTGTTTATAGAGTTGATCATCTTCTATGAAGAAACGAGCAACTTTCTGTTTCAAGTATCCGGATCCTTTCTTGGTGGCTTAGAAGGTTCTCTTTTTGATGGATGATTCTTGGTGTTTCCTTGGTGTGCTTAAGTAGCCTAAATCTTTCGAACAAAATTAAAAAAATTCTTGAAGTTACTATTTGTCACTATTCATCATCACTTTCATCATTTTATTTAACCAAGTAAACCTTAATGAAAAGATATGAAAGATTTATCTTACCTTATTTTGATGATGAGGAAGCTTATGATTAATTTGATCATTTATCCATGGCTTGAAGTTAGGATTTTAGTTTTAATCTCCGGGTTTACATGAAATGGCCGAATAGAGCTTTGTCCAGGGGGAGCTTCTTGGTTTTTTGCTTGCTTGCTTGGTGATGTTTTGATGTGTTGGTTATTTTTATGAATTATTATATGTGTATATCTTTCAACAAATCGAGAAGTATGGCCAATTTTCTAAGCCTACAACCTATAGCAAGTACTTCCACCATACTTCTCTCTATTCACTACATCACTTTACTATTTGCATTACTATTTGATAAGAATTCTCTAATTGCATTTTATGCTAATTCATTTGTATGGATTGCATGGGAAGTTTCATGGGCTTGATACGTTTATTTATTCGCTTACGTATTCACTTGATCTCTCATTCGTTATTATGATAAATCCTCGTAAGCGATTCGAGGGGTAATCCTTTATACTTTGTAATCTTGTACTTGGGTTTTATTCGTAGGATTTCAAATCATTGATTTCGGTGTGATTCTTGTATTCCTTGATAGTTAGTAAGATAAGGTCGTTTTACAAAAATTGGTTTTCTTCGAAAACTAATGAATTTTACATGCACTCATTTGGTACGCATAATCATGACTTCCCAAAAATTCGGGATAATATAGTCTTCCCCCTTAAAAGGAAGACATGGGGGGATACTTTTCTTTCATTACGTCTTCTAGTTCCCAGGTTAATTTTTCAACATCCTGGTTTCTCCACAAGACTCTGACCAACTTGACGGTCTTGTTCCTCAGCGCTTGTTCCTTCTGATCCATTACTCTCACCGGTTGCTCGAGGTAGGCCAGGTCTGGTTGTAAGTCTACATGTTCATATTCTTTCACGTATCGTGAATTGGCATGGTACTTCCTTACAATTGACACATGGAACACATTATGCACTTGTTGCAAGTTAGGAGGCAAGGCGAGCTCGTAAGCTAGAGGTCTTATTCCTCAGGATTTCAAATGGTCCAATAAATCTGGGACTTAGTTTCCCTTTCTTTACGAACCTCATCACTCATTTCCACGAAAATACATTCAACAACACTGAATCTCTTACTTCATATTCTCTATCCTTCCGGTTCTGGTCGGCACACTTTTTCTGTCTGTCTTGATCCCCTACCAGTCTCTTCCTGATGAATCCCACCATCTCTTGTGTCTGCTGGACCAGCTCGGGTCCTGGAATCTTATGTTCGCCCACCTCGTCCCAACATAAGGGAAAACGACATCTTCTTCCTTACAGAGCTTCGTACGGGGGCATTCCTATGCTAGCATGATAGCTATTGTTGTAGGCAAACTCAATCAGAGATAAGCGGTCATTCCAAATTCCTTTAAAGTCAATGGCACAGACCCTTAACATATCTTCTATAGTCTGAATGTTCCTTTCTTTTTTCCTGTCCGTCTGGGGTGGTAAGATGTACTCATATTCAGTCTAGTGCCTACGCATTCTTAAAAGCTCCTCTAAAATCGGGAGTTAAACTTGGATCTTTGTCTAACACTATGGCACGGGAATTCCGTGCATCACTACAATCTCCTTCAGATAAATATCCACCAGCTTGTCTTTTATGTACCTTCCGATGACTAGAAGGAAATGCACGGACTTAGTCAATCTTTATATAATGACCCATATAGCATCCTGATTCATTTTAGTCCTTGGTAGGCCTGTTACAAAATCCATGGTTATATGATCCCATTTCCATTCTGGAATTTCCAGGGGTTGTAATAGTCCACTCGATCGCTGACGTTCAGCCTTTACTCTTTGACAAGTCAAGCACTTGCTGACTGAGTCTGCTACTTGTTCATGTTATTCCACCAATAATATACTTTAAGTCACAGTACATCTTCATACTTCCTGGGTTGATTGAATACCTGGATTTGTGTCCTTTATGCAACAGTTCTTCTTTTAGTTCTTGAACATTTGGAATCCAAATATGGGATGCATATCTCATGATCCCTCTCACATCTTTCTCACACTTGACCTCTTCCCCGGTCAATGATTCTCTTTCTTCACTCATTTTCTTCTCCTGATATACTTATATCTTCTCAGCCAGTTTTGGTAGAAACTGGATCTCAAATAATCCTTCGGATCCCTTACCGGTTATCTTGAATTCGATTTCCATCCTTTCGAACTCCTTAACTAATTCATCAGATGTCATTATCGCTTTAAGTCTCTCTTTCCTACTGAGGGTATCAACCACCACATTGGCTTTACCCGAGTGGTACAAGTTTCAAATTATAATCCTTTAACAACTCTAGCCATCTCCTTTGTCTCATGTTCAATTATATTTGGGTGAAAATGTACTTGGAGCTCTTATGGTCTGTGCAAATCTCGTACTTTTCCCCTTAAAGGATGTGCCTCTAGATTTTCAAGGCAAACACTATTGCTGCTAACTCAAGGTCATGGGTAGGGTACCTTATCTCATATTCCTTCAACTGCCGAGAGGCATACGCAATCACTTTTCTGTGCTTTATGAGAACACACCATAATCCCTTGTGTAAGGCATCACTGTAAATTGCAAACTCTCCCTTTCCATAGGGAAGCGCGAGTACTTGTGGTGACACCAGTCTCTTTTTCAACTCTTGAAAGATCTTTTCACATTTCTCGAACCATGCAAAATTCTCTGTCTTACAGGTAATCCTAGTCCATGGGCTGGCTATCTTGGCAATTTCTTGCACGAATCTCCAGTAATACCCTGCTAAGCCCACAAAACTCCTGATCTCGGTTGGGGTAGTCGGTCTTTCTGTAACGCCCTCTAAACCCGGGGTATAGATATGGGAATTACTAGCTAATAATAAACTAGACTGGACACAAGTTCACACCAAATAGGATCAGCTAGGATATAGTGCAGATCCATACCTCAATGTATAGATCCTTTCGGGGTACCCAGGCTCTACGACCCAACACAAGGATCTGGTTAATTCTCGGTCCTTAAGATCAAGTATATACCTGATCCTAATCGTCACCATCCAGTCCACATATGAGCAACCAGAACAATCGGTATGCTTTGATATTTCCCAACATCGGAATATATCAGAGTATATGTATATATATATAAGTTGTTGGAATATGAATAGAGGATTCAATGGATTTAGAGAAATCAGGAATCGAAATGAAATATGAACAAAGGAATGATAATTGTGTATCAGTTTTTGTGATCAAGAATTATCAGTGTGTAACTGCGAAAATAATCTGAAAGTAATTCACTATTCTGAATATAGAATAGGGGAAAAACTTGCATTTAACGCGATCTACCATGAGTATATCTCCGTTCTCTAATACTGGCCTGGTCTTTTTTGTTGGCTTTGTCTCTATCAAAGAAAAATACTTATTTAGTCAACTTGTATCTCAATCGCGTTTCAAACCAACTTCACGTAATCAATATCGTCTACCCGAACACTTATAATTGACTCGTATAATAATTAATAACTATTAGGACTTAATTAACCACATAATTCATATAGCACATAAGTTACATAGTCATTCTAGGTTTAAAATAATTTTTAGATACGAAATTGACTCGCTATTCGCATTTCCAAACAATATCTGGCTCGTTTCCTGATTTTCGGAATTTATTGGACTCATCTCTATAATTAATAGGGTATATAACTAAATGAATCTCGAAAGCCGACTCGCTTCTAAAATAAATTAGGATTTAAAACTATTTTTAATGAAAACATATCATTTTTCCGAGTCGAAGGACTTTTGTTTCGCTTAAATCGGATAAACGGTTCAATTATTATTCAATTATTAAGAATAAATCAATTTATTATTTAATATAATTAATTATTCAAAATAATTGAACCCTAAAAATATTTTTAAATAATTATTCAGGAAAAATCAGAGTTACAAATGATTTTTCAATAATTTTTGGAATTAAAATGAATTTATTATAAATTAATGAAAATAGTTTGATTGATTATCAAAATAATTAATCATTTTTAAATAAATAATAAATAATAAATAATTTAAGAAATAATTAATTTCGAATTTTAGGAAATATTTCAGGATTATTTATAATATAAATCAATTAATTAAATAATTAATTAATCAATTTATAAAATAAATAAAACTGATTTTTATAATTAATAAAAAAAATAAAAATAAAAACCCTAAAACATTTGTCAGAAAATAATTCTCAGAAAAATGGATCAAAAGCGGGTCAAACAAACGGGTCAAATGGGTCAATTCCGGGTCATGAAGAACATGACCGGAATCTGCCCAGAATCCGATGACCGACCATGATTCCAGCAGCCTATTTTCAGGCCAAAAACAACTTCGTTTGATGTGGATTTTACAGGGTTTCAATTGTAATCAACTACATCATCAATATCCGGCCAAAATAACTCAGAATAACCCTCAGAACTCCGTCTCCGATCAAACCGACTCCATCTCCGGCTAAACATCGATTTCACTCATCTGTACATAGAACTTTGATTTTAATAACTCAAATCAAAGCTTAAACACTGTATAATTAAAACCCTTAGCATCTCAGGCACCAAAGATTCTTCAAAATAAAAAACGTATAAGTAAAAAATTAACATAAACCCTAATAATCGAATTCACTCATACACAAATCGTTCGTTCAATTAACTACCTTGAATCGACTGCAAATCATCATACAAAGCTATATCAATCATCAAATCAACCTAATAATCCTAGAATCAAAAAGACCTAAATCGAGCATAAACCCTAGAAATCGAAATTAAAAAATAACGAATCAAAACATTAAACTGAAATCAGAAACAGAAAAACAGATCAAAACTTTTGATTTGAGTACTTGAATGACTTGATTTGGTGCAAAAATCAGATCAAAATCACGTCTGGATTTTTCAACCCGAATTCAAACCCGACCTGTTCTTTAGAGATTTTTCAGAATTTTTCAGAATTTTCAATAATTAATTATAAATAATTAAATAAAAATTAGTCTATTTATAGTAAGTAAAATAATACTCCTAATTAAAATTAAAGCCCTAATTATACATCTATTAAAATTAATTGGCCCCAAATTTTATAATTTTTGAGTATTAATTTCTAATTTTTAAAATATTTAATATATACAATAAATATGCCAAAAATTCCCAAAAATTGTGAATAATTCAAAAATACAAAGAAATGGTATAATTGAAAGTCCTATAATTTTATAAAAAATAAAAATGTGATTTTTATGGGTTTTTAACACCCAAAGGGGCCCTGAAAAGTCATTTTTCACGAAATGAGAAAATTTATAAAATATCTAGATGTTCAGAATAACGCGATGGTACAAGTTGTTCTAGGAAAAATAAGGCCAATTATTTTATTTGAAATATCAACTATTAAAACATAGTTTGGATCATATAACTTTTGATTCAAAAGTTTTTAATACGAAATAAAATATACGATAAATACCCGAAAAATACCCTGACGATACAGAACACCCGTATCACGTAACAGTTAGGGTTTTATGACTAATAACACATAAATGACACAATAAAACACATACTTTATCTTTATTACGATATAATACAAGCATAATTTTCCAATCATTACATCCTTCCCCCTTAATAGGATTATGTCCTTAGAATCTCGCTAAGAAAATAACCTGGGGATACTTTCCTAACGTTTCACTCTCAATTTCCCAGGTTGACTCTTCAACCAAAGGGTTTCTCCACAAAACTCGTACTAACGGTACAAACTTATTCCTCAATACTCTCTCCTGCCGATCTAGAATTCTTATTGGCTCCTCTACATAAGACAAATCAACTTGAATTTCTATCGGCTCATATTCTATTACATGTATAAAATCAGGATTATATCTTTTAAGCATTGACACGTGAAACACATTATGAATATGCTGCATGTGAGGTAGTAAGGCTAACTCGTAAGCAACTTTTCCGATTTTCTTCAGTTTCAAATGGACCAACATATCGGGGCTTCAGTTTACCCTTGTTTCCAAATCTACTTAATCCTTTGCATATAAAAACTTTTAATAACATATGCTCTCCTTCTTGGTAGTCCATATCTTTCCTGTCTTGATCTGCATATTTGCGTTGTCGATTTTACCCTACTTCGAGTCGCTTTCTGATAAGCTCGATCTTTTCTTTAGTCTGCTGAATCAGTTCTGAACCTAAGATTTTGCGTTCACCAACTTCATCCCAATACACAGGTGATCTGCATTTCTTTCTGTATAAAGCTTCATAAGGTGGCATTCCAATGCTGACATGATAACTGTTATTATAAGAAAATTCCACTAATGGTAAATTCTCATCCCAACTGTTCAAAATCTATCGTACATACACATAACATATCTTGAATTATTTGAATCGTTCTTTCACTTTGTCCATCTGTTTGTGGATGATAAGCGGTACTCATGTTTAATTTGGTACCAAGGCATTCCTGAAACTGTCTCTAGAATCTTAAATTGAAACGTGGGTCTCGATCAGATGCAATGGATACAGGAACTCCATGTCGCATTATAATTTCTTTGAGATATAAGTGCACTAACTTGTGGAGCGAAAATCTTTCAGTTGATTGGAAGAAAATGTGCCGACTTGGTTAGTCTGTCGATGGTCACCCAAATTGCATCATGATTTGCTCTGTTTCTTGGAAGTCCTACAACAAAATCCGTCACTAGATGTTCCCATTTCCATTATGGAATATCCAGTGGTTGTAGCAATCCGCTTGGACGTTGACGTTCTGCTTTCACTCGTTGGCATGTGTAACATTTACTTACCCACTCAGCTATTTCTTTCTTCAAGTTTGGCCACCAAAAGTTTTCTTTCAAATCTCGATACATCTTTGTATTTCCTAGATGTATGGAATATCTTAAGTTGTGAGCGCCCCTTAAAATTTCTTCCTTTAGTTCTGGCACATTAGGTATCCAAATTCTCGAGGAAAATCATAGAATTCCTTTATCGTCTTTCTGACTTATGATTTCTTTTCCGGTTAGGTTGTCGTCCTCTTGACTCATTACTTCTTCTTGACATCTTCGAATCTTTTCCAACAGTTCTGGATGAAAAGTCATTGCATAGTTCATTTCGGTGGATTCCTCTAGAATACGAACTTCAATTTCTAATTTCTCAAATTCTCTGACCAGCTCTTCTGAAGAAGTCAACATATTCAATCTCTCTTTCCGGCTTAGCACATCTGCTATGATATTTGCTTTTCCTGGATGTAGCTTATTGTAACATCATAATCCTTGATCAATTCTAGCCATCTTTGTTGTCTCATGTTAAGTTCCTTCTGCGTAAAGATATACTTTAGACTTTTATGATCCGTATAAATTTCACACTTCTCGCCGTAAAGATAATGTCTCCAAAGTTTTAATGCGAACACGATTTTTTCTAGTTCCAGATCATGCGTAGGATATTTCTTTTCATGAGGTTTCAGTTGTCTAGAAGCGTATGCAATTACATTACTGTGATGCATCAGTACACATCCAAGTCCTTGATAAGAAGCATCACTATAAATAATAAAATCTCCTTGCTCATCTAGTAGCACAAGTACATGTGCTGTCACCAGTTGGTTCTTCAATTCCTGAAAATTTTCTTCACACTTTTCATTCCATATGAACTTTTCATTCTTTCGAGTCAATTTGGTTAGTGGTGTAGCTATCTTCGCAAATTACTTAACAAATCTTCTGTAATAACCTGCCAATCCCAAGAAACTCCTAACATCTGTCGGTGTCTTTGGTCTCTCCCAATTCAATACTGACTTCAATCTTTACTGGATCAACTTTAATTCCTTCAATGCTGATAACATGGCCCAGAAATTGTACTTCTCTTAACAGAAATCACATTTCGAGAACTTCGCATAAAACAGTTCTTTTCTTAAGATTTCCAAAGCAATGCTCAAATGCTCGACATGTTCTTCTTCGGTTTTTAAGTAAATCAAGATGTCATCAATAAATACAATTATAAATTTATCCAAATATCTCTTGAATACCCTGTTCATCAAATCCATGAATGCTGCTGGCATATTAGTTGAACCGAATGCCATCACAAGAAATTTATAGTGTCCATATCTGGTACGAAAAGCAGTCTTGGGAATATCTTCAGCCTTGATCTTCAATTGATGGTATCCCGACCTCAAGTCTACCTTAGAAAACCATGCGGCTCCCTTTAGATGATCAAATAAATCATCGATCCGTGTTAGAGGATATTTAATCTTGATAGTCAACTTATTCAATTCATGATAATCGATACATAGTCGGATACTGCCGTCTTTCTTTTTCACAAATAATATCGGTGCACCCCATGGGGATACACTGGGTCTTATAATTCATTTATCCAGAAGATCTTGCAATTGTGTTGCTAATTCTTTCACTTCAACCGCTGCCATTCGATACGGAGTTTTCGAAATTAGTTTTGTACCTAACGCTAAATCAATAGTAAATTCAATTTCTCGATCCAGCGGTAATTCTGGAAGTTCATCTGGAAAGACATAAGAAAATTCACACACAACGAGAATATCTTCTATCCTCGGACTTTCCTTTTTAGTATCCACCACATAAGCTAAATAAACTATACATCCTTGTCATAGCAGTCATTTAGTTTACCTCATTGTCAAGAACTTCTTCCGCTGTTTCTCGCCCCTAAATATTACCGTTGCATTTTCCGCAATTCGCAATTTCACTTTCTTATTCGCACAATCAATTTGAGCATTATTACAGGCTAACCAATCCATTCATAGAATAACATCAAACTCTCCTAACTTGAAAGGTATCAAGTCTACAGAGAAATGATGTCCTGTTATTTCGATATCACATTCTGGACATACTCGATCTACAGGAACTTTATCGTCATTCGCTAATTTTATAATTAACGACTCGCCCAATCGTTGAATTTCACAACATATCTTATCGATGAATTCTTTATAAATAAAAGGTATAGTTGCTCCAGAATCAATCAATATCTTTGCATCTATTGAATTCACAAAAAACGTATCTGCAATCACACTTGGACTCTGTACTACCTCATTCATATTCATATTAAAAGTTCTTGCTCTAGGATGACTCTGCTGAGGTGGTGGAGGTAATGTCAATACTTTTGAAACACTAGCTGGCATTGCTGGTCCTCTACAATCTCTGGAAACATGTCCCTTTTTCCGGCACTGAAAATAAGTAACTTATATTCTCCCAGCTGGACATTCATTGGAATAGTGTCCTTTCTGTTTACTGTTAGTCGCTAAACACGCGCTAATAATACACGCAAGTATACGAGTTCGCAAGTAGTATAGAATCTTTTGTAGTTCGTTCCCACAGAGACTGTATTGGTTAACTATATAATTTATGCACCTAAGCAACAATGTATGGTTATTATCCAATGCTAAGACGAATAATAAATTGAGATTATTTATAACTAAGAATTACGCGAACAATTATAACTACGAGAATAAGATTGACTGAATTAATATATATGACAAACATGGGATTCTAACTTCATTAAATACTTCATTCAATAGCCTTATTGTTCTTAACCTTAGCATGCAATGGTGATGACACTAATCAGACAACACGAAATTGATAAACGCCAACTTTCGTTGCACGAGTACCATTCTACCAGACATCCACAAAAGAGATAGAAGCTGAATAGACACCAATTATATGGATACCCTATATGTCTATAGAATTTGACAACATAACGGTTTAAGCACAATTTATCTATCTTGATTACATAGGGCAAGTAAGATGGTTAAAATTACCAATGAATCATGCATGACAAATACATGAACCTATGCTAGCATGGCAAGTTCTAAATTCTTAAATTCACTTTCGCTTCATTAAGAATTAACATACTATCTTATAAGTTCGTGATGCTCATAAGAAGAATATGCACAACCAATACTATGATATCATACAATCACCATATACTAAGGCATCAAACAATTAACTAAAGAAATCCATAAATAAATCCGCTAAACCCCACAATAACAATTAGCCCATAATCGGACTCATCATCAACACGGGGTCCGATGAAATCATGATATATAAAATGTAGTCTTTATACGAATAATTAAACCAAGTATAAACAAGAGTATAGGTTCAGCAAAATAAGAAACAAGCATCCAAATTACAACTCAAAACAAAGATTCACAAGAAAAAACTAGATCGTCTTCGCCTTTATTGAATTAGTGCTAAAGGTCTCTTGTCGTCTTCTCCTTGCGCTCTGGTCAGTCTCTTTATTAAAACAACCTAATATGAATATATATAGCAGCCCTCAACAATCTGGAAGCCTTCCCTTTAAGAATTGTATTAGAAACAAGATTCTTGAATTCGGCATCGGCGTGCGGGCGCGCTGTATTTCTGGAACCCCGGCGCGGCCGCACGCTATTACAGCGCGGGCGCGCCATCCTTCTGGGAAAAACTCAGATTTCTTCTTGAATCTTGCTGCTTCGAGCCGGCTTTCCATGAGCTTTTATTCCAACACCACCTGGACACCAAATTAGCACCAAAACAATGCTAATTCACCTGATTACCTGAATAATGCCTGAAATGCAAAAACACTAGAAAACATATTAAAACACTTAACAACTTGAGTACAAATGCATCAATTCAAAGCTTATTAGAGCATAAATAAGTGTCATAAATGCGACTCAACATACCCCAAACTTGAATCGATGCTTGTCCTCAAGCATAAACAGACTCAAAGAACAAGAAACAAAAATGCATGAATACAACGATCCCAATAGAATAACTCAACCAATCAACAAGCAACATATCAACAAATGCAGTTACTCGCATGAAGATCAATCAAATCATACAAATCAATTTGCAAACTAGAGACGTGCGTGTGTGATGCTTATAGATATTCTATCGCAACTAGATCAATAATCATGACTCACTACTATCAAGGCAATCACAAGGTTATAAATAAAATAAAAAGCTAGACTCAAAATAACTTATAACACTTCAATTCTTATATTGGAGTTTTATACGGATTCATGCTTTTATTCACAATAAAATAACACAAGTATACTTATTTGATCGTGCAATCAGTGAGGTCCACAAAAGACTTATACAATAACACCCATGTAGCGAGCGTTAGGTTAGCGGATCTTAGAGTATAAAAGCCTTAGGTCACTAGGCTCAAAATCCCCTAAGAACTTAATAACTCGAGTACTAAAAATCCCACTCGTGATCAATTATACATAACACTAATTCCTTTTTTTTCATTTTTTCATTTTTTCTTTTTTCTTTTATCTATTATTTTTCTTTTTTCATAATTTCTGAATGAGTGTGTTTCGCTCCATCTCATTCAACCCTAGACTACTCATAAAATATGAGCCGGCTACTAGCCATTTGACACCTAGCCATACAACTAGCAATGAAATCCAATTTCTCCAATTTTTAAATATCCATGTCTTTTATTATTAAGAGAATACCCTAAATTCTAAATATAAACAAATGATTAAACCTCGACAAATCAACAAACCATGATCATGATCTAGCACTCTAGCAACCTATAAGACTTAGTGAAATATAAGTGTCTCTAGCATGCAAATCAACTTAATATGACTTAACATCTCTGAACACGACATCACTACACTAGCATCAATATCGCAAGTCAATCGGAAAAATTATCTAAGGGATCATATTATAATGCAAATGCATGAAACTACATGAATAAAATATCATAAAACTACCAAAATAAAAAAAACTAAAAAACTACATGGCAAAACATGCAACTATATGAACTAAACTATCATGAACATGCAACTATATGAGACTCACAGCAAACATATTCCTTCAACTAATACCCCCAAACTTAAAATATTCACTGTCCTCAGCGAAGGTAATAGTAAGGAATCAGGGATACCTATTCTGAATCAGAATTCCTCACCCTCAAGGGGTGGAGTGTCAGGCGTGTCAGGAGTGGATACACAGAGTCCTCACCAAATACTGGCCACTGAATGTCAACTCCGGTGGCTCTACATGCAGTCCCAAGTGCCTGGGTGAGATCGTGTACAAAATGACTATTGATGCCGTGCATCGCATCCATCCTCCTCACAAGATGCCTATACTGCGTCGAACTCAAACTAGCTCCAATCTCTGCTCTAGATGCCTCCTGTTACTGCTGCGATGGTCCTCCTTCATCTCCTAACTGAGATCTCCATACAGTCCCGCTCGCCTGACCAGCAGCTGGCTTCCCACCAGGTAGATGGTCAAAAGAATACCCAATGCTCCTTCAGTTTGGGCTTGCCTCCATCCCATTCCTGCATCGTAGCCAAAGTAGTGCTATCGATCGGAGCACTCGGAATCTGCAACTGCTCATGTGCGGGCTAATGCACACCAACTTCCACGCATAGCTTTGTCACCACGGACGCATACGGAATAGAACGCGTAGTGCTCCCCCTCAAGAACTTCAAAATCCCCTGAAAGATAACCATCCCCAAATCTATATAATCACCCTGCAGAATGCCCCATAACATCCGTGCACACTTCACAGTAACCTCATGCACATGCGAAGATGGCATGATATTAGCACGTATAAAAGCGTTCCATGCACAGGCAAACATGTTCATGCCGGATGCCGGGAATGTAGAATACTCGGATACTGCGCCCCTCTTGATCTTCCAGTGAGTGTCGGGCCGACACAGAGTAGCAACAATGAGATAAAGATCAAACTCCTCTGGAGTCTTATCGTTCCAGGTATCCTGCCCGGGCTTCCTCTCGGGCTGTTCAATCACAGTCCTGATAGCCTCTATACTATAATCCACCGTCCTCCCTCGCACCATAGTAAAGCCATTTTTCTCGGCCTTGGCATTTGTATAGAACTCACGAGCCACACTCATAGGCACAACAACTTGTGCCTCACAAAAAGGAACCCAACCCATCTAAAGAATCATCTCCAAAAGCTTATCATCGTTCCCTGATGGCAGAAAACCTCGCTCCTTGATGATTGGCTTCGAAAGAAGCATCGTGTACTCCTCCTCAGCTCCAGGAGTAGAAAACCTGGGCCTCACACCACTCTCAGTTGAAGAATTGGTGGTGCTACTTCCAACTTGTGTTCTTTGTCTCTTGGGTGCCATAGAATTGATTAGAGAGAATAAGAGTTGTGTTTGAGAGAGAATTTGTGTTTGAGAGTTTGTGAATTGGTGAAGAAGTTTATGTATGGGCTGTATGTATATATAGGTGGTGAAAAGAGAATTAATATGGAATAGAAGTGGGATTTGATTATGGGAAAAATGGGAGTAATGGGTTTGATTTGGAGAGGAAATTATGGGATGTGGGGGAGTAAAATCCGGTTAGGAATTGATTTTGAGACAAAATTCCCGTTTCCTTTTATTTTTTTCCAGAGTCGGGACACGGCACGGCCGCGCGCTGGGACGGCACGGGTGCGTGCCGGCGCACCGTGTTTCTGTGTAAATGGTGTGACCGCGCGCTGGGACAGCGGGGGCACACCAGGCTTCTGTAGTCAGACCTGAATTTTTTTCATTTTTTGATTTTTTTCTGATTTTCTCTTTTCTTCTTGCTTCCTCTACTTACTAATGTACAACAAACTTGGGTTGCCTCCGAAGAAGCGCTTCTTTTACGTCGCTAGCTCGACGTAGAATCTTGAGATCAAGTGGACAATTAAACGGCACTAACCACCTCGCGGGTTGCCGTATCACCATAATAATGCTTCAACCGTTGACCATTTACCTTGAATGCGTGGCCCGTATCATTCTCAAAAATTTCCACCGCTCCATGTGGAAACACAGTTTTGATTATGAAGGGCCCTGACCATCTTGACTTCAACTTTCCAGGAAAAAGATGAAGATGAGAGTTGAATAAAAGAACTTGTTGCCCTGGCATAAATTTCTTGAGCACTAGATCCCTATCGTGCCACCTCTTGACTTTCTCCTTATATATTTTGTTGTTCTCATAAGCTTGAAGTCGAAACTCGCCAAGTTCATTTATTTGAAGCATCCACTTCTTTCCAACCGCATCCAAGTCCGGATTCAATTTCTTCAAAACCCAATATGGTTTATGCTCGAGCTCCACAAGCAAATGACACACCTTACCATATACCAACTGAAACAACGACATTCCCAATAGAGTCATATAAGCTGTTCTATACGCCCAAACAGCTTCATCAAGCTTCAAAGACCAATCCTTCCTTGATGGACATACCATTTTCTTCAAAATATGCTTGATCTCTCTGTTAGATACCTCATCTTGACCATTTGTATGAGGATGATAAGCCGTAACAATGCGACGATTCACATTATACCTTTTCATCATAGCATTAAATTTGCGATTGTAAAAATGCGACCCCTCATCACTGATTATGACTCTTGGAGTTCCGAACCTTGTGAAAATTTGCTTATGAAGAAAATTAAGCACCACTTTTGCATCGTTCGTTGGCAATGCCTTAAGTTCAACCCATTTCGACACAAAATCAACCGCCAACAAGATATACTGATTGTTACAAGATGAGACAAATGGCCCCATGAAGTCAATTCCCCAAACATCGAAGATCTCAACCTCGAGAAGCACATTAAGAGGCATCTCATCCCTCGTAGACATATTACCCACACATAGACATCGATCACATTTTAAAACGAACTGATGAACATCTTTAAATAATGTTAGCCAAAAGAAACCTGCTTGAAGAACACGAGCTGCTGTCTTTTCTCCACTATAATGTCCTCCATAAGCCGTTGAGTGGAAATCTCGCAAGATCCCCCCCGTTTCGCTGTAAGGAATACATCTCCTGATGATTTGGTCAGCTCCTTGGTGAAAAAGAAATGGCTCATCCCACATATACCACTTCAATTCATGAAGAAATTTCTTCCTTTGAGCATAAGATAAGTTGGGAGGCATGATATTACTCACAAGGTAGTTAATAATGTCTGCAAACCACGGCTCTTCTTCTTGTACTCCAAATAGCTGCTCGTCAGGAAAAGACTCATTTATCAATGTCTTATCCAATGAAGTAGCATCAGGATTCTCTAAATGCGAGAGATGATCAGCAACTTGATTTTCAGTTCCTTTTCTGTCCTTGAGCTCTAGTTCAAATTCTTGGAGCAAAAGAACCCATCGAATCAATCTAGGCTTCGAGTCCTTCTTTGAGATGAGATATCGAATGGCGGTGTGATCAGTGAAAACTGTCACCTTAGTCCCAAGTAGATAAGATCAAAATTTCTCAAAACCATAGACAATAGCCAAAACTTCTTTCTCCGTAGTAGTGTAATTTAGTTGAGCACCATTTAGGGTCTTACTAGCGTAGTAGATCACATGAAATATGTTGTTCTTTCTTTGCCCAAGAACTGCTCCAACTGCGTAGTCATTTGCATCGCACATCATCTCAAAAGGCTCATTCCAATCAGGTGCAGTTATGATAGGTGCCATAATTAAACTCTTCTTCAATGTCTCAAAAGCTGCAAGACAATCGTCATCAAATTTAAAAGGAACATCTTTCTCTTATAGACTGCACAAAGGCTTTGAAATTTTCGAGAAATCCTTGATGAAACGCCTGTAGAAACCCGCATGACCAAGAAAACTACGAATTCCCTTAACAAAAATTGGTGGAGGAAGATTCTCAATGACCCTCACCTTGGCCTTGTCCACCTCTAGGCCTTTATTAGAAACCTTGTGCCCGAGAATAATGCCCTGACGCACCATAAAATGACATTTCTCCCAATTGAGAACCAGATTAGTCTCAACACACCTCTTGAGAGCGTGTCCTAGATTCTGCAAACATTCATCAAAAAAATTGCCAAAGACTGAGAAGTCGTCTATGAACACCTCCACATTCTGTCCAATTATGTCAAAAAAGATGACCATCATACATCTCTGAAATGTGGCTGGTGCACCACACAGACTAAAAGAAACTCGTCTGAAGGCGAAAGTACCAAATGGACAAGTGAAAGTAGTCTTCTCCTGATCTTCTGGAGTGATACAAATCTGATTGTAACCCGAATAGCCATCCAGAAGACAGTAATACTCATGACCGGCCAACCTGTCAAGCATCTGATCAATGAACGACAATGGGAAGTGGTCCTTCCTAGTGGCTTTGTTCAGCTTCCGATAGTCCATGCAAACTCCCCACCCCATGACTGTCCTTGTCAGAATAAGCTCATTCTTCTCATTTGCTACCACAGTAATTCCACCTTTCTTTGGTACACATTGAACCGGGCTTAAGCATGAACTGTCATAGATAGGATAGATGATCCCGATATCTAGCCACTTCAGAATTTCTTTCTTCACTACTTCCTTCATGATATGATTAAGTCTTCTTTGCTGCTCGACTGTAGGCTTGCTACCTTCCTCTAGCAGAATTTTATGCATACAGTAAGAAGGGCTGATCCCCTTGATATCTGCTATAGTCCATCCAATTACCGATTTGAAATCTCTCAGAATCCTCAAAAGCTTTTCCTCATCACTACCTGAAAGGTCAGATGCAATAATAACAGGCAGAGTAGATGCATCAGCTTCCTAAAATCAAATAACGAACAAAGAGTTTTTAACTCTAACGGAAGGCCAAAATTACTCTCAAAATTATTCTTCCAACTATAAGAGTAACTATCCGTCAATGAGCTACAATAAAGGCAAAGGCAATCAAAATATAAATACCTATAGTAATGCCAATATCTCTACAAACCATCCTGTTTACACTCCTCCAAAACCTAAAGATCCATCTCCGGAAGAAACACAAGATGTCTGTTTCGAGTGTAAACAACCCGGTCATTATAAAAGAGAATGTCCTAAACTTTTAAAGGGACGAAGTCTCGTGGCCGAAAATGGTTGGGATCTAAGTGAAGATGAAGAAGCTCCGGAAGCTAGTGAAAAAGTGGTCAATCTATGCTTAATGGCTCTCGGAGATGAAATTACCTCAACAGGAAATCTCCTCTTCAAATTAAGAGGTAACATCTAACTATGTCTCAATTAAATCTTTATTTGATGAATCTAATTTATCTCTCGTAGATATGAATAAGCATGATTTAATTGAACTTGTAGTAAGTTATAAAAAGAAATATAAAAATGTTGAACAAAGGTTTCACTTGCTATGGTCCGAGAAAATGAAAATCGAGGAAATTCATCATACTCAAAATAAAGAATATACTCGAATGATGGACTCAAAAGTACACGATGAGAATGAGATTACATCTCTAAAAGATCAAAACCATCTCATCAAGATTGAGGTAAATAAACTTCAAGAAAATATACTCAATCTTGAGTCGGAGAATATATCATTAATTCTCAAAGACAAAGAGATGGAATGTGAAAAGATACAATTGAATGATAATATTTGTAAACTTCACGTTGATCTATTGAACTTAAAGATTCTAAATGAATCAAATGTTCAAGAAAAAGAAACATCCTATAAAGACAATCTTGATAAAGAAAAGGAGCTATTAAAAACCAATGAGCTTAAAGGTGAAGCTCTATGGTTAAAAGAAGAAAATTATAAACTCATAGGTCAAGTTAAGGATCAAGAAAGAATCCTTAACAACAAGATTGATGCCTTAAAGAAAGAAAATAAAAATCTTGAAGAAGTCATTCAAAGATTTAAAAAAGGCAATAAGATGTTGGATCAAATGGTGCATACAAAAACCTCATACAATCATGAAAGTTTGGGATATAATAAGAATTCTCCTCCTAAAGAAATACTCGGAGATTTGTATCACCAATAAAGACTTCACCCGAATCACCATCTTATAAATGTTCTTATTGCAATAAAATGGGACATACCATTCAATATTGCAAATTCAAGAATGGTGAAATTAAAGGGAAGCATGTATGGATTCACAAGGAATCATACAAGAAAGATGATAAATATATGCCTTAAAAAAATATGGAACATAAAAATAAAAGGCAACAATGGTCTCATCAACCTACTATGTTTCAAAATAGAAACACACAGTATCATGTAAATTGTAATGCATTTAAAAGGCAACAACCTATTAGTAGAAATGCTTATGCTACTTACCATGTTAATAATAGATATAATATTTATCATGCTCCATCAAGATTTCATGATAGCTCTAGGTATTATCAACCTCAAACTAGGTCGTATGCATCTAGAAATATTTATATGCCAAATGATAATTATACCATGCCTAGATTCTTTCATAAATCAAATGTTATATATGATGTACTAACCCCAGGACTCTCAAGACAAAGGGGTACCTATAAATTTAATTAATCATGGTTGTAGGTTTGTCTTGCCACGAAACAAGATATATGGTACCTTGATAGTGGATATTCAAGACATATGACCGGTAATAAGTCACTCTTGAACAACATTAAAAAGGTTACCGTGGGGAGCGTAATGTTTGGTGATAGTAGTAAAGGAAACATTGTCGGCATCGGAGATATCGGAAATGGGAAAGTTAATATTTCTGACGTTCAATTGGTCACCGGGTTAAAGTACAATCTTCTCTCCATTAGTCAATTATGCGACAATGGTTACAAGGTAATTTTCTAGACTACTCATTGTTCTAACCAGATAAATTTGGAAAGTTCGTTCTCACTTGCCCCGGAAATAAAAATGTTTATACATGTGACATGAGCAAGCAAGTGAACGTGTGCCTAATCACTATAAATGATGATCCATTGCTCTGGCATCGATGATTATGACATGCTAACATGAAATTGATAAAGAATATATCAACTAAAGACCATGTCCGAGGCATAGCAAAACTAAACTATCATAAAGATCATACTTGTGAAGCTTGCGCAGTTGGTAAACAAATCCGAGCTTCTCACAAAACAAAGTTTATGGTATCTACCTCGAGACCTCTCGAGCTACTACATATGGATCTTATTGGTCCGGTTCCAATACAAATACGTTGGAGTTGTGGATGATTATTCATGATTTATATGGACTGAATTTCTCAAAGCCAAAAGTGATGCTTTTAAATCCTTCTCATCTTTATGTAAAAGGATTCAATATTAACAAAAGAAAACCATAGTCTATATAAGGACTGATCATGGTAAAGAATTTGAGAATTCTAGTTTCACCAACTTTTGTGATGAACATTGCATCACACATGATTTTTCCGCTCCATACACTCTTCAATCCAACGGAGTAGTTGAATCCAAGAAATGGCTAGCACAATGCTAAATGAATATCGTTGACCTAAATATTTTTGGGCTGAGGCTATGTCAACCGCTTGCCATATTTTAAATCGGGTTTTTCTATGACCTATAAAATAAAAGACTCCTTACGAGCTATATTTTGGAAAGAGTACCTTACAAAGTTTGATCCTAAATCAAACGAAGGTATATTTCTTGGATACTCGAACAACAGTAAAGCTTACCGAGTGTTTAACCTCAAATCGCTTGTGGTGGAAGAATCTATGAGTGGCGCTTTTGATGAAAGTAAACCACCGGAAAAATATAAAGATCTTGTTGACCAAGAAAATGTTGAACAAGATGATATTGAAAAGGTTATTCGACAATTTGAAAATATGGATCTCGGGACTCCCGTACATAAAATCCATTAGAGTTGGACGAATAGGAAGATGAACTTCCTAAAGCAATTCCCATTATAAAAAGTCATCCACTTGATAATTGTTATGAATATGTTGTACACTTGATGATTACCTAAACAAAATATCTAAGTAGATTTTACTTAGTGAAATAATGTAGCACTCGACGGATAAGAATTATAGTCCCAACGGATAACTCAGGTTGAGTACCGACGGATGAGTAATTTATTATCCATCGAGTGAGTAGCTTATATAATGATAAGTTTGTAGCACAGTGTTGTATGCACCTTTGTATAGAATCTGTAGTAGCATATAAGTCATGTTGACTTTAACTAGATATGCAGAATAGGTTGATTAACTGTACATAAGCAATGTCTTGTAATTCTGTATAAGTGAAATGAAGTCAAGTGCCAAAATAGCTATCAACGGATGCTTAACAAAGCTTCGACGGATGATCAAATGACTTTGAACGGATGTTCAAAATAGCAGTCGACGGATGATCAAGTAAGTCATCGACGGATGATCTGAAAGTCGATGGATGATAATATCAAGATTCAAACATCAGTTGAACAGTGAAAGCTGACACACAGCCATCGAGATTGGATACAAACACTGTGGAAGCCTATTAACTGGGTAATAGAGGACGAAAAGCAGCAAAGATCAAGACTGTTAGATTTTATATTTATTCAGTTCTTTTGACTTTGTAATCTTGGTAATATATATAAACCAAGAGAGTAGCAAATAGAAAAGAACTAAGAAAACTAAGTTAGCTTAGAAACAAACACAGAGAAATCTTTGTAAGCACTATCTTTAGCATTTCCTGTGTTCTTAGTTGTTTTATCTTGTAAAAGCAGCTGTGAGCATTTCTGCACACAGAGTTCTCTCGATATATTAATATATATCTCTGGTGGAATTGTTTAAATCCATCAGAAAGTTTTTAAAGACTCTTGTTTTTAATTACTCTTATTTTGATTCATTAAAGTTTACGCATTGTGCTAATCAAAACAGATATATCTATAATTGAGTTGAACATTTTTATTTCAAGAAAAAGGTAAAGAATTCCATTCAACCCCCCTTCTGTAATTCTTGCTATATTGTTAAGGGACTAACAATTGGTATCAGAGCAAGCTCTTAATCTACAAAGAGTTTAAAGATCAAAACAATTCAGCAAGATGAACAAGAAAGATGTTGGAATCAAGATTCCTTTTCTGGATAAAGATAATTACCATCATTGGAAGGTAAAGATGCATCTTCATATGCTTTCTCAAGATGAGGCCTATGTGGACTGCATAGAAAGAGGCCCTCATGTTCCAATGAGAGCTGCAACAGGAAATGAACCATCAGTTCCAAAGCCTAGGCATGAATGGTCTGATCCTGATCTTGAACAAGTCAGGAAAGATAAAAAGGCCATGAACATTCTGTTCAATGGTGTTGATGCAGATATGTTTAATAACATCATCAACTGCAAGACTGCCAAGGAAGTTTGGGACACAATACAGATTATCTGTGATGGTACTGAGCAAGTAAGAGAAAATAAAATGCAGCTCCTGATTCAGCAATATGAGCATTTTCACAATGAAGAAAGTGAGTCACTCACTGACATTTTTAGTAGATTCCAAAAGCTACTAAATGCTCTTAAATTGCATGGAAGAGTCTATCAGACTAAAGACTCCAATCTGAAATTTCTCAGATCTCTTCCAAAGGAATGGAAACCAATGACAGTCTCATTGAGAAACTCACAAGATTATAAGGAGTTTACTTTGGAGAGACTGTATGGCATTCTGAAGACCTATGAGCTTGAAATAGAGCAGGATGAAAGAATGGAGAGAGGAAAGAAGAAAGGAGGATCCATTACATTAGTTGCTGAACTGGAAAAGGAGAAGGAAGTGAAGATGAAACTATGGAATCAACTTCAAAGGCTTGTGAAAGCAAGGGTAAAGGGCTAGCTGCAGAAAGTGAAGATTCTTTGAGTCAAGATGACATGGAGGACATTGATGAGCACCCAGCATTCCTTTCAAGAAGATTTGCCAAGCTCAAGTTCAAGAAGAACTTTGGAGCTGCCAAGCCAAATAGAAACATGGTGGATAAGTCAAAATTCAAGTGTTTCAAATGTGGCTTGGCAGGGCATTTTGCAAATGAGTGTAGAAAGTCAGATTCTAGTAAGAAGAGATTTGAGTCTGTGGATTATAAGCAAAAATACTTTGATCTACTCAAACAGATGGAAAGGGCTTTTATTACACAAGAGAATGACTGGGCAGCTGATGGTTTGGATGAAGATGAGGAGATCAGCTATGTCAATCTAGCCCTTATGGCCAAGTCTGATGAAACAGAGACAAGTTCCTCAAGCAATCAGGTAATTACTACAAACCTTGCACATTTATCTAAAGCTGAGTGTAATGATGCAATAAATGACATGTCTACATAATTGTATCATTTGCATGTTACACTTAAGTCCCTCACTAAAGAAAATGCTAAAATCAAAGAAAACAACTTGTTTTTGAGTGAGAGGAATAATGTGCTTGAGTCTCAGTTTGTTGAGTTTGAGTCTTTGAAAAAGGAAGAAATTTTAAAGAAGCAGCTCGATCGTGAACAGGAGGTGATTAAAGCATGGAAAACATCCAGAGATGTTCATGCTCAAATCACCAAGGTTCAAGGAATTGAGTCCTTTTGTGATGAAGCCTGGAAAAAGGATAAGGAGAAACTAGAACCTATTTTGGTAGATGGATTGCTGACAGATATAGACTCGACGGATGATGAGGACTATCCGTCGGATAACAAAATGTGTTATCCGTCGAATGATAAAAATCCTCATCCGTCGGCTGTGAACAAACCCATTAGTAAAGCCAAATTAATCAAGCTAAATGAAAAGTATGGGTCTGTTTCCAAGAACTTTGTTTCAGGGGAGTCAAGTCAAGCCAAGAAAGGGAAGAAGGCTAATGTTCGTCACATGACTGTCAAACAGTTGAGTGACAGACTTGAGAAGATAGAGGTAAAAACATAAACTAAAAGGAAAAACAATAGGAATGGTAAAGTAGGGATTAACAAACATAACAACTACACACCTGACAAATATGCTCCTAGAAAAATCTGTGTTAAATGTGGTAGTGTAAATCATTTGTCTGTTAATTACAAATCTGCCATGCCTGCTCCCATGTCTGTTCAGCCTCAATTCTCTAACATGAATGCCATGCCTCCTATGCCTGTTAATGCTATGCCTACACAGAACATGAATGCACAGTTTGCTAATATGCCATTTGCACCTAATCCATATTATGCTGCATACAATATGCCTCAAATGCCATTTAACATGCCTTACTGGAATAACATGTTTGCACCAAGCATGCCATTTCCTGTTAGCCATAACATGCATAATAATTCTGTAGCATCTAGTGCTTTCAAAGGCCCAACTCAAATGACTAAGAAAGAATCTGAAATTCCCAAGTCAAATGAGTTAAAACCTAAGAAACAGAAGAAGAAAGCTAACAAGGCAGGACCCAAGGAAACTTGGGTACCAAAATCAACTTGATTTGATTTTGATGTGTGCAGGGAAACAGAAAGAATCTTTGGTACTTGGATAGTGGTTGTTCAAGACACATGACTGGTGATTCTACCCTGCTCACAGAGTTTAAAGAGAGAGCTGGCCCAAGTATCACTTTTGGAGATGACAACAAAGGTTATACTGTGGGATATGGCTTGATTTCAAAGGACAATGTCATCATTGAAGAGGTTGCCTTAGTAGATGGTCTCAAACACAATCTGTTGAGTATCAGCCAGCTTTGTGATAAAGGCAACTCAGTAACCTTCAACAAAGAAACCTGTGTTGTGATTAATAATCAAAACAACAAAGTGGTTCTCACTGGTGTGAGAAGAGGAAATGTGTATCTAGCTGACTTCAACTCAAATAAAGCAGAATCTGTAACTTGTCTTCTCAGTAAAGCAAGTCAAGATGAAAGTTGGCTATGGCACAAGAAGCTATCCCATTTGAACTTCAAGACCATGAATGAGCTGGTAAAGAAAGAGCTAGTTAGAGGCATTCCTCTGGTGGAGTTTACAAAGGATGGACTGTGTGATGCCTGCCAAAAGGGGAAGAAAATTAAAGCATCATTCAGGAAGAAACTTGATTCAGCAATTGAAGAACCTCTGCAACTGCTTCACATGGATTTGTTTGGACCAGTCAATGTTTTGTCAATCTCAAAGAAAAGATTTTGCCTAGTAATTGTAGATGATTTCTCAAAGTTCTCTTGGACCTATTTCCTAAAGTCCAAAGATGAAGCTAGTGAAATCATCATCAATCACATAAGGCAAGTTAACAATCATCCTGATTTCAAAGTTAGAAGAATCAGGAGTGACAATGGAACTGAGTTCAAGAACTATGTCATGAGAGCATTCTGTGAGGAAAATGGGATCCTACATGAGTTTTTGTAATATCCGGGATATATCGTGTAATTATTTTTGCTAATAGATAATTATTATATGTATTCAGTATCTATTCTATGAATTATTTGTTAAGTGTTAAAAATGTTTGAATGTTTAAAAATGTTATTAATTGAGTATTTCAATTTTTTTATGTCCAAAATAAAATATAGATAATTGTCATATCTTCCTAATTATTTTTATGTTAATTTATAAATTTATAGGAATCATATGGATTTTTTTTAAACGCTTGTTCCGGGTATTTAAAACCTATTTTATAAAAACGGGAACCAACCACCGTTAACCGTTTTTACGTTTTAGAACCCGAAACTCTTCCAAGAACTCCTTCCTAACCTAATTGCAATATTCCGAGCATTTTCCATGTTTCGACTTTTTCGATCCGGCGTACGGTTTGTCCTGCGCGGGTCCCGGCGCAACATTTTCGATACAATATTCGTTTCGGTAAATCAATAAAACCCGTATTTTCGATAAACGGGAGCTTTTTATTAAACTATCCCAATTATCACCTCATAGTACGTGTAACCAGGCGCTGAGACCAAGACCGCAGTACAAATTGTACTGATTTGGATAATTATCCCGAAAACCGATACCGTTTGGATCAGTTTTTATAAATAAATGTACCGTTTTATATCCGGAATGATCCAACGGGATACTAATTCCCCGTAATTATAAATAGCCTTTTACCGTATTTTATTTCGTATCAAAATCATTTGCAGACAGATAATTATATAATTTTTACAGAGAAAAATCATATATTCATAAACCTTTCTGAGAATCAAACCACAAATTCAAGGTGTTAGTGAAATCCGTTTGGAAAGTTGGAGTAACCAATTTGAAGGTCTCAAGGAGTACTATCAGATTCCAGGACCTGTTTTACTGCAGAATCAAAGGTTGATTTTTTATAAATTTAATTATTTTCGAATTATTTTCATGAAAAATATGAATTTTTGTTCGGATGATTGTTTGTATGATTTGATGATTGCATGTTGTAGAGCTTGTTTTACTGATGATTTTGGTATATTATACGTCTGATTTGGAGTCCAATAACATGTTCAAATTTGAGTTTGATTTTCGAATTTCAAAATTAGGGTTTATAACCCGTATGAATGTTCTTAATTGAAATTTGGGGGTTTCTTATTCTGGAATAGATTGATGTTGTGATATAGTGGATTGTGTTCTCTGTAAAATTTGCAATCCAGTCGTATAAGTTTCATGAATCAACGAGGTCTGTAGAGAAGGGAGTTGTGTTTTGAATATTTCCGAAGTTCGCCGGAAACTGGCAAACTTCACGGCCAAATTCCGGCCAACTCAGAGATTGTTAGATCGATTTGATTGCATGGTTATGTTCCTGGTAATCCGTAGATGTGATCTGGAGCTTGTGGTAAGGTGAGGAGGCCGGAATCGTGTTCTCCGGCCGCCCCTGTGTTTTCCGGCGACTGGACTGCAAAATTGCAGTCTAGTCCCTGTAGTTTTGTAGATGATGAAGTTTAGTCCCTGAAGTTTCCAGACTTTGCAAAAATTGGATTCCTGTTTTAAAAATGTTTAAAAATCATATTTCCTATTTATTTTTATTATAAAAATCCGTTTTTAATTTCTGAAAATTATAAAAAATTATTATTTTAATTCCGAAAATTATTTTTAATTCACAAATAAATCTGAATTAATTAGTTAATTAATTTCAGTTAATTTTTAATTGATTAATTAGTCAATTAATTTGAAAATTAATTGCTTAATTGATTTAATTAATTATTAATTACTTTTTAATTAATTATTTAATTAGATTTAATTATTTAAAAATGATTTAAAAATTTCGAAAAATAGTTTCGAGCTTTAAAATATTATTCTAAATTATTTTCAAGGCTCGATAATTATTCTAAAATTGTTTCGGAGCCAAAATTGGCCAACCGAACCCTGTTTATTATTCAAAAATTGATCCAACGACCCGTTTTAATTCCGAAAAATGTTTTAAAAATTATTTTAAATACCAGAAAACCTATTTATGACCCGAAATGTCTCTATAAATGATATGTCATTGATTATGTGATGTATTATGTGTGATTTGTTGATTGACTGTCGGTTTATATATTCGATGATTACTGTTTATGGCATAACTTTCAATCCGTTAATCGGATTTGTGTGAAACGAAGGGTAGATAAAAGTATGTGTTGAACAAAATCGTATGAGTGGAATATTGATAGATACTTATGATGCCTAGCAGAGTAAGCAAGGCGTAAGAAAGAGAAGCAGGTGATCAGAAAATAGAATTGACATGTAGAAATTACAGCAAATGAGCAGAGATTAGAAGCGAGGCATTGAGAAACAGATGAATGGTGGTTGAATAGAGTCGTAGACACGTACAAGTGAGGTTGGAATCAATTATGATAAGGCAAGTACTTCTAAACCTTTCTCGAGATTTATTGCAAATATTTCTAAATTCTCTTGTGACCTATTGTTAATATTCAAAATAGCTCTCTTTTATATTGGAAATACTTTGAATCCTCCAGCCTTGAACCTGAGCCACATCATTTGATCTTTGAGCCGTAAGCCTTATTCTTTGTGAACCATTTCTTGTGGATTTACCAAATATTAAACCACACAAATACGATACTACTCCACAAATATATATCCATCATATACCAAACACTGCAACAAAATTGTTTAGATATATAAAAACTTTTATACTTAACCATACCTTGTGATATCAAAGCACTAAAACTTTGGAAAAACACTATTCATCTAATACCCGATTATCCTACCGGCTGAAGGCCACTTCTTTTATGTATTTTGACATACCCTTTTTGGTAACTATGAACTTTTACCATGCTCTTTTACAAATGTTTTATGGTTATTGATTATGATCTCGTTTTATTGAACTCTATTGTTTATCATATTGAAATGCTTTAGAATTGGATAGTTTTCTTTGTATGGACCAGATTCGTGGTCAGACCATATCGATGTTCAAGTTAGGCCAATGTGTGCCTTGGATCCAGTAGTTAGAGCAGTGTTGTGTGCTTTGCTCGGGGTTAGTGCGTGACTGATCAGCAGCCTAACCTTGGTTTAAAAACTTAAAAGGAATAATCCAATTCTATTGATTGTTTAACAAGAAACTTGATTCCTTTGAATCATCTCATTTATTATTGTCTAACCTCAGTTATTGATAATATGACTTGCTGAGCTAGTTAGCTCACTCTTGCGAATCTTTTTATATATTCTACAGTTAAGAAGGATACGGTTGATAGCAAGGTTTCCCAGTTCAATGTTCGAGCTAGGATTCCAGATTATGATTGATCGAGCTAGCAGGAGCTTATGGCAGTAGTGAGATAGCAAGGTTGTAAGAATGATTTTATTATCAATTGTAAGTTAAATTAGTTGGGATTTGGTACGATATAATAATTAAGGTTGTGGCTTGTTTTCATACTTTAACCTGTTGCGATCCGTGGTTTTGTGAAGCAGGGTCATTATAAATAATATTTCTTATACAGGTTGATATATTATGTTTGTGTTGTGGACCCCAAACTTCTGACCCGGGTTTGGAGGGCGCCATAGGTTGGTATCAGAGCTACAGGTTATAAGTCACTGAAACAAGCCTAGATTGTCGGGATTGGGTAGAGGGTTAGGATTAGGAATAGGAAATAGAAAGATAGGTCATTGTGAGGTTGAGTGCGACTGTATAGTAGGTCTCCGGCACGGTTCGTGTTGCGATTCGGGATTCTTGACTAGCGACGTGATATCCAGGCAACGGCAATGGCAGATCCTGATTTCCCTGCATCAACTGATCTTTTGGAACCTTCCGATTAAGGATTGTTATCTTCTCCCAGATTCGATTTGCGCCTTGTTCTCCATCAGTATTAATGGTATTACTTTCTGTTATGACAATTGCGCCTCTCCAAGTGATTCAACGCTATTCTATCATCTCTCGATATGAGACTATCTATTCAAGAACCTTCATTTGCTTATTCTTGTTCTTTTGAACATTCAACTATGAATGTATCTTTTCTGTCTATTATACACCATATTCTACATCCTTAGTTTAAAAACCTTTCTACCGAAACAACAGCGTTTACGAGAAGGGACGCGATAGCGGCAGTAAACGGTGAGTATTGAGATATAAATTAAGGTGAGAAGGAGTTTAGAAAGAAGATTCAAGTGTTCTGGAGGATGGCTGTATCCGGTTAAAAGAAGCTATTAGTAATTAGGCCACTCATGACTAGCTTGTGGAATGGAGTAGATAAGTGTTGAAGAAAGAGGGTTAGAGGAGATGAGGGATCTGAAGATTTCTTGAAATTAATGATGTTGTAATGATGTGATATTAGCTGACTTGTTGACTATGGGATAGTCTGTTCCACTCAATGATTGCAAAGTGGTTAACGGGAGTACTACCAGTATGGGAGCCTTAATGTGAAGCTGCGAATAAGATAACATGCAACGACAGTTGAAGTTTACATCGATTAAGGAAGATAATAGACCCAATGAAGGAGAGGGAGATAAATGGAAGTGAATGGACCTTTGAGTGATCATTTCTTTAACTTGGTATTTGGTCATAAGAAGGACAACAACCAACTCATATAGTGAGGACAACCAGAGGTGTGATTTTCAAAATTTTCAAAATTTTTAACAAGTTTTCGAAAAAGATTTTTCCTCACAACATTTCTAAAAGCCTTTTCGAATAAAATAAGTTTTAAACATCGGTTGTCAAGTTACTACTTGAGTTTCTTGTTTGTCAAAAGGCTCGGATTAGCTGGAAGGATATTATTTTAGATTTAGTATTGTTAATTCAGAGGACGAAGTAATCTGCGATTATGAGGAAGTTGGTTATTCCTAACAAGAAGGTACAAATATTGTTTGATAAGATTAACAACAAAACCAGCGTATGGAATAACTATTCATCCAATTACTGGGATTATCAGAGTTCGAAGAATTCATTGATTAAACGGAAGCCTGAGCATGACTGAAGAAGATTGGGAAAATTTTCAGACTCTTCTAAAGGAAGAATATTATTAATAAAATGATCATTATGTTGAATGATTTACGGTTATTCCAAATTTGAAAGAGGAAACTCAAGGTTATCTGATAAGAGCGCCATTATGATCAATCAAACTCGAAAGATGAATACAAGTTAAATGTGGATGGTGATCAATGGTATCATTCTTGTCCTCAACATTATATCGTATATTCCTTTTTAAATCCTAAAAATGTATGAACTCCTTTTCTTAATAAATTCTTTCTGATAACATCAAAACGGAGAATTTTGCATTCCTTTCAAATTTAATTGTTCCCCTCGGGTTTTGCTTTCTGATTGGGATAAACAGTGTTATGATGAAACACTTTGTTGGAATGACAAAGAGTCGGGTGGGACGCCACCTAATCATGTGCTGTATGCCACACGGTATGAAAGACTGGCCATCTTCAGTACTAATGTGGTTGTCTCATTCATATTCAAATCATTACTTCTTCTTTCTCTTCAACTCTACGTTTATTAAAATTGTGAATCCTTCTATTTGTTTCGTTGTACCGTTGTTCTTTGCGAGAGTTTTTCAAACAAAAGTTAACGTATTATACACTCAGCGGGCAAAGTCTCATCTACCTCGCATGTATGGGAAGGAAACAAGGGCATATGGTGAAAATTACAAATCACTGTCCCTAGCCCGGGATGCCTTAACAGTTAAGGGAATCTACTTCAATAAGGGATACGTCTCCGAGAACGAGAATTTGTGATATGTTATTTAGAATATGGATATGATGACGTGGAAGATTATTGCGGATACCTCATGCGTTAAAGTATTAAAAGATATGGGAGCAACTTGATCATATATTTCTCAAGGTTTTATTGATAAGATGAATTATCCTGTCGAATCAATAAGTCTAGGACTAAAGGACTAGCAAATTAAGAACGTGCAGTCATTAATATGTAAGTACCAATGACGGAATCGATATTTCTGGCATTAAGATGTGAAGAATTGATATCATTTGAGATAAGAAGATTTGATATTATTATAAGGAGTGGATTAACTATTCAAGTGTGATGCCCAGGTAAACCGTCGTGACGGAAGATAGTTCTGGAGACGCCAAAGGAGAACAGGAAGAAGTTTAAAGGACAAAGGAAAGTAAAGAATTTGTTAAAAATAATTTAAGATTACAGTGACCAAAATATAAGTGCTATGGCGATTATAAATAAGAGTTAGGAGCAGACCGAACTTGAAGATTTTATAGTATCAAGACATATTTCCAGATGAGTTACCAATATTTCCTTTAGATAAAGAAAATGTGTTTATGATTGATTTAGTACGTGAAATGAAGCCAGTGTTCAAAGCCCCGCGCAGAATGGCACCAGATAAAATGAAGAAGTTACCAGAGCAAATGCATGAGATGATTAAAAGAAAAAGCAACTGGACCTAGCGTACCCCCTTAAAGTGCATCGGCACGATGTGTTAATAAGAAAGATGGAAGGGTGAGATTATGTGTTAGCGAAAGCTCAACAAGTTTACTCTCAAGAGCAGATATCTGTTACCTCGAAACCAATGATTTGTTTAACTAAATGAACTAAGCAAGGTATTTTTATAAGATTGATTTAAGACTGGGTATATTACCAAGTGAAGATTGAACTTATGGACATATCAAAAATGATTTTCAGAACTCCGTACTGTTGTTATAAAATTCTAGAAATGTTAGTGGGATGAACTGATATACCAGTGATATTTAAATTTGATGAGTAGAATTTTGAAGGAAGAATTTGGATAAGATATACTTGCGTTAATTAAGAAGAACCATGCAACCTATACAATGATAGCTGAGGAGTCAAAGAAGAAAGAAGCAGTATAAAAAGAGTTTACCAGGTGAAAACTTTAATGGCAGGAGGTATAATTCTTAGTATAGACAGTCAGTAAGGAGGAGACAAAAAGGGGATTCAACAGAAAAATTTAAAGATAGTATGAATGAAGAAAGACCAGAAGCACCAACAAAAGTAAGAAGTTTTATCATGGGCTAGTTATTATTGGAAATTTGTGCAAGATTTCTTGAAAGTTATAATATTAGAGATGAAGTTAACCAGGAAAAGCAAGAAGGTTATATGAAATGGAGAAGGGTGAAGAAATCTTTGCGGAGTTAAATGAAAGAATGGTTACAACACCTATTTTATCACTTTGAAATCATCCGGGAGATTTGGTAGTTTATAATGATACTTCTCGTAAGGGATTAGGATGTGTGTTGACGCAAAACAATAAAGTTATTGCATATGCATCCAGATAACCGAAACCTTATGAGCAGAAGTACCCTACTCATAATTGGGAATTAAAAGCAACAATAATATTCATTTTGAAAGATTGGGAAATATTATAAGTATAGAGAAAGATGTGAGATATATACGGACCACAAGAGATGAAGTATGAACTCTCTAGGAGAAGCAAATAGTAGTGGCAAGAGATGAGCAAGAAGGAGAGAGAATGAACATAGAGACTGTACCAGAAGAATTATCTATGGAATTCTAGAAGTTGGAATTGGAAGTCAGAGTGCATGATCCAAAAAGGAGTGAGAATATATAAGTATAACTTTTCAGTCGGGATTGTTAGAAAAGATAAAGAAGTGTCAGGAAGAGGTAGTAGATCAGGATATAAATCATTTAGTATGGGAAGAATAGTGCACGCAAAAAGGACGATCAAGGTATTCTTAGGATTTCTTCTAGAATTTAGATTCCACCAGTGATGGAACTGAAGAATGAAATTTTACAGGCAGTTCATAATTTGAGGTATTCAATCCATTCAGGGAGTACCAAGATGTATAGAGATTTAAAGGAAATTATAGGTGGTTAGATATGAAGTGAGGAATTGTGGAATGAATTAGTAGATGTTATATATGTCAACAGAGTTAAAGTAGAGTATCAGAGATCAAGTGGATTGCTACAGTCACTGGAAGTTTGGAAGTGGGAGCATATCACCATGGATTTCATAGTTGGGGTTACCAAGCACAAAAACTAATCATGATGCCATTTGGCTTATAGAGGATAGATTTACCAAGTCAGCTCATTTTCTGCCTATAAACGAAAGATTTTCGCTCGATAAGTTGATCCATAGGTGCCTGAAGGAAATTGTAGTTCGTCATGAAATTCTTGTGTCTATCGTATCTAATCGAGATCCAAGATGTAATTCGAGATTTTGGAAGAGTTTTCAAGAATGTTTAGGAACAAGATTGAATATGAGTACGACTTACCACCCGCAGACGGACAGCTAGAGTGAAGGAACGATCCAAACAATCGAGGACATGCTACGTGTTTGTGTATTGATATTAAAGGAAGTTGGGACAAGCATTTACCTCTGGTAAAATTTGCTTACATTAACAATTATCACGCCAGTATTGGGATGCCACCCTATGAAGTCCTTTAGGAACGCAAATGCAGATCTCCAATGTATTGGGATGAAGTAGGAAAATGCAAAATACTCGGACCTGAATTGGTGCAGCAGACAAAGGAAGTTATTGAAATTATCCAGAAGAGATTAATAGCCGCACAAGATCGTCAGGGGAAATATGCAGACCAGTCAAGAAAAGACACGGAATTTGAAGAAGAAAGCTTGGTATTATTGAAAGTATCACCGTGGAAAGGACTAACGAGGTTTGGAAAAAAAAAGGGGAAGCTAAGCCCAAGATATGTCAGACCTTTTGAAATCCTAAAGCGCATTGGTAAAGTAGCTGACGAGTTGGCGTTACCCCCGCACATGGAGCACATTCACAATGTTTTTCACGTATCGATGCTCAAGAAATATAATCTAGACTCCAGGCATGTAATAGAATATGAGCCAATAGAGCTTCAGGCAGATTTATCATATGTATAGAGAGTCCGATAGAGATTCTAGAGGAAAGAGAGAAAGTATTGAGAAATAAAGTGGTAAAGTTAGTAAGAGTATTGTAGAGAAACCCAAAGGTTGAAGAGTCAATCCTGGGAGTTAGAAAGTGATATGAGAGAAAAGTGTCCTCATTTGTTTTCTTAGAAGATTCTGAGGACAGAATCCTTTTAAGGGGGGAAGGATGTAATATCCGGGATATATCGTGTAATTATTTTTGCTAATAGATAATTATTATATGTATTCAGTATCTATTCTATGAATTATTTGTTAAGTGTTAAAAATGTTTGAATGTTTAAAAATGTTATTAATTGAGTATTTCAATTTTTTTATGTCCAAAATAAAATATAGATAAATGTCATATCTTCCTAATTATTTTTATGTTAATTTATGAATTTATAGGAATCATATGGATTTTTTTTAAACTCTTGTTCCGGGTATTTAAAACCTATTTTATAAAAACGGGAACCAACCACCGTTAACCGTTTTTACGTTTTTAGAACCCGAAACTCTTCCGAGAACTCCTTCCTAACCTAATTGCAATATTCCGAGCATTTTCCATGTTTCGACTTTTTCGATCCGGCGTACAGTTTGTCCTGCGCGGGTCCCGGCGCAACATTTTCGATACAATATTCGTTTCGGTAAATCAATAAAACCCGTATTTTCGATAAACGGGAGCTTTTTATTAAACTATCCCAATTATCACCTCGTAGTACGTGTAACCAGGCGCTGAGACCAAGACCGCAGTACAAATTGTACTGATTTGGATAATTATCCCGAAAACCGATACCGTTTGGATCAGTTTTTATAAATAAACGTACCGTTTTATATCCGGAATGATCCAACGGGATACTAATTCCCCGTAATTATAAATAGCCTTTTACCGTATTTTATTTCGTATCAAAATCATTTGCAGACAGATAATTATATAATTTTTACAGAGAAAAATCATATATTCATAAACCTTTCTGAGAATCAAACCACAAATTCAAGGTGTTAGTGAAATCCGTTTGGAAAGTTGGAGTAACCAATTTGAAGGTCTCAAGGAGTACTATCAGATTCTAGGACCTATTTTACTGCAGAATCAAAGGTTTATTTTTTATAAATTTAATTATTTTCGAATTATTTTAATGAAAAATATGAATTTTTGTTCGGATGATTGTTTGTATGATTTGATGATTGAATGTTGTAGAGCTTGTTTTACTGATGATTTTGGTATATTATACGTCTGATTTGGAGTCCAATAACATGTTCAAATTTGAGTTTGATTTTCGAATTTCAAAATTAGGGTTTATAACCCGTATGAATGTTCTTAATTGAAATTTGGGGGTTTCTTATTCTGGAATAGATTGATGTTGTGATATAGTGGATTGTGTTCTCTGTAAAATTTGCAATCCAGTCGTATAAGTTTCATGAATCAACGAGGTCTGTAGAGAAGGGAGTTGTGTTTTGAATATTTCCGAAGTTCGCCGGAAACTGGCAAACTTCACGGCCAAATTCCGGCCAACTCAGGGATTGTTAGATCGATTTAATTGCATGGTTATGTTCCTGGTAATCCGTAGATGTGATCTGGAGCTTGTGGCAAGGTGAGGAGGCCAGAATCGTGTTCTCCGGCCGCCCCTGTGTTTTTCCGGCGACTGGACTGCAAAATTGCAGTCTAGTCCCTGTAGTTTTGTAGATGATGAAGTTTAGTCCCTAAAGTTTCCAGACTTTGCAAAAATTGGATTCCTGTTTTAAAAATGTTTAAAAATCATATTTCCTATGTATTTTTATTATAAAAATCCGTTTTTAATTTCTGAAAATTCTAAAAAATTATTATTTTAATTCCAAAAATTATTTTTAATTCACAAATAAATCTGAATTAATTAGTTAATTAATTTCAGTTAATTTTTAATTGATTAATTAGTCAATTAATTCGAAAATTAATTGATTAATTGATTTAATTAATTATTAATTAATTATTAATTAATTATTTAATTAGATTTAATTATATAAAAATGATTTAAAAATTTCGAAAAATAGTTTCGAGCTTTAAAATATTATTCTAAATTATTTTCAAGGCTCGATAATTATTCTAAAATTGTTTCGGAGCCAAAATTGGCCAACCGAACCCTGTTTATTATTCCGAAATTGATCCAACGACCCGTTTTAATTCCGAAAAATGTTTTAAAAATTATTTTAAATACCAGAAAACCTATTTATGACCCGAAATAGTCTTTATAAATGATATGTCATTGATTATGTGATGTATTATGTGTGATTTGTTGATTGACTGTCGGTTTATATATTCGATGATTACTGTTTATGGCATAACTTTCAATCCGTTAATCGGATTTGTGTGAAACGAAGGGTAGATAGAAGTATGTGTTGAACAGAATCGTATGAGTGGAATATTGATAGATACTTATGATGCCTAGCAGAGTAAGCAAGGCGTAAGAAAGAGAAGCAGGTGATCAGAAAATAGAATTGATATGTAGAAATTACAGCAAATGAGCAGAGATTAGAAGCGAGGCATAGGAGAAACAGATGAATGGTGGTTGAATAGAGTCGTAGACATGTACAAGTGAGGTTGGAATCAATTATGATAAGGCAAGTACTTCTAAACCTTTCTCGAGATTTATTGCAAATATTTCTAAATTCTCTTGTGACCTATTGTTAATATTCAAAATAGCTCTCTTTTATATTGGAAATACTTTGAATCCTCCAGCCTTGAACCTGAGCCATATCATTTGATCTTTGAGCCGTAAGCCTTATTCTTTGTGAACCATTTCTTGTGGATTTACCAAATATTAAACCACACAAATACGATACTACTTCACAAATATATATCCATCCTATACCAAACACTGGAACAAAATTGTTTAGATATACAAAAACTTTTGTACTTAACCATACCTTGTGATATCAAAGCACTAAAACTTTGGAAAAACACTATTCATCTAATACCCGATTATCCTACCGGCTGAAGGCCACTTCTTTTATGTATTTTGACATACCCTTTTTGGTAACTATGAACTTTTACCATGCTCTTTTACAAATGTTTTATGGTTATTGATTATGATCTCGTTTTATTGAACTCTATTGTTTATCATATTGAAATGCTTTAGAATTGGATAGTTTTCTTTGTATGGACCAGATTCGTGGTCAGACCATATCGATGTTCAAGTTAGGCCAATGTGTGCCTTGGATCCAGTAGTTAGAGCAGTGTTGTGTGCTTTGCTCGGGGTTAGTGCGTGACTGATCAGCAGCCTAACCTTGGTTTAAAAACTTAAAATGAATAATCCAATTCTATTGATTGTTTAACAAGAAACTTGATTCCTTTGAATCATCTCATTTATTATTGTCTAACCTCAGTTATTGATAATATGACTTGCTGAGCTAGTTAGCTCACTCTTGCGAATCTTTTTATATATTCTACAGTTAAGAAGGATACGATTGATAGCAAGGTTTCCCAGTTCAATGTTCGAGCTAGGATTCCAGATTATGATTGATCGAGCTAGCAGGAGCTTATGGCAGTAGTGAGATAGCAAGGTTGTAAGAATGATTTTATTATCAATTGTAAGTTAAATTAGTTGGGATTTGGTACGATGTAATAATTAAGGTTGTGGCTTGTTTTCATACTTTAACCTGTTGCGATCCGTGGTTTTGTGAAGCAGGGTCATTATAAATAATATTTCTTATACAGGTTGATATATTGTGTTTGTGTTGTGGACCCCAAACTTCTGACCCGGGTTTGGAGGGCGCCACAGTTTTCAGCAGCAAGGACTTCACAACAGAATGGATTAGTGGAAAGAAAGAATAGATCTCTTATTGAAGCTGCAAGGACAATGCTTGAAGAATCAAAATTACCAACATATTTCTAGGCTGAAGCTGTCAACACTGCATGCTACACTCAGAACATCTCTCTGATTAATCAAGCAAAATGCAAGATACCTTATCAATTGTTCAAGAACAAGAAGCCAACTCTGAACTTTCTTCATATTTTTGGCTGTAAATACTATATTATGAGAAATCAAACTGATCAAAATGGGAAGTTTGATGCTAAAGCAGATGAAGGAATTTTTGTTGGATATGCTGTTGGTAAATCATATAGAGTCTACAATCTAAGAACCAACATTGTTGTTGAATCTATACATGTTGTGTTTGATGATAAAAAGATTGAAGGACTAAAAGATGGAGATTACCATGAGAGCCTCAAATTCGACAATGTTGAGATGGTCAGTGAGGAAAGTGATGATGAAAGTGATCAAGAAACAATGTCTAAGGATAATGCAGACAAATTTACTACAAATGAAGCACAAAATTCAACATCCGTCGAGTTACATAATGCTTCATCCGTCGGAAGGCAATCTGTATTATCCGTCGGAAGACAACCTGCCTCATCCGTCGGTACTCAAAATTCACCATCCGTCGGGTTATCAAAAGGAGTAGGAAGTCAAGGCAGATCACCCATAGAAAGCACCCCAATTTCAAATCAAAGATCCACAAACTCAGGGGGAGTTTCTAGCAATCAAAACTCAATCACACATCAAGACATCATTGAGGTCTTTTCATCTAGGGCTAATCTACCTCAACCAAGAAAATGGACAAAAGATCACCCCTTTGAACTGATTATTGGTGATGTTTCTTCCAGAGTTCAAACCAGGAGAGCAACTCAAGAAGAATGTCTATACAGCAGCCTCCTGTCTAAGGAAGAACCAAAGAAGGTAGAAGAAGCCTTATTAGATCCTGATTGGATTTTAGCTATGCAGGAGGAGCTAAACCAATTTGAAAGGAATAAAGTATGGAAGCTGGTACCCAAGCCTAAAGGAAAGAATCCAATAGACACCAAATGGGTATTCAGAAACAAGATGGATGAAAATGGCATAGTAGTAAGGAACAAAGCAAGATTGGTTGCTAAAGGCTATTGTCAGCAAGAAGGGATAGATTCTGATGAAACATTTGCTCCTGTTGCAAGACTTGAAGCCATCAGAATCTTCTTAGCCTATGCAGCCCATGCCAATTTCAAGGTCTATCAAATGGATGTCAAAAGTGCCTTTCTGAATGGAGATTTGGAGGAAGAAGTGTATGTAAGTCAACCTCCTGGCTTTGAAGATCCAAATTTCCCAGAGTATGTCTACTATCTATTGAAAGCACTTTATGGACTGAAGCAAGCACCTAGAGCCTGGTATGACACTTTATCAAAGTTCCTTTTGGAAAATCACTTCACAAGAGGTACTGTAGATAAAACTTTATTTTTCAGAAATGTGAATGACTCTAGCATACTTGTTCAAATTTATGTAGATGATATTATTTTTGGCTCTACAAATGAGAAACTTTGTAAAAAGTTTGCCAAACTGATGCAAAGCAAGTATGAAATGAGTATGATGGGAGAACTAACTTACTTTCTTGGTTTACAAGTTAAGCAAGTTAGTGATGGAATATTCATTAGTCAAACTAGATATATTTTTGATCTTTTAAAGAAGTTTGATCTAATGGATTGCACATCTGCAAAAACTCCCATGGCCACTGCAACTAAGCTTGAACTAAACACTAGTGAAAAGTCTGTGGATATTTCAAGTTATAGAGGCATGGTTGGCTCACTTCTGTACTTAACAGCCAGTAGGCCAGATATAATGTTTGCTACATGTTTGTGTGCTAGATTTCAGGCTGATCCTAGAGAGTCTCATTTGATAGCTATTAAAAGAATTTTCAGAAATCTCAAAGGAACACCAAACCTTGGCATTTGGTATCCTAGAGATTCTGGTTTTGATCTAACTGGTTATTCAGATGCAGATTATGCAGGTTGCAGAATTGATAGAAAAAGCATAACAGGAACCTGTCAATTTTTAGGAGACAAGCTTGTGTCCTAGTTCAGTAAAAAGCAAAATTCAGTTTCTACTTCTACAGCTGAAGCTGAATATATTGCTGCTGGCAGTTGCTGTGCATAGATTTTGTGGATGAAAAATCAATTGCTAGACTATGGTTTGCAAGTTGAAAGGATTCCTATTTTCTGTGACAACACAAGTGCAATTGCCATCACTGAAAATCCAGTGCAACATTCAAGGACAAAGCATATAGACATCAAGTACCATTTCATAAGGGAACATATAATGAATGGTACTGTAGAGTTACATTTTGTTCCAAGTGAGAAGCAACTTGCAGATATTTTTACCAAGCCACTGGATGAATCCACCTTTTCTAGGTTAGTAAGTGAGTTAGGTATGCTTAATTACTCTTGAATTTATCTGAATTACTCTTGCAAGTTGAAAAGAAGCCAGAAATTTAGTTGATTTTTAGTCTTGGATGAAATTTTGGCTAAGTCAAAATTTGTCTCTCGACGGATGACCATTATCCATCGGGTTGAGTCTTCCGTCGATATAAAAATTGTAAATAATAATCAATTACTTTTCTGGAATATTTTAAAGCTCGACGGATAACATTTTATCCTCATCCGTCGAAGTGTCTAAATCTTAACCGTTAATTCCCTGAACATTATCCATCGAGTATACTTACAGGTTATAAGCATTACACGACGGATAATGGGTGGAATTTTTAAAGTTTATTTTAAAACGGTAATTTTAGGCAGTTTCTATTGGGTAATTTATTTCTTTTTATTATTTTTTATCCGTTGAGTTTGAGCAAAGTATAAAAGCCTATTTCATTCTAATCATTTTCTTTTATCATTCTCAAATTCAACTGTCTTATTTCATTCTCTCTCAAGCAAAAATCCTCTTTCTCTTCAAGCTTTTCTTCCCTAACAATGGCACCCGTAGTAAAGATCATGTCACAGACTGGGTTCATCTATGAGAAGAACAACTTCACTCCCTTGGTCAATAAGGGGATTCAGCAATCTGAAGACTATCATAAGATGATGGACTTCGTGAAGAACTGCAAGTTAAGTTTTGCTATGCTGGAATCACCCACAATTTATTGTGAAGTTGTTGAGGAGATGTGGACAACAGCAATCTACAACTCTACTGACAAAACCATCACTCTGACCATCAAAGGTAATGTTTTCTGTATCAATAGTGATGTCATAAAAGCATGTTTCAAGATTCCTGATGACAATGTTACTGCACCACACACTGACACTGATATTATCAATATGCTAAATTCCATTCATTATGCACTTCCTACTGCAAAATTAAGTGAAATTAGAAGACTAGGTCTTAGGAAGGAATGGAGTTACTTGTGTGATGTAGTAACTAAGGTCTTTTCTGGAAAAATCAGTAATTTTGATTCTGTGAACATTTCCATGCTTAACATGCTATACATGCTAGTTACAGACAAATATTACAACTTAAGTGATCTAGTTGTGTATGAGTTAGGTTACAAACTAGGTGACTTAGCCAAAAGAGGAAAGAATATTTACTATGCTAGATTTTTTATGCTTTTGGCTAACCATCTTTGTGAAGAGATTGTACTTGAGAACCCAACCAACAAATTAGCATGTTGGGTTCAAGAGAGAAGAATCATTGCAGATTTGAACAGGGCCAACCATCACAAGGATGTGCCAATGTTCTATTTTCCTGTAATGCTGTCACCTCAGGTAAGTGAGGTAAGTTCATCTACACTCTCAACTATTCCAATCCCTTCTATTTCTTTGACTTCAGGCATAGCTATGGCAACTGTGACAATGACCAAACAGTTGCCTACCAAAGCTGCCAAAACAACTGCAATTCTTAAATCCAAATCAAAGAAAACCCCCTCTGGTATCTCTCAAAAGGTACCAGTTGAAAAGTCTACCAAACACAAAGAGGGGAGTGTGAATGAGGGTAAGATAGGTGAGGGAAGGGGTGAACATCAAAGAAACCCCAAGGATAAGGTTGGAGAGATAAGTGAATCCCAGCCTAGCCACACTGCAGTTTCCCAACAAACTGCAGTGCTTAAAAAGGATAGAAGCTCACTTCTAGCTGCATCCTCCCAAAAGGATGTGGCTATTGAACAAAGCTCTCATCCAAGTGCACAGGCCAAGAGGGTTAGGGACACAAGCCTACACCAAACTTACACTAGAAAGAAGAAATCCAAAACAACTGGGGATGCACAGGACACACACTTAGTGCAAACTGGTGCTAAAGACACAGTCCCTGCACCTTCTCAAATTCAGATTGATGTGGCTCCAATAAATGTGGAGTCACAGCCAAAATCTCTCTTTATAGAAGCCACTGAAACACAATACTCACCAACCAACTCCCTGAAGTGGACATGATAAACACTTCAATTCCTGTTTCCCCTTCTTTAACTCTGTTGGGAAAGCCAAAATCTAGTGCAAGTGAGCATCATCTTTTAGATGATTTGTTGGCTCACTTGCCAATTCTTTCTGATTCTATTGTGACATCTGTGCCTCAAATAACCTCAATCAACACAGAGTCAACAATAATTTCTCTTCCCACCTCATTCATTTCTACTCTCTCGATGGATATTGCTCATCCGTCGAGTAGTGATTGAATCCCGACGGATAAGCTTAACAGCAGTTATCCATCGGATAGCTTTACCACTCACCCGACGGATATCATTTATCCGTCGAGTGTCTCTGCACAACTTCAAACTTCAATAATTTCAAGTGCAGAAGATTTGGTGGTAATACAATCACTCTTAGGACTGAGAGAGGAGAGTGTATTGAGTGAGAGGCTGGGTTGCTCCCAGGAAAAAGGAGAGGAAAAGAGTGAATCTCAGCAATCCATTTATTCAGGATTGGAAAAAGTGAGTGAGAGGAGTCCCACCTTAGTAGGTGAAGGTGAGGGTGTGAGGGTGGGGAGCCAGGGTGAGACCCTGATGCAACAAAAGAGAGAACATGAGAGAAAAGCAGGTACTGGAGCAATAAGGATGGAGCCAGCCATTGCTAGTGAGTCAATGATTGTGGATGATGCTGAAAAGGAAAGACAATTTCAGCAACATTACAAAGCTGTAATTGATAACATTTCCTTGGATGCTGACACTTTTACTCACCCTATTTCAGCCTATCAACTGTTGGCTGCTCAGGGCAATGTGGAGGCAGAGCAGACTTTACACTTAGTGCACACCACAGAATCTCTTCAAAGAGATAAAGCTGCTGTCAACAGGATGCCTCCTCAAGCTGGAGAGCCATCTGAAGAATTTGGAGTAAATTCTGATGATGATGACTCTAGTTCTTTGAATAGAAGCATGAACTTCACGGGGAGCTGAAGGCCAAAGTTCTGCTTTAAGTTTACCTGAATGGGCATGGGCAAAGGACTTTACACCAGGATAATTTGAGGTGTCTTTGGTAAGACAAGTAACAGCTATTCAGCAAGCCCTTCAGGAAGTTTCAGATGCAGGTACCAAGGCTGTTCTTAAAGCTCATCTAGACTCCTTGCACTTAATGAAGATCCAACACTCCACACAGAATATCAGTGTGGATGAATTGAAAAAGGAGATAGTTGACTTGAAGACATACAACTCTGAGAAACTGGATTCACTAATGCCATATGGTATCATGCATGATTTATTACAAAGGTTGAGAAGAGAATCAGATTCTGAAAAGAAGATAGCCAAGCTGGAGACCAGAGTTCAAGTTATTGAGAATTCAGTGGCCCTACTTCTTCAAAATCAACAGACTCAGACAAATCTTCTCATGCAACTGGCTAAAGCACAAGGCCTAACTCCTTTACTTGATAATAACAAAAAGGGGGAGAGAGAATCAAGTAAGGGGGAGAAAGGACCAACTAAGGGGGAGAACATTGTAGTTCAAATCATCAAAGTAATTGTACCTTCAATTACTATCTCCAAGCCACCAGTTGCAGATGGTATAGATCTTATAAATACAGCAACAACAAATTTGAAAGATGCTGATAAAGAAGAGTTGACTCTGATCAACTGGAAAAAGATTGATGAGGAAATACATAAAAAGTTTCAATTAGTCAAGGAACCAGATCAGTCAGCCATCCATCACTCTCTTGTCAAGCCAATCAATGTGAATGAGATGAGCATGAACTATCTGGAGAAAGGATAATCTTCCTGCATCAAGACTACAAAGGTTGAGATGATTCTTAAACCAAGGGCAAACTATCCAAAGTCATCTTTGAAGAACCCTATGAATACTGTGTATGAGACACCCAAGCCTGATGAAAAGAAGCTTCTGTCAAGATCTATTCTTCTCTACAAAGATCCAGCTGATTCAGCCTCAAGAGAGAGAATCGCAAAGATATTCAGAAATGGGAAGGAAATTTGTGTGGTAGATGGACATCCACAATTTGCTCAAGCAAAGGAAGAAGAAAAAGCCAGATTAAAGCAGGAAAAGAGGCAAGCTGCTCTAGATGCAAAAAAGTCTAAACAAAAGAAAGAACATTTTGCTATCTTGACCAAGCTACAGGCTGTGAACTCTTCTCAACAAATTCCCTCTCAACCAACTCAAGCTACTGGATCAAAGAAGAAGACTGAAGAACAGAAGAAATCTCCAAGAAAGAAAGAATTGGCTAAAAGAACAAAAAGAAAGTTGGATATTGTTAACAAGGAATTGGAAGATCAATTTCCAATGGAATCCACTAAAGCTGAAACTCAAGCATCAAAGCCCTCTGTGGTATTTAAAGACATAAGGGTGGTAGACCCCTATAGGAACATATATGGAGAGCCTATTGTGCCAAAGGACGAGCCAATAGAGTGGGATAAATTACCAATTCCTGACTTCAACTTGCCAATTCTCACCAAGCCAAGAAGGACAAAATCAAGGGCAGTCAAGAAAGTGAAGCTGTCACCTCTCAAATCCAAGGCAGTAGTCAAAGCTCAACCCAAGATCAACAAGGGAGACTACTTGTACTTGTGTGACATCAAGGAATTTTCAGACCTAAACCTTTATCTGGAGGAGCTGGATGAGGTAAGGGCAATTGATGCATACAGAAACCTACCTGAAAGGTTGGTATTCAAGTACAAATGAGGAAGGGAGATTCAGTGGCCTCTTCACAGGATACTTCAAGAAAGCCAAGCTGTGTTGATCAAAGTCTATTCATCCTTCAAGAAAAACTTTGGGTTTAATGTAACTGCAAGAAGATTAGTATTGAAGAAGATTGAAGAGCTAAGGAGTGTTAGAGCCAAAGACGCACTACCCAAAACTCTTATCATCCCATACACAGGGAGAAGAGTGCATCTAAGGCCCTACTGGCTGATGGAATTCATGGATGACAAGGGTGTGAGAAGATTCTTCAGACTAGAAGACCAATTGAGTATCTCTAGCAATGAGACTCTTTTGGAAATGCAAGAAATGTTAGATCTCTCAGAATCTGATGAATTAAAATTCCACAGACAGCTCCAGAATCAAATTGAAGAAAACAACAGAAAGCTTGGAAGAAGATCCAGACCTTCAAGAAACTAGAAAAATCTGCTCAGGCTAGAGGAGCATCTTGAATTGACTGTGAGCCAAACCTTGTATACCTTGTTTAAATTGAAGCACTTTCAGTTTTATCTACTTATCTTTAAAGATATATATTTAGGATGTTTTGTTATCATCAAGTGTCTCTTAATTTATGGCTACAATTCCAGTAGACATAAATTGGGGGAGATTGTTGTGAATATGTTGTACACTTGATGATTACCTAAACAAAACATCTAAGTAGATTTTACTTAGTGAAATAATGTAGCACTCGACTGGATAAGAATTATAGTCCCGACGGATAACTCAGGTTGAGTACCTTATCCATCGAGTGAGTAGCTTATATAATGATAAGTTTGTAGCACAGTGTTGTATGCACCTTTGTATAGAATCTGTAGTAGCATATAAGTCATGTTGACTTTAACTAGATATGCAGAATAGGTTGATTAACTATACATAAGCAATGTCTTGTAATTCTGTATAAGTGAAATGAAGTCAAGTGCCAAAATAGCTATCAACGGATGCTTAACAAAGCTTCGACGGATGATCAAATGACTTTCAACGGATGTTCAAAATAGCAGTCGACGGATGATCAAGTAAGTCATCGATGGATGATCTGAAAGTCGACGGATGATAATATCAAGATTCAAACATCAGTTGAACAGTGAAAGCTGACACACAGCCGTCGAGATTGGATACAAACACTGTGAAAGCCTATTAACTGGGTAATAGAGGACGAAAAGCAGCAAAGATCAAGACTGTTAGATTTTATATTTATTCAGTTCTTTTGACTTTGTAATCTTGGTAATATATATAAACCAAGAGAGTAGCAAATAGAAAAGAACTAAGAAAACTAAGTTAGCTTAGAAACAAACACAGAGAAATCTTTGTAAGCACTATCTTTAGCATTTCCTGTGTTCTTAGTTGTTCTATCTTGTAAAAGCAGCTCTGAGCATTTCTGCACACAGAGTTCTCTCGATATATTAATATATATCTCTGGTGGAATTGTTTAAATCCACTAGAAAGTTTTTAAAGACTCTTGTTTTTAATTACTCTTGTTTTGATTCATTAAAGTTTATATTCCGCATTGTGCTAATCAAAACAGATATATCTATAATTGAGTTGAACATTTTTATTTCAAGAAAAAGGTAAAGAATTCCATTCAACCCCCTTATGTAATTCTTGCTATATTGTTAAGGGACTAACAATAATGTTCTTGGTGACTTAAGGAAGGGAGTTCAAACACGGTGACAAGTTCAAAACATTATGAATCATCTTAGTTTTCTGTCTCAAATAGAACCTAAGATCGCAAACAAGGCTTTATTAGACGAGGATTGGATTTCTGCTATGCAAGATGAATTGCTCCAATTTACTCATAGTAAAGTATGGGAACTTGTCCCTAAGCCTCATGATAGTTCCATAATTTGGTACAAAATGGGTATTTATTAGATGAAAATGGAACAAAAGTTCGAAATAAAGCCAGATTAGTTGCACAGGGATATACCAAAATGGAAGGCATAGACTTTGATAAAAACATATGCACCGGTAGCAAAAATTGAATCAATTCGAATGCTATTGGCTTATGCTTGTCATAAAAATTTCAAAGTCTATCAAATGGATGTGAAATCTGCATTCTTAAACGGGATTTTGGAAGAGGAAGTATATGTGAAACAACCTCCCGGGTTTGAAGATGCAACACATCCCGACTATGTATATAAATTACATAAAGCTCTATATGGCTTATAACAAGCCCCAAGAGCACGGTATGAAAGGTTGAGCAAGTTCCTACTAGATAATAAATTTAAATTGGGAACAACTGATAAAACCTTATTTATGAGGCAAGTAAAGGATGATATATTGCTCATACAAGATATACATAGATGACATCATATTTGGCTCAACAAATGATGCACTATGTAAAGAATTCTCTGAAAATATGAGTAAAGAATTCAAGATGAGTATGATGGGAGAATTAAACTTCATTTTGGGATTGCAAATAAGGCAATCTGATGAAGGCATCCATATCTCTCATTCCAAGTATTGTAAATGAATGTTGAAAAAATTCAAAATGGATAATGCCAAACCTATCTCTACTCCTATGTCTACTTCGGATAAAAGATCCAAAAGAAATTCGCGTAGACACAAAAAAATATCGAGGAATGATCGGCAGCTTGCTCTATATAACTGCAAGTCGTCCCGATATTCAATATAGTGTTTGTAAGTGTGCTAGGTTTCAAGTAGCACCGAAAGAATCTCATTTATCCGCGATAAAAAGAATATTGAGGTATCCAAAAGGAATACCATTTGACTTAATATGTTTTTCTGATTTGGACTATGCCGATCATTTAGTCGATAGAAAAAGTACTAGTGGTACTTGTCAGTTTCTCGGTGGATGTTTAATTTCTTGGTTTTCAAAAAAACAAAATTCCGTATCCATCTCAACAACTGAGGCTGAGTGTAATAACTCGAATTTTTGAGACCTTGTAAAACGTTTAATGAATAGTAACCCTGACGAATGGGAAAAACTTTTGAGCCCACACTATGTAGTGCATGAGAAAATGAGTTTCGGAGTTGATATTATGATTATACATACCAAATGAGTGTATGTAAACGCTATTAGTTTTCGAAGAAGACGAACTTTGAAAAACGGCCGTATTTACGACTTATCGAGGATTACGGGAATCACAATATAATTACAAGATTAAAACCCTACGGATTTATATCCAAGTACGATAATTTAAAATATAAGAAATAAATACGAAAGGAATTACGTCGTGAACTATTTACATGTAAGTATTACGAAAACGCTTAAGCGACCGAGTGAACGCGTAAATAATTAAATAAACGTAACGCACTAAGTAACCATGGTAAGAAAGTAACCATGGTTACTTTATCAAATAGTGAGCTAAACATAGGATGATCAAGCAAGCAAGCCAAATAGTGTGCTAAGGAAGCTAGCACATGTAGTTTAGCTTGTAAACTAGCAAGCTACTTGGATTTATCCCCAAGATTTGCAAAAAGAAATAAACCTAGGATTCTATACTAGGAAGAATAACAATCAATAGAAATATATCACCATCCCATTTCCTATAAGCACCCAAGGAAGCAAGCATAAAACCCCCCCTTCCACATTACTTCCATTCGACCATTTCATCCAACCCAAGAAATCCAATTCAAAAACTCAAGTTCTAGCCATGGTAAATCATCCCATTACTTCTCAAGCTTCCTAACAACCAAACTAAGGTAAGAAAATTCTTTTATCTCTTTTTATCAAGGTTTGATGGGTGAAATAAAATCAAGAAAGTTACTAGTGAATAGTACGGATAGTAACACTTCTTTGGTTTCTTGATTTCAATGGTGATTTTAGATTCCAAAAATCATACCAAGCACTTCCAAGACTCCACCATCCTCAATAACACATCTCAAGATTTCAAGAAAGGTAAAAATCTTTGGCCCAACTTTATTTAAGATTCATTTTCAAGATCCATTTAGTATGTAGTTGTAAACCTAGTTTTAGAAGTGGTGTTGTTAAAATCTTGATGTTTAGTTAAGTAGATGTGAGGTTGATTGTTGTTGCCTCAAGAACATGATTTTCTTGAGAGGAGTTTGTGTGTTGATGATTAGATGATGATTGTTGGTGGTTGTGTTAAGAGTTAGGGCGTAAACGAAACCCCGATCGTAAACGTAATTCCGTTAAAACGAACAAATCAGTTATTTTAAGTTTCTGCAGAAAGTCCCGAAGATGTAAACTGTAGTTTTGTGAAAAATAACCCTTGATTATGATAGAAAATGTTATAAGGATCGTTTAGGCGCTTGAATCGCTTGATTTCGATTTACGGATCAAAGGTTATGGCCGTTTTACTAAAAGTGATTTACGCGACAAAAACTGCTACGAATTACGTATTTTGAAAATATAAAGGATCAACTTACGAATGTTCATAAATCATGAAATTTTTACAGAGAGTAGTATTTTGAACTTCCTGACTTCCATAAAAATTTTAAGTGAAAATAATGATTTTTCAGTTTTATAAAAATATCGGAGCCGAGATCGCGCGATTAGAACTCCACCTCGAGATACCTAGGCAAGTTTACGAAACCAACTCCATTTTAGTGTTGTGTTGTGAAAGAATTATTTTATTATCATTGCATAAATACCATTCTGGCCATGATACGTAGTGATTGAACTTTTCGCAAAATGTAGCGATGTTGTACGATAAGTATATATCAGTAAAATATTTAATTCCGCTTTAAGCGTGACGTATGATTACTAGGACCGAGAGTCGGTCAGGATTAAGATGAAAACCCGGGAATCATTACGATGATATTATAGGGCAATTACAAGTCCATAATAGTACGTTTTAAAGGGACTTAACGTCCATTTACGAAACATTAAAATACCTCGAATTTTTATTAAAACGATTTCCCAACGATCATATTCCCTCAACTATATTTTATTGTTCGAATAATAAATACTATATACCTATTCCTTTATTACGGGAGAAGTATACTCCAACGACTATTTATTTCAAACCTAATTAAACATTAAAGATTATTAATTACGTAGACATAAACTAGTTGAGGAATATTATTTTAAATATTCTTTTAGAGAGTAAACTCATTCGAGGTTTAATTATTTATCGATTATCTTTTAATTATTTATTATTCATTAAAGGGTTTGTTATTGATTTAAAAATCATAGATCCTGATTTAAAAATATAATTTATGATTTCGGAAAATCATCCGAATAATTTCAGATCGTCGGAGAAACTTTTCCCCTTATTAAATTATTTGTTGACAACGGTCAACTCACATCCTTAGCTTCCTCCGAAAATCTCAGAAGTACGTATATACATATATACATTTATATCTTAGTAAGATAAACTGTTTCTATCAACAATCAAAACGCTTGGGGAACTTCGATGTGGTTCGAGTTCTCGAGATTGATAGAATTCTTTTTAAAGGACAAGGGAGGGGTGGACTCTGGTACTATGTGTGCTAGATGGACTACCAAAGGTACTGCAGGCGAAGGTACTCTATGTACTCAGGAACTTGTGAAGTATGTGTATACCCAAAAATGGGACACGTAGCCCGAATGTGGCAAGGGTGATAACCGGGATACGAAGGTGTCGTCCTTCTACTAGTAGAAAAGGTTACTATTATCGTATTATGACTGATCATCGTATATGGTGGCTCCAACGAGTGTCCAAATTCTTCCAATTGGAATTGTGATGCAATACCGTAACCCAAGCTTAGGTGCTGGGATTACTATTAAGGTATTCGTAGGATAATAGAATCCCCTAAAGAATTGTTTTCATAAGAAGGTGTGTATCACCAAGGAAAACTATTTTCGAATAAAACATAATTATCATATATGATGCTTTACGTAAGTTATCATACAGTCATTTTCATATTGTACATTATTATGCTGGGCATTATAGCTCACACTTGTTTTCTTAAATTGACAACAGTGAATCAAGATGCCTTCCATGAGAACCACAGCCAGGAAACGGGTAGGAAATGGCCCGCTGTTCCGTAGATTGTTTGGTGTTGTACCACAGGTAGTCCGAATAAGCTGGATTAGTTTTCAGTTGTTTTTAGTTTGGCTTATTTATAAGTATGACTTATGTAAGGTAATAAAAAAGAAACGTATATTTGTCCGACGGACTTGCCTTACTTAAAGGTTACTCCCCGATAAGACTTAATCACTTTTGGGTTGTAATAATTATCACTTGATGGTTGAATTACTCTAGTTATGAATGGTTCGTTTCCAAGACAATAACCTGTAAGTGTGTGTGTGTGATAAATGTGGGGTCGTGAAGCGTGAGTATTTATATATTGTAGTGTGAGTTATGTGGTTGTAGTAGTTTAGATGGCGTGGTCTCCGAGATTCCTGACCCCGGATTTTGAGGCGCCACAGAAATGGTATCAGAGCCTTAGGTTATCAAATCTTGGAAATGATAGGATATAAAATACGTAGACATAGGAATAATAAAATAATCAATTAGAACTCAATTCGAGTTCGTCGTCGGGCTTCACGGTTAGTCTTGACAGTTTTACCCTCATGGGAATTTCGACTCTAAGTTAGTAACACCTTGCCTATTGTGTCAGGTACCAGTGGAGCCTATGAGGGAGGTTGACCCTATTGAGGATGTTATGGTTCCTGAGCGTGACCCTACTCCCGAGCCAGAGAACCCACCCATTGATGATTCAGATGATGACCCTACTGAGGATGTCCCAGAAGAGGAGACTGACCTTCCTGTCCCCATAGCTAATGGCGTTGAGATGACCCAGGGATATGGCATAGGCTGGAGGGATGTAGAGATGTACTCTCACCTAACTATTCGCTCTCCTACCCCACCCCCAGGGATTCAGAGCCCTATGCCCTATACTGATGATGATGACGAGGATGGGATATATGCGCAGGTCTACGAGGCTTACGACATATCCTCTAGCGACCCAGATTCACCTCTACCACTCCCGGCGACCATACATGTAGCTGTACACGACTGGATGGTGGCTCAGCTTAATGCTGAGATTACCGCGGCATCTGCTTGCATTGCGGAGTTACGCCAGGCCTTGACAGCTGAGAAAGCCATCAGACTAGGATACCCAGGGGATTTCATAGTTGCTTTCCCAGCCATAGCCCGCAGAGAGATCGATGGGATGAGCTCCGTACCAGGGTTCAGATGAGGATGACAGCGATTGGAGGATACATCCTGGTAGCTGATGCAGAGTTGATGTTGGCAGGAACGATGAGGAGGGTGCGTGACCTCACACGCAGTGACGATGACTAGATATGGACCTTGAAGAAGGCTTGGTGACTTGTCACCAATTTTGAAAGGATAACTGGTAGTAAATAGCGTTCCTAACCCTTCAGGGTACATGGCTTATGTATTTGCATTTCAGTATTCAAGACAAGTAGTAATGTATTGTAATCAGGACATGCATAAACTTACACTACTAGAAAAAGTAGAATAACATCGCCTCTTAGACATTAGTTGCTTTTTTGACCGATGTAAAAGGTGTTTTTTACATCAGTTTTGGGCAACCGATGTCTTTTGTAGTTATAAACATCAGTTTTTTAGCCCAACCGATGTTATAGGTCTATTTTAAAAAAATTAATCAACGCGCCTTCCCGTTTCCCCTCCCTTAGTCAAATATTTCATTCCCTCTTTAAACTCCCCCCGTTTTTTACCTTCTAAAATTTTAAGTACTTATTTCCCCCTCTTCTTTTTTTAACTTTACACTAAAAATCAAAATCAAAATACACATATGCAGATCTAAAAACTTAAAACCAAAAATAAAAAAGAACAACTTTCATCTCTCTCGAAGAACAACTTTCTCGAGAAAAAAAGTCCTTCTATCTGCAGATTGTGCTCTATGGAAGACTCGATCATCTCCTCTCTTTATGTTCTCTCTGGTCTCTCTGCTCGCTCTACTCTCTATTTCGGTCGGAGTTTGAAAAGGTGGAGTTTGAAAAGGTCGGAGGTTGAATTGGGTACGCTCAAATCTAAGTTAAAAGGTTAAAGATGTGAAGACTTAAAGCTCAAATCAGAGTTTAAAGCTCAAGTCGTAGGTCAATCTTGAATTAAGTAAGCCTAAAACCCTAATTTTTAATTTGGGGATTTCGATTTGAAACCTAGTTTGAATAATTGTTTCAATTGAGCATGTTAATCTTTTTTTAGTTGAGTAGTTGTTTGAATTTTTTATATACATTTTATATGTAGTGTGTGTAAGTGTTATCTAATCTTGTGCAAGACTCACTGAGTTATTATTAATGTATATATATGTGTATTTATGTGTTTATATTTTGTAATTTATCAGCTGATGGGTGGATAGACATCAGCCCCTACTTCAGTAATTGATTGTGGTCTTGAGGTTTTTGGTGATTTAGCAAAAATTTGTCCTGCATTTTTTTCTATTTTCAGATGTGTAGAATACCTTGAATTATGCCCCCCTCTCCCCCACCCCTCTCTCTCAAATTGTGCTTTCATTTTGTTTATGCAATTATCCTCAAAAGTCCTGTATGGGCTTTGTTCATCTATATTCAACTTTTTCTGAATATCTTGTTTGTTTCTAGATATCTGGAAAGTTATTTGATTCTGGCCCAAGACGAAGCACTAGACTTTCCGGGGAATCGGGACCCAACATAGGCTCAAACGCCATATTATTTACTGGAAATGGAACCAACCATGCTAAGCATCTCGGTGTCTCAAAGTTGAGCTCTATTTCATTTCATTCTGTGACATTTAGAAAGGGGCAAGCTCGGGCTTCTGAAACTTTTGATGAAGGTGCTATAGTTTGATCATTTCATGTTTCAGTTTTTAGCTTCCTTGTTTACTGTGGACGTTCTCCATATTTTTACTGATTACATTTAGCACAACTATGCAAGTTTGAACAAGGGAGTTGCAAGATTTCATATAATTAATTCTTTGAGATATATAAGATGATCATTATGAAAACTTAAAAGTATATTTTATGGGTGCATAACTGTACATTATAGTACATGTTTGATTCTAGTCGAGTATATATTAATATGGAGCCGTCTTCTATGCAAGCAAGAAATAATAAGTGACTCACCTCCATATTTCGGCTCTACCCTGAGTAGTATCTCCAAACAGGTTTGTCCATCAGCGATGGCTGGATGGGGCTTTCATGTTTTACTACCTGAATTTGTCCATTTAGAAGTCCCAGTCAAGTAGTTCTTGATAAAATTTACAATTTAATCATTATTTAAGATGTATCTACCTTCCTTGTCCCTCATAATTTTATTTAACCCTTTTTAAGGTTGCCTTTTTAATTTTAAGAATTTCCTTTGTCTTATTTATTTCCAAAATTATATCACTTGTACTGTTTTTGCTCTATCAAGCTAATTATGCCAATTTTCAATGTTTTAGGGGTTCAACATGAGAGTTATGATGATTTATATCAACGCATGACAACAACTTTTACCCCATCGCTTGCATGTGATAACAAATCTCATGAATAAGGGATCTTATTGGCCTGGGGGGGGGCTATTCTGAGTGAGTCACAATATCAGACTTGGTTTCAAGTCTGATGATTTACATCCAAGTCTGATGTTGCTTTCAATGTCTGATGTTGAATAAAAATAGACATTGATATAAGATCCCTGGAGTGTCATTTTCGTTGATATGTCTGATGATTTACCGGAGGATCGCGATCCTGTTCATTCCTGGAGTGTCATTTTGGTTGTTTTGTTCTTCGTTGTTGCAGGTTCGAGTTTCGCCTTGCGTTTCGGTTTTTATTTTATTTTATCTTGCTTTTAAAATTTTTTGTTTAGTGAAATATTGAAAACATGTTAGGTTTGTGCAGTTTTAGCTTTCAGTTGAGTTTCGAGTTTTGCATTATGTGCTGGTTATTATATTTTTGCAAGTTGTCAGATTCTGTCAAATTATTGCCTATTTGGAGAATAATTTGATTATCATATGGTCCTCGTGTTGGATGAACGAGTCACGAGGAATGATTATGTAGAAATGTCATCAGTAGGTTTGGAATTAAGGGTTTGGTACTTGAAATTATTCTCTCAGCTCTCAAAATATGTGCTTCAATTATTTTTTTTAAGTTTCGCCTACTTAATAAATTAAATCTCATTATCTGGCAAGAACTAGGTTTCATAGTAGATTTTTTGATGCCATTAGAAACGAGGAAGGAGTTTAAACTGAAAAGTGGACAATCGTATTTATATTACATGGAATGTTTTCATATACTTGTAGGACTTATATCATATTCACAAACTTACAGAAATTCTGGACGGTTTGTCAATTACCTTAATTATCTCGGGAGCGAATATCTCTAAGCAGATCGAGGAAATGAAAATGAAAGTGAGGGATTTTAGCAACTACAACCAATCTAGTACAATAGCGCAACACATGTAAGCAACAGATAATTAAATATTTTAACCATAAGTCAATTGTTAGTATGGCCTCATAGTGCCTTATAGTGTATGTGTAGAGGAGCTACCAGACAGGTTGAACTATGTTAATGATGTTTGCGGCTGGGAGATATGCATCACACTATAGTTTCTGCTATTACATATTATTTGTATATTCATGTACAGACTAAAAGAGAACTAACTGTATAGCGGTTTTTCTTTATTATCAAGCATCTCACTTGAGTCGCTAATTTGCAGCACTCTATGTAAATATTGAATGTGACCAAACCAGTCCTTTGATAAAGAAACTGTACATACAACCACCTAATGCTACTCGTATACTGTTACCTGATGGTAGACACTTGGCTTATTAGGAGCGAGGTGTTCCAGCTGGCAGCTCTAGATTTTCCATAATTGCTCCATATTCTTTTCTCTCATCTCGGATTGCAGGTTCAAATACGTTACTTCATATTCTTTGTAGTGACTCTGCAGGAGTTTATTTTGGACAGTTTGATAATTTTTAGACATATGTCTATTCTTCGTGCAAATAGGAATACCTGGTATTAAGATATCACTTCTGCAAGAGTTTGGTGTTCGTCTAATAACATATGATCTTCCGGGGCTTGGGGAGAGTGATCCTCATCCTAACAGGAATCTCAAGTCATCAGCTGATGATGTGTTGCACCTATCATATGCCGTGGGCGTTACTGACAAGTTTTGGGTGATGGGATATTCTGGTGTAAGCTTGCATGCTTGGGCTATGCTTAGATATATTCCTGATAGAGTTGCAGGTACTTTGACATTTTATTTAATTAATTATATCCAAAACTATCTAATTTTTAAATATTTGATAGTGTGAAATATCTGTAAGGGTAACTATGGCTGTAATGCAACAATGGATTAGCACATTGCTTGTGTTTGTCAAAAAATGAAAGGATGAATGTGGTGCTTAAAACTTAAAACTAATCTAGCACACGAATATTAGCACACTGCTTGTGCTTGTGTTAGATATATTCCTAATAGAGTTACAGGTACTTTGACATTTTATTTAATTAATTATATCCAAAACTATCTAATTTTTAAATATTTGATATTGTGAAATACTCCTACGGACATTGAAAGCAACATCAGACTTGGATGTATCATATTAACTGTCTATCTTCGAATGGAAAAGTCCAGTTGGAAAAAGGTATTTTCTTCACTTGCTTTTTCTTGAAGAGATGGACTAGGCCACCAGTTTTGTTTAAGCTTGGTTTGGTCATGCCTTGGACATAGAATAAAAGTATATTGGCTTGAGTTCTAGTGTCACTGGTCTTTTAGTTCAGGTCATAATTTTCTAGTTTCACTAGTCTTAAATCATTTTGTTATTGAATACAAAATGTAATCCAATTAATGAATTCTTCCTTACATATTTAGGTTCATTTAAAGAATTTGGCACTATAAATTATAAGTCCACTATAAAAATCTTGGGATATGGTACTTCAGGAGTGTCAAATGTTGATTCCTTATTTTGATGTTGGTCCACTATAAATTTGAGCTGATGCAGGAGACCCTGTATCTTACAGTGATTCTAATTGACAGGTTTTTGGCCATTCAACCTGGTTCGGAAAAAGCTCCAACTGGTTGGGATTACAGCTCTTCTTCTCTCCTGCAAGTATGAAGAAGTGGTCGTCCCGATTGTTGAAGATCTTATTGTGATCTCTGACAGGGCATACAATAGAATAGAAGTCCTTGAAATGGTAATTTTAAAACTTTTTTTTGATTTATTTGCTCTGTATATTGAGTATGAGTGTTATCTTATACAATATAAGAGGAGATGTTTAAGTTATTGCTTATGCTATGACTTAAAATGGTTGATTTTTGTTATAGGATGGAATCAGTGTTTTGAGTTTTGTTGCTCGAGAAAAGTCTTGCTCAAGAAACCCGTAAACCTGATCATAGGCTACTTGTGTCGGTAAACAATCATAGGCGTCAACTAGCAACTAGTCTTGAGACAGTAAAGTGGCAGGTGAATGTCATGCCTTTTTTGGTGTTTTTCTTTGTTTTTGTTGTTTTAGGATAGTTATTTGTTACTGTTTTAATATCTTGAGGTATTCTACAACAAAATTAATTCCTCTCAGGTCTGTCAAAAACTTATTATCATCATAAGGGACCAGAGGCTACATGAGCTTTACTAAGGAGTGGGAAGATGCAGAAGAACAAGGGCGTTCCTCAAATGATATTTTACATGCTATTGTCGGTATCAAGTCAAATTCTTTGTATAGATAGTAGTAGAATATATGGACGGATATGTGTAGTACTTGATATTTGGATTAGATGAAACCATTGTACCGGATGTTTGAATATTGGTTGTTAGATTAATGGATAACTGGTATTGTGCATCAATTGGTTTTGGTAGTTCATTGGTTTCTGGAATCTATATTTTTAAAATATACATTAATAAAACAGGTACAAACATCATTACAATGGAAAATGATGTCTGTCAAAGCTTAATACATCAATTCTAGTTGACCATTGACATCACTAAAAACCGATGTTAAATACTACATCAAAAAAAATCTTAAAATAAAAAACTGATGTTATTAAGCATTATAGACATCAGTTTGTTACAAATAGACATCGGTTACCAATTAAGAACCGATGTCAAAGGTATTGTTAACATCGATTTTTGACAAAAACTATTGTTATTGTTACTAGTAACATTAGTTTATTGGTTAAATTAAAAGATTTTGCTTAGCTTACATATATTTAAATTGATAAAAATATCATATTATGATGATATATGAAGATTAGATATGCATGAGAAATTTAATATCAAGAAACAGAAATCGGTTTTAAACAAAGAACTGATGTTATATGATATATTTAACATCAGTTTAAAACCAATGTTAAATGGGGGGTCTTTAACATCACCCACGAAGACATCAGATTTTTGCATTTATAGACATCGGTTTTTAGCCGATGTCTATTGACGTTTTTCTAGTAGTGTTAGCTAGTTGTTTTGTCCCCCAAGATATAAGTGGGAGACCTTACGAAATATATATCTAAGCAGTTATTAAGAAATGGATGTTCATATTATTGCACTTAAAAGGGAAAACATGCTAGATAATGAATGACATGCTTACATATGAATAAATTAATCCAACCGTTATAATTACAACTATGTTGACAAATTTTCATTATCAGAACAATGCCACCCCGTAGAAGAGGAACCAGGGCACAACCCGCAGAATCTGTTAACCAACAACGAGATGAACCTGACCCTGTAGTGAATGAAGACAGTAAAGAGGACCTAGACTATAATGAATATGATGAAGAAGATTATGTAGAAGAAGAGGCTGAGGATACCCATTAGGGAGGGAAACCCATGAATGATTTATGGAACTGTTAAGAGCAAATCTGAACCAACAGCCTATTCCATCATAGCCACATGCTTCCCAACAGACTGCAGCCACTGCCTTTAGGGCCTTCAAATCTATCAAACCCCAAGAGTTTCTAGGATCTGCCAACCCCGTGGAAGCATGGGCCTGGCTCAAAGAGATAGAGAAGTCCTTCGAGATACTAGGTGTTAAGGAACGACACAAGACCATTTTCGCTTCTTACATGCTGAAAGGAGAAGCTAACTACTGGTGGGAGTCCAAACGAAACCTAGAGACTGATATTGTGATCCCATTGGATAGATTTACCCGACTGTTCTTAGACAAGTATTTCCCTAGGTTTATGGAGACCCAGATGGAGATTAATTTTCTGGAATTAAACCAGGATAAGATGACTGTGGCAGAATATGAGGCCAAGTTTACTGAGTTGTTGAGATTTGTGCCTGAGTTTGTGAACACCGAAGAGAAGAAAGCGCGAAGGTTTCAGCTTGGTCTGAAACAGTGGATACAAAACCGAGTGGCGGTGTCAGAGTTGACAGACTATGCCACCTTAGTGCAGAAAGCCTCGATTGTTGAAGCTAGAAGTGAGCAGAGTGTGAAGGAAAAGGAAAATAGGAAGAGAAATATAGGGAGCCAAGGGATAGGAACTGGGAACAGGAGCCTTCCAAGCAGGTTCGTCAGGGGAGCGGTGTCCCAACCTGCACGAGACCCCGGATTCAGAAAGGCCCCGAGTGAGAGTGTTGGCCAGGGTGGCAGACAATCTAGGGCCACATTTCATTGCCAACCCCGCGCCCGAATACCGGAGTGTCAAACCTGTAAGAGAAGACACCTTGGAGTGTGTACCCAGACGAGAGCCCCTCTAAAATGTTACAGGTGTGACCAAGTCGGACACCTTGCCAACAACTGCACCCGACCCAATGTAACGTGTTTCCAATGTGGAAAGGTAGTACACATGAGAAAGGATTGCCCGACATTGAAGCCCCCAGCCTCAGGGATGAGCATAGCTGCATCCAACCGACCCCCAGCTGCCAAGACCTTCAATATGACTATTCAGGATGCTGTCCGAAATACTGGTGTGATAGCAGGTACCCTTTTGTTAAATTCCGAACATGCAAATGTCTTATTTGATTTTGGAGAAACCAAGTCATTTATATCTAAAGATTTTTCTAAAAAGTTAAACTTAATGCAATACCCTTACATGAGATATTACAAGTGGAAATAGCAAACAAAGAAATAATTCCTATAAATCATGTACACCCTAAGTGCAAGTTGAAATTGGAAGGGAAGGTCTTCGAGGTTGACCTAATTCCATTTGCGTTAGGAGAATTTGATGTAATCCTAGGAATGGATTGGTTATCCAGTAACGGAGCGCAAATAGATTGTGAACGGAAGAGGGTAAAAATAAGAGTGCAAAATGAAAAAGAAGTAGTGTTTAGAGGTCAATGATAGAACCAGAAATTTATGACCATGCTACAGACAAAAAGGTTGTTAAGAAAGGGTAACGAGGCCTATTTGGCTTATGTGGTAGATACCAAGAAGGAAGTCCCTAAAATACATGACATACCCTGTAGTAAACGAATTCGAGGATGTGTTTCCAAAAAACTTACCAGGATTGCCACCTGACAGGGAAATAGAATTTGCTATAGAATTAGCACCATGAACGCCACCAGTATCCAAGGCCCCATATAGGCTAGCCCCAGTTGAGATGAAGGAACTAGCTTCTCAACTGCAAGAGTTATTAGATAATGGAATGATAAGACCCAGTGTGTCGCCATGGGGAGCGCCAGTACTGTTCGTAAAGAAAAAGGATGGCAGTATGAGATTATGCATAGACTATCGAGAGCTGAATAATCTGACTATTAAGAATATGTACCCTCTCCCCAGGATTGATGACCTATTCGACCAACTCAAGGGAGCTGTACATTTTTCCAAAATAGATTTGAGAACAGGGTATCAACAGTTGAAAATCAAACCGGAAGATATACCGAAGACTGCTTTTCGCACTAGGTATGGGCACTATGAGTTCTTAGTCATGTCATTTGGATTAACCAATGCACCCGCAACCTTTATGGATTTGATGAACCGAGTGTTCAAAAAGTACCTGGATATATGTGTGATAGTTTTTATAGATGATATTCTGATCTACTTAAAGACAGAGCAAGAACATGCAGAACATTTGAGGATAGTCTTAGAAATCTTGAGGAATGAGAAATTGTATGCCAAGTTCTCAAAGTGCGAGTTTTGGTTATGAGAAGTTCAGTTTTTAGGACATGTGGTGAGTAGAAAAGGAGTTTTAGTTGACCTGCCAAAATAGAGGCGGTATCCAACTGGGAAAGACCAACTACCCCAACAGAGGTTAGGAGTTTTATGGGTTTAGCAGGATATTACCGAAGATTCGTGCAAGATTTTTCTAAGATAGCCGGTCCACTGACTAGACTTACCCGGAAGACAGAAAAGTTTGTATGGATAGAGAAATGTGAGGAGAGTTTTCAAGAGCTGAAAAGGAGGCTGGTGTCAGCACTAGTGCTCGCTCTTCCCGATGGAAAGGGAGAGTTTGTAATATATAGCGATGCATCGCTTAAAGGATTAGGATGTGTACTGATGCAGCACGGCAAAGTTATAGCGTATGCCTCTCGGCAATTGAAGGAGTATGAGAGCAGATACCCGACGCATGATCTAGAATTAGCAGCCATAATGTTTGCCCTAAAAATTTAGAGACACTACCTATACGGTGAGAAATGCGAGATCTACACTGACCATAAAAGCCTCAAATATATTTTCACTCAGAAGGAACTGAACATGAGACAGAGGAGATGGTTAGAGTTGATAAAGGACTACGAATGTGAAATTTTGTATCACCCGGATAAAGCCAATATGGTGGTTGACGCCCTTAGTAGGAAGGAAAGACTGAAGATGATAATGACATTGGAGGAGCTAATTAAAGAATTCGAGAAGATGGAAATTGACGTGAGAATGACCGGTAAGAGAACGGAAGGATTATTTGAGATTAAGCTAGTACCGGAGCTAACTGAAAAGATACGAGTATGTCAGGAAAAGAAGATGAGTGAAGAAAGAGGAACATTGACCGGTGAAGAAGTGAGATGCAAGAAGGACGAGAAAGGGATCATGAGGTATGCATCCCGAATTTGGATTCCAAATGTGCAAGAGTTAAAGGATGAGCTGCTGCATGAAGGGCACAACTCCAGATATTCAATCCACCCTAGGAAGTACGAAGATGTACCGTGACCTTAAGGAATATTATTGGTGGCCTAACATGAAGAGAGAAGTAGCAGAGTGGGTCAGCAAGTGCTTGACATGCCAGAGAGTGATGGCTGAATATCAGCGACCTGGTGGACTAATTATGGCTCCTGGAAATTCCGGAATGGAAATGGGAGCATATAGCCATGGATTTTGTGATAGGCTTACCAAGGTCAAGGACCAATCACGATGCCATATGGGTTATCATAGATAAATTGACCAAGTCCGCACACTTCCTACCAATTAATGAAAGGTACACCATAGACAAGTTGGTGGATATTTACTTGAAGGAAATTGTAGTAAGACACGGCGTTCCTGTAGCCACTAGTGTCAGATAGAGACCCAAGGTTTAATTTCCAATTTTGGAGAAGCTTCCAGGAATGCGTAGGCACTAGACTAAACATGAGTACCGCTTACCACCCCAGACTGATGGACAAAGCAAAAGGACTATTCAGACCCTAGAAGATATGCTACGAGTATGTGTCATTGATTTCAAAGGAAATTGGGATGACCACTTACCCCTGATCGAATTTGCTTACAACAATAGCTATCACGCTAGCATAGGAATGCCTCCATATGAAGCTCTTTATGGACGAAGATGTCGCTCTCCCCTATGTTGGGATGAAGTTGGTGAACACAAAATATTAGGGCCAGAGTTAGTCCAACAGACCTGGGAAATGGTGAGACTCATCAGGAAAAGACTGGTAGCAGCTCAGGACAGGCAAAAGAAGTACGCCGACCAGACCAGGAAGGATAGAGAATATGAAGTAGGAGATTCTGTGCTATTGAAGGTTTCTCCGTGGAAAGGAGTGATGAGATTTGGGAAGAAAGGGAAGCTGAGTCCCAGGTTCATAGGACCCTTTGAAATTTTGAGAAGAATAGGACCTCTAGCTTACAAGCTCGCCTTGCCTCCTAATCTGCAACAAGTGCACAATGTGTTCCACGTTTCCATGTTAAGAAAGTACCATGCAGATGCACGACATATAATAGAATACGAGCAGGTAGATTTACAACTAGACCTGACCTACATCGAGCAACCAGTAATGATAATGGAACAAAAAGAACAAGTGCTGAGAAAAAAGACTGTGAAGCTGGTTAGAATCTTATGAAAGAATCAAAATATCGAGGAGTCAACTTGGGAACTTGAAGACGCAATGAGGAATAGATTTCCCTACTTATTTACTAATTGATTCCGGGACGAAATCCTTGTTAGAGGGGAAGACTGTAATAACTCGAATTTTTGAGACCTTGTAAAATGTTTAATGAATAGTAACCCTGATGAACGAGAAAAACTTTTGAGCCCACACTATGTAGTGCATGAGAAAATGAGTTTCAGAGTTGATATTATGATTATACATACCAAATGAGTGTATGTAAACGCTATTAGTTTTCGAAGAAAATGAACTTTAAAAAATGACCGTATTTACGACTTATCGAGGATTACGGGAATCACAATATAATTACAAGATTAAAACCCTATGGATTTATATCCAAGTACGATAATTTAAAATATAAGGAATAAATACGAAAGGAATTACGTCGCGAACCATTTACGAGTAAGTATTACGAAAACGCTTAAGCGACCGAGCGAACGCGTAAACGATTAAATAAACATAACGCACTAACTAACCATGGTAAGAAAGTAACCATGGTTACTTTATCAAATAGTGAGCTAAACATAGGATGATCAAGCAAGCTAGCCAAATAGTGTGCTAAGGAAGCTAGCACATGTAGTTTAGCTTGTAAACTAACAAGCTACTTGGAATTGTCCCCAAGATTTGCAACAAAGAATTAAACTAAGATTCTATACTAGGAAGAATAACAATCAATAGAAAGATATCACCATCCCATTTCCTATAAGCACCCAAGGAAGCAAGCATAAAACCCCCCTTCCACATTGCTTCCATTCGGCCATTTCATCTAAGCCAAGAAATCCAATTCAAAATCTCAAGTTCTAGCCATGGTAAAATCATCCCATTCATTCTCAAGCTTCCTAACAACCAAAATAAGGTAATAAAATTCTTTGATCTCTTTTTATCAAGGTTTGATGGGTGAAATAAAATCAAGAAAGTTACTAGTGAATAGTATGAATAGTAACTCTTCTTTGGTTTCTTGATTTCAATGGTGGTTTTAGATTCCAAAAATCATACCAAGAACTTCCAAGACTCCACCATCCTCAAGAACACATCTCAAGATTTTAAGAAAGGTAAAAATCTTTGGCCCAACTTTATTTAAGATTCATATTCAAGATCCATTTAGTATGTAGTTGTAGACCTAGTTTTAGAAGTGCTATTGTTGAAATCTTGATGTTTAGTTAAGTAGATGTGAAATTGATTGTTGTTGCCTCAAGAACATGATGTTCTTGAGAGGAGTTTGTGTGTTGATGATGAGATGATGATTGTTGGTGGTTGTGTTAAGAGTTAGGGCGTAAACGAAACCCCGATCGTAAACGTAATTCCGTTAAAATGAACAAATCATAACTTTAAGTTTCTGCAGAAAGTCCCGAAGATTTAAACTGTAGTATCTTGAAAAATAACCCTTGATTATGATAAAAAATCTTATAAGGATCGTTTACGCGCTTGAATCGCTTGATTCCTATTTACGGATCAAAAGTTATGGCCGTTTTACTAAAAGTGATTTATGCGACAAAAACTGCTACGAATTACGAACTTTGAAAATATAAAGGATCGACTTAAGAATGTTCATAAATCATGAAATATCTACAGAGAGTAGTATTTTGAGTTTCCTAACTGCCATAAAAAATTCAAGTGAAAATAATGATTTTTCAGTTTTATAAAGATATCAGAGCCGAGACCGCGCGATTAGAAACCACAGAATCCATAGGCGGAACCGACGGCGATAATGAAAATGAACCTAAGATACTTAGAAAAATGAAGCGGCTATGATGTGAATAAGGACTTAAAGGAATAATAGGGGTAGTATAAGTTGAGAGGGTGCATAATAAGTAACGCATGAGTGCGAGTCGCCGTAAATTAGAACGGGACCAAACAAAACGAACTGTGTTTATGATTATAGATTTTCGAGCGGAACATAGAACATCCTCCACCTCGAGATACCCAGGCAAGTTTACGAACCCAACTCCATTTTACTGTTGTATTGTGAAAGAATTATTATATTATCATTGCATAAATACCATGCTTGCCATAATACGTAGTAATTGAACTTTTCGCAAAATGTAACGATGTTGTACGATAAGTATGTATCGTAAAATATTTAATTCCGCTTTAAGCGTGACGTATGATTACAAGACCGAGAGTCGGTCAGGATTAAGATGAAAACTCGGGAATCATTTCGGTGATATTATAGGGAGATTACAAGTCCATAATAGTACGTTTTAAAGGACTTAACGTCCACTTACGAAACATTAAAATACCTCGAATTTTTATTAAAACGATTTCCCAACGATCATATTCTCTCAACTATATTTTATTGTTCGAATAATAAATACTATATACCTATTCCTTTATTAAGGGAGAAGTATACTTCAACGACTATTTATTTCAAACCTGATTATATATTAAAGATTTAATTACGTAGACATAAACTAGTTGCGGAATATTATTTTAAAATATTCTTTTGGGGAGTAAACTCATTCGAGGTTTAATTATTTATCTATTATCTTTTAATTATTTATTATTCATTAAAGGGTTTATTATTGATTTAAAAATCATAGATCCTGATTTAAAAATATACTTTTTGATTTCAGAAAATCATTCGAATAGTTTCAGATCGTCGGAGATTATTATCCCGACTTATTTAATATAGTTTCAAGGAGAAACTTTTCCCCCTTATTAAATTATCTATTGACAACGGTCAACTCACATCCTTAGTACTTCCTCGAAAATCTCGGAAGTACGTATATACATATATACATTTATATCTTAGTAAGATAAACTGTTTCTATCAACAAGAAAAATGCTTGGGGAACTTCGATTTGGTTCGAGTTCTCGAGATTGATAGAATTCTTTTTAAAGGACAAGGGAGGGGTAGACTCTGGTACTATGTGTGCTATATGGACTACCAAAGGTACCGCAGGCGAAGGTACTCTGTGTACTAAGGAACTTGTGAAGTATGTGTATACCAAAAAATGGGACATGTAGCCCGAATGCGGCAAGGGTGATAATCGGGATACGAAGGTGTCGTCCTTCTACTAGTAGAAAAGATTACTATTATCATATTATGACTGATCATCGTATACGGTGGCTCCAACGAATGTCCAAATTCTTCCAATTGGAATTGTGATGCAATACCGTAACCCAAGCCTAGGTGCTGGGATTACTATTAAGGTATTCGTAGGATAATAAAATCCCCTAAAAAATTGTTTTCATAAGAAGGTGTGTATCACCAAGGAAAACTATTTTCGAATAAAACATAATTATCATATATGATGCTTTACGTAAGTTATCATACAATCATTTTCATACTGTACATTATTATGCTGGGCATTATAGCTCACACTTATTTTCTTAAATTGACACAACACAACAGTGAATCAAGATGCTTGCCATGAGAACCACAGCCTGGAAACGGATAGGAAATGGCCAGATGTTCCGTAGATTGTTTGGTGTTGTACCACATGTAGTCCGAATAAGCTGGATTAGTTTTCAGTTGTTTTTAGTTCGGCTTATTTATAAGTATGACTTATGTAAGGTAATAAACAAGAAACGTATATTTGTCTATCAGACTAGCCTTACTTAAAGGTTACTCCCCGGTAAGACTTAATCACTTTTGGGTTGTAATAATTATCACTTGATGGTTGAATTACTCTAGTTATGAATGGTTCGTTTCCAAGACAATAACCTATAAGTGTGTGTGTGTGTGTGTGTGATAAGTGTGGGGTCATGAAGCATGAGTATTTATATATTGTAGTGTGAGTTATGTGGTTGTAGTAGTTTAGATGGCGTGGTCTCCGAGATTCCTGACCCCAGATTTTGGGGCGCCACACTGAGTATATAGCAGCTGCAAAGTGTTGTGCTCAAATACTGTGGATGAAGCAAACACTGGCTGACTATAATATAAAATTTGATGTGATCTCAATCTTATTTGATAATACGAGTGCTATTGATCTTAGCAAGAATCCAGTATTACATTCTAGATCTAAACATATAGATGCGAGACTTCATTTTTTACGTGATCATGTAAATAAAGGTGATATAATAAAAATGACTTATATTGATACTGAGATCAATCTCGCTGACGTATTCACAAAACCATTAAATTCCGAAAGATTCACTAAACTTCGCTTGGATTTGGGAATGTTGGAATTTGTGAAATAATGGTTTATAAAAACAACAGTTGAGAATTATAAAGAAATCTCAACGATAAGGATATTTTCCCGATCAAGTTATTAAGTTTGTCTAAATCTCAGATTTATCAATAAAGAAATTTATTGATCGGGTTAAGATAACTTAAATAGCCCAGATTAACCGGGAAAATAAACTTAATCGAGTGAATATTTATTATTCCATGAGATTTATAAATATTTAGAAGTTTCTCTCATAAAAATTGATATTATATTTATTTTTCAGTTATTTATATTTATATAAATATATATATCTATTTTGATCTTAAATATATATAATTATTCTCATATATTTATTTACAGATAAATAAATAAATGTATGTTACTTTTATTTTCCAAAGTATATATATATATATATAAATAATTTCTGTAATATATAAATAATTTTCTTGAAAAATATTTTTACAAAATATACATTTAAGCAAAATTATATAAGGATAAATATATATTAATCCAGATATATTAATAAATATAGTTTTACAAATATATTATACTTTCTGGATTATTTTTGTAACCAGTCCAATCACAATTTATCCGGCCCAAATTCATTATCTAAGCCCATATGTATTTTTACAAAAATATAAATCTATTTATCAAAAATTGAACCCAGTCCATTTCTTTGTTGGCCCAATTTTATATCAAAAGCCCAAATTCTATATACAACTTCTAATCTTGGCCGTTAATCTCTAACCCTAGTAGATCCTAGCCGTTTATTCCCTAAAATATATATTTGTACACTGTTTCTACAGTATACACGGCTCAAACCCTACTCTCTACTCTCTCTTCTCGCCGCTTTTATCTTTCTCTCATTCGAAACCCTAAACCTATTTTTCCGATCAAATTGCTTTCAAAACTGATGAAATATCAGATATCTTCTTGTGTTCTATACTTATATATATACATTTTCATCAAATACAAGACTGATTCGATGAAATTGTTGTTTGGGTTGGTAAAATAAATCGATTTAGATGATAAAAATCGACGATTTCTATATAAGTCGAACGAGAATCATCAAATTGGACATTAAATTGATCGATTTATATATATACACTTACTTTTATAGTTTTGAATCATTGATTCAAAGCCAACCTAACGTGTTTTCAAGTTTTATGATAGGAGAAGACTGATTGTTGCAATATCTTCTCAGAGAAGAAGATAAAACGGCTGCATGCGGCGAAAAATGGTGAATCAGAAGTTGACTCAGTCGTAGTCAGGCCAGACTATAGGCTCAGGTAAGTTTTTTTTGGATTATGATGTTCTCATTTGAATTTGTTTGAATCTGTGGTTAAGGGCATTCGACTGTAATTGATGATCTTGTTTGGGCATAGTTCGATTAAATCTTATATTGTTCTTGATATGAATTAAATATATTGTCTAAGATATGTTTGTGATAAATTCATAGAAATGTAAACACAGTTGTGATTTGGTATTTAGTTTATTATGCTTTTATTCGAATTAAAAGTATAAATTTATGACTTATTGCAAAATCATATCATATGTTTGATGTAGAGTTTGAAAATCAAATTTATATATTTGAATTTATGAGTTCAATTAGGAAATCGTTCCCCTAGGTTCTATTAACCTGTGTTGTTTGAATCCCTGAAAATCTGTGTTTGAATTGATTTAATGATTCAATTCTGTTTGAATTAAGAACATGAACCCTGGATGTGGATTATGATTGATGCTTATGATTCATGTTAATGTTACTTGGTTAGATTGGAGTTGATTATTGTATTTGTGACACATTTGAGTTGAATTTGAATGTATTCTTGTTGTTATGATTAAAATGGTTAACTATAATAAGATTTATGGATATTGTATGTTTGACAGTCAGACTATTGATAATCGTTTTCAGATATATATATTGGTGCTTATGTTCTGACTAATGATGTTTATATATATATGTAACTAAATCGTTTTTCTATTTATAACTCTCGAATTGATCTACTTGTTTTAACAAATTGAGAATTGTTAAACTAGTTTCCTAAGTTATATTTTGAAGTACACTAAGAAGCAAACTAGTTGTGCTAAAACTTATTATTAATCAATCAGAGCTTGATTTAATTGATATATATCAGTGTAATCTAAATTTGGTAATCTATTTGAATTATATTGTTAAGACCTATACTAAATCAGAATCTGTTGAATTAATCAGATAGGATTAACTACTTTAATTTGTTAAAGAATCTTATACATAGTTTAAGGTGAATTTGGCAAAATCTGAGTTATAAATCTTGAATGAAACTTATGTATAAAAACTCTGTCATACTTCGCTATGCTAAATGTATTAATGATTATGTGTCAATAACTGTGGTTTTTGTCCTTGATCATAATAATTCTATAATTTTAATAAAGCTTCACCTAAAATATACTTTGTATAAATAATTCAGAGTATGGATGGATGATCAATTATTGTTTAAACTGCTTATCAGATTAATTGCAAAATATGAGCTATTCTGTAAAGATATAATATAAATGTCAAATCAGTATAGCTATCATTTGCTACTGTGTGTATATATGTTCATTACAATCAGTTTCAGTATATAAATCTGGTAAGTAGGCTTGAAATTCTCAAGGATTAAATGTGTAATTACATACTTTGCATATGTGATAGATAGTTTAAAAACACTTGATTATCTATAATTACTGTGGAATCCCTTGATAAGATTGATGCAATACCATGTTTAAAAGATCAAAAATTCTGTGCTTTATGGATTACTTTCTTAATGCAACACCATGTTATGATAATTTTAGTAATCCTATTTGACATGTATTCTATACTTCTAAAGGTATTATCAACTTAATCAGTTTTGTGCAAGCTTAAACTTTGGTTAATGATTAATAAATATTTGCACAAACACACACTGCCCTCACAGTTAGACCTGGCAAGGAGGCTATGAGCAACCTTGTATCTGGATCACTGCTGTGATCAATGTCCACCTATACTTCTAGGAACTAATTGCTAAATGTGTGTTCTCCTTTATCAAGTTCATTAACTGCTATATGATATAAATGTGATATGAATTGATTAAGTGCTTATCATTGAGTATTATATGCTAAGTGTTTAATGCATCTTATAATCTCATTGTTGCATTCGGCATTAAACAGCCCTTGCCTTGAGAAATAAATGTAACAGATTTTATAAAATTTGCATTAAAAACTCAGTTTTTCTTTCAAACTCACTTCAAACACAATACATCCTTAAATGCACCTACACTGAAAGTACAGTCTCTGTGTAATAGAGTAAGCTATGACATCAACTTTATGTCACACAGTTTTCAAAAATATGTACTTATGTACTGTGCTGTTTTCTAAAGTAGACACAAAGACAAAGAATTAATACATTCTTTATTCTCTGCTGTAATAGTCCATGCATCTATGTATATGTGCTGCATTAAATCATTCATTCATATGCATCATCCTAGTATCTACTCATTAAACGGCTTGGATCTTTGTGTAACACTAGCCATGCATGCATTAAATGATTTTCACTGTTCATGAACAGTAAATAATTTCTAAAATTTAATTTTAAAAAATCCTTCCTTTGCATCTGTGTTAAAAGTTTATATATATGCATATCTTGTATGCTGCATTCACACACACACACTAGATAGTTGCATAACTTCATTTCACTTGTAACATGAACCTAAATGCCAATCTCTCTTACCCCATGCCCAGACCACTGATTGAAAATTCATATCTTCTTGAAGATATGGAGAAAAATCAGTTTCACGATTACAAAACATCATCCTTCAAAACTGTTCAATCTTCACATCCTAAATACTATCACAAAAGACACTTTCCACCTAAACAACTCAGAAAGGGAAACAAAAATCACACCATTCATTTCTACCAAAGAAGAAAATTTCAGAACCCTAAATCCCCTAATCCTAGACCTCCTAAACCTTGTAATCTAAAGTGTACACCAGAAAGGCCAACCTAAGACAAAATATAAACACCTCTATGAACACACCAAAACCCTCTCCACCAAAACTGTCAAACCCTTCAACCTCTAAAAAGTTTCTTGAACTTATCAAAAATGTCCAACCTGGCACTTATGTTGATGTGAAGGGTGAAGTGGAGTTCTTAATTAGAAGGGCTAGGTGGGATGGTCTCATGTATAACTTAGGTAAACACTACTGCACACACCTCATGGGAGAGTTCTACTGTAACATGAATATCATAAAAAGGGTAGATGGCATACTGCATTTCACTACATTAGTCAACAAAAAGGTAATTTGTGTTGATAACAAAAGAATTAATAGGGCACTGCATTTACCTTTGCATTAATGTGAGCTGCCTTGTGAGGATATCTTCTCTCTGTTTATTTTTAACAAATCTAATTTTGAACTAAAGCTTGGCACTTTTTGTAAATTTGATATTCCTGATGGTCTCTGTGATGTTAATTGTGGTATTCATTTCAAACATTTCACTGGCACATTTCAGCATCTTGCTCTAATCATTAGGGCAAATGTTATGCCAAAACCAAATCAAAGTAAGTACTTTGATTTCTTGGATATGAAAATCATGTATCTTCTCTGCACTAACAAAATTCACTTTAGTATCTCTTATGTTATTCTTCTAAACATGATCAATGCACATCTTGTAGAGTATATGCCTTATGGTCTGCTAATCTCATCCTTCTTTGCACTTTGCAACATCAAAATGCCTGAAGCATTTTTTAATCTTGCGGATTCTCAAATCACTAATGAACACATTAGGCCACCAGTGCCCCTGATGCACTGTGAGCCTTAAGAGGCAACTCCCACAGTTATTCCCTAGTTCATAAGAGAGGAAGATGTGTTTCTGTCTAAGTTTAAGACTGTCAAAATCATGTTTCATGGGTTAAAACTTGAACTTAAGAGGGTTACGGAAGAAAACAATGAGATTAAAGAAAAAGTAGGAGAATTAGAGAGTCTCACTGCCTCTTGGAAATATAGGATTGCATATTTTAAGCATTTGAATGCATCTACTCTAGGAACTCCTTGCATAAATAATCATGACATTGTCACTTCCTTTCAAGTCCCTATGCATGATAACACTGCTATGATTCATGAGTTAGAAGAGGTTAATTTGGGTGCTAGAGGCCAACTGATTTATAACTGGCTTGATTTGGTTCATATCTGTGATGCTGATGGAAATGTGATTGGTTAAGTTTGCTTGATCCTGCTGTTTGATGAAGTCTGATATGTGATGTTGTACTGGTACTTGCTGTTATGTACCTCTTTTTCTATTTTCTGATGTATTTTTACTTTGTAAGGATTCTGTATTGTCTGTTGGTATGTAATATTTAAACTCTGTTGATCTTTGAATTTTAGAAGTGTATGCACTTCTATGGTTTGTAATGACTTAAAAACAGGTTCATGATTTTGTTCTAAATAATCAATGAACCATACTGATTATTGAGAACACTTTTGGTAATATATCATGACTTGTTTTGTTGCAGCTGGGTAAATCTGTCTTTATCTATCTTATGCAGGGACAATATTTACACTATCCCGTTTATCTATTCTGTTATGATAAAATTTCTAGAATAGTAGTATTTAACTTAATAAGAGTCAGTCATGTTTTGTCAGTCTCATTCTTGTTGCATTCTGCCATATCAAATATCTGGTCCTTGTATTGTATATAACTGACATGCAGGAAACTCAAATGTCCCTGATGAACTCCAGAAGAAAGGACTGGCAAATTTGATTCCCTTGAATCCCAACAAGAGCTTTTCACAGTATACAAGGAACACAACTTGACTTCTCAAGCAACCTGTCAGAATCCACAAGGTAAAACAAGTATAAATTTTCAACCTCTGCTCGTTTTAATTCACATACACACACTAGATTGATGTATTGTGTTCCAGTCTCAAACCAATCCAACTGTACCTACTGCAGAAATTGACTGTGTAAAATTTATTGAGTATCAGTAGTGTGGATTTATATATATTGCTTTTATGACCAATTGTTTATAGAAATTTGGTGTTTCCTTAGAATATATTAGCTTTCCATACTGTGTAGTCTGTTACTCAGACCTAGAATAGTACATAGATTGTATCAGTGTTAGAGTTTGTAACATGAAAATAGCCAGAATCGTCTAAATGATAAAATAGTATGTATTAGTATTAGACTTTGTACCAAGAAAATAGTTTGTACTAGTGACAATTTATGTAAAATATGATTGACAAATTAGAATGTATTGTACAACACTAAGTCCTGTATTCGTGTATCCTGTTGAGTTCTAAAGACTAAAAAGGTGTAAAAGTGGCTGTATGCAAAATTCGAAATCATTAACATACACACTCAATTTCAAATTTTAACTATTACAAATGCATGTTAATCACTAGAATACAATATTACAAATGCATGATAATCCCTAGAATCACTGTTTTCTATTAACACAATTGATAAAACTCATAGAGAAAAACAATTTCTAATACTACATCTGATTGCAATACAATTGATATCTTCTCTTGTAAAACCGAAACTTCTTTAAGCCTGTCAATTATTTAAATCACAGTGCTTGAAACTGCATTTGCTTGAATCACTTACATCATCACATTATGTTTTATAATCATTATAATCAAACTGATAATCATCAAATAAAACATGCATATATAAAATGGCTTTGTCAGCTATGACTTGATAGCATAAATATCTGATTTTTTAAATGTTAAGTATATTACTACTATACTCTTTTTGGCATATACCAAACAAAAGGGGAAGAGAAATTAGACCCCTAATGTTCAAATTTATCGAATATAAGAGAATTAGACCCCTAATGTTCAAATTAAATATGATTATCTTCTTGATAAATAAGGATCTATCTTATATTTTAATATATTATTGTATGATACATCTAACAAAGTATTTTGCAGGATCTCAAGAAATAGATTTAATCTCTAAGTAATTAAATGTTTTATGTGTAAAATAATTTTCAAAAATTCATGCATACACCAAGGGGAAGCACACACTGTTAATTTTATGTTTGTTTGGAAAATACCAAAAAGGGGAAGATTGAAATGATATTTTCGATATATTATTTATTTTGATATTTGTATGATTAAACATAAAATTAAGTACATATAGATCCTCTCCATTAGGACATGAATTTAATTGATCCAAATCAAAGTCAAAAAGTCAAACTAGCAAAATCATGTCTTTTAAACAGATAAAAGAGATATTCCATTTTTGCAAAATATCAAAACTATATCTTTATGGAATATATCTCTAAGGAAATATGATCAAAGAAGAAACATCAAGATGTGATATTTCTTAGATTTGTGTTGTAACAGGAATATGGCAACAAGTTTGAATAAGGAATATATCAGAAATATTATTTAGAGGTCTCGTGCTATATCAAAATTATTTAACTATTCGCTCTGAAATATATCTCTACATATATCATAAGATTTTTTATTAAAATTTTATTAATATTCATGGATGGAATATTAACATCCAGTTCTGCAAATCAACATTTCTCGGAGAAAATTATTCCAAAATACTAAAACACATTTCCTATCATCCAAATATATTTTATATATTAGGAAATATATTTTAAGTATTTATTCAAGTCAAAACTTTGGTCAAAAGATCCATCTCCTTTATTTCAAGACCGATGATATTTTCACTCGGAAGAAAGGTTGACAAGAACAGTTTTATTATTAGATAAAATACTTCCGCATGCTAGAATGACTTGAAATTTGGTATGGATCATTTAAATGGTATTTTCTAAGTATGGTTAAAATTTCGTAGCATTCAGAGAATTTTTGTTCCGGAACAAAAATCGAGGCAATTGGTCCGACAGTTGACCGCGTTTGACCTAGTTACCATTGACTTAAAGTTGACCAAAACTTTCAGGACATCATTTTATATTATTTAAGTAATTATCATATTTTTTATGGTATTTATTTAGGAGTTTTTAAGGTGGTCATAATTAATGGTGTTTAATCCTTAATTAAGTATTTAAACAATGATTAAAAGAAAAGGAAAATATATATTTATTCAAATATATCAGCTGAGATTTTGAACCCATAAAGTTATTTGTCTCATATGGCAAGTTTCAAAGAAACACACTTTGCTTTCCATGTCATCAATCCAAATGACATACACCATCCACCATCCATTTTCCTCAAATCTCCACCATTCAATCCACCCAACTTCTCCTATAAATAAACCCCCACCCCAACCCATTTTCTTCAAGATAAAGAGCCACAAAGGTGCTGGGATTTTTTCTAGAATTTCTTCTCTTCATCTCTTTCAAATTCTATACACACACTTTTACTCAAAAACCTTTTCTCTCTTATATATACTTACATATATACAAGGTTTTTGAAACCCAAGCTTAGCTTCACCCAACCAAGCTTTATCCCACCAAGTGAGCTCATCCACTACCACTTCCCGGCCTCTCTAAGGGCTGCCCAAGTTCGACCAATGTGCCAAAATCCGGCCGAACCTCCGGCGAATTTTTCCGGTGAACTTTTCGGATCGTTCTTCAAAAGTGGTAACTTTTAGTTTCTTATTTGAGTTCTTTTTATTTGAGCTTTGTACTTAATTTCTCTACTTCATCTTAAGCTCTAATACAATATCTCTTATAAACAAAGTTCTCAAGAGAACTAAGATTCGAACTCGGAATTCGAATAAGTACTTGATCATTACATAAATCATCTCAAGAAGAAGATCTATAAACAAAAGTACTTCATCTCCAAAAGGGAGATTATATTTAACCCAAGTTCACGAGTTAGCCAATTATTTTTATTATTGGATCTTGGCTAACAATTATTCTTGCACATAAAATATTACGAAGTAAAGTTTTAATCTTTTCTAAAATCTTTAGTGTTCCGGGGGATTATAACTCGATCTATAAACAATTCATAATTTGTCAAATATCAAAACAGATTAAGTTCACGAGTTAGCCAATTACTTGCACTTTATTTAATTGGATCTTGGCTAACACATTTCGTGCACATAAATTATTACGAAGCATAGTTTTAATCCCTTCTAACATCTTTAGTGTTCTGGGGGATTATAACTTGATCTATAAACACTTCATAATCATCCATTAAAATTAAGGAGGAATCAAATCAACGAGTTAGCCAATTAATTTCACGCTATTCAATTAGATCTTGGCTAACACATATCGTGTATATAAACAATTACGAGTCATATCGTATAAGCCCCTTCTAACATCTTTTAGTGTTCCGTGGGGTTATACTACGATATCTATAAAATACTCATATTTATTCGTCCAAACTTCGAAAGCACAATCTTAAGCCAATTACTTGCACTTAACTTATTTGGATCTTGGCTAAAACTCATAAATCTTATAAACGTGCTTGAAGTTAAAAGAGTATACTTTGACCTTATAATCGTCAACATACAAGTATACCTTACAACCTTAATTTGATATACTTAAAGGTAAATTAAAACTCCGAGGTTGTAATTAAAGTATTCTTCGATCCATATATATAATCGAAAGAAGAAGAATACTAAAGAAGTCATAAGCCATAAGTGCTTAATATAAAAAGACTTCTCATATCACTCCACCTATCTATTCAATCTATAAAGGAGTAATCATAAAAATACTTGGACTATTATTTATAATCTTAAGTCAAGTATTCTTATTTAGTTTTAATATTCTTATTTGAATATTATACTATTTGTGGACTACTACTGTAACATACTAGTTCAAACCATCTTTTCTATACTTGGTTTGTTTCATGGATTGTCTTATTAGTTTTGTAGTGAGGTGAAGTGACGTGAGGTGATTCTCGTTCTAAGACCCAAGTCCTAGACGTACTAACAGGGAGTTAGTAGTCTTCGCACCGTGAAGAAGAGGAAAGACCCAAGACCGGAAAAAGCTAAGGAAGCCAAGTCCACACAAAGGCTCTACAATAACTTTGAAGAAATAGTGGGAAGTTATTGTCTAAGATAAGTTGTGTAGGTATTACATTTATTTTGAGGTGGTGACCCTTATGTTACGTACCAAGACAAATACTTGTAAGGGTGTAAATACTTTTCCGCCTACTAAAGGAGCGAGTTTATTATAAGGAAAAATTCTGAGTCCGGGAGAGGAGCTCGGGGACTGGAGTAGGGGTGAGCGAATTTATTAGAGGTTGCGTCATCGCGAACCAGGATAAAATCATCGTGTGGTATTTTCTTTCCTTGCACTTTATTTTTCCGCACATATAAACTGCATAACCACTCGGTAAAGTTTTAAAAAGGATAAATTATTTTAAAACGCCATAACAGTTTTTAAATTGGTAATTAAGATATTCAACGCCCCTTCTAGATTAAAATAGCCCTCATACGGGACCTTACACGATCCTTCTTCATGTGCCCTATTTTTCTGTATTTGAAATATGTCATTTCTGGTTGTGGACAGTTTGGGGCAAGGTGGCCTGGTTGGTTGCACTTGAAGCATTTTGGGGAACCTCTGGCCTAGGTGCATATTCCGAGGTATCTCTTTCCTTATGTACGGAAATTCGTTATAAGGATGCGTGGTTGACTGTGAAATTTTTCCTTAGATTGCCTGCCGCCCTGGCCGACACTCTCACTCGGGGTTTTCATAAACCTAGAGCCTCTCGCAGTTGGGGATACCACTCCACTAACGAACCTGCTTAGAATGCTCTTATTCCCAGTTCCTCCTCCTCCTTCACTTCCTATCTTCCTCTTCCTACTTTATTTCTCTTTCAAACTCTGTTCACTGCTTGCTTCTATAATCGAGGCCTTCTGCACTAGGGTGGCATAATCCGTTAGATCTAACATCGCCACATGGTTCTGAATCCACTATTTCAGACCAAGTTAAAACCTTCAGTGCCTTCTTCTCTTCCGTATTAACAAACTCCTATACAAAATGTGACAACTCAAAAAACTTGGCCACGTATTCTGCCACTGTCATTCTGTCCTGTTTTAGCTTCATGAACGTTTTCTAGAAATAACTGTGTGAATCTATCCCAGGGGATCACAGTGTTAGTCTCATGGTTGCACTTGGACTTTCACCAATAGTTAGCTTCTCCCTTTAGCATGTAGGATGAGAAGGTGGTCTTGTGTCGCTCTTCGACACCTAGTATTTCGAATGATTTCTCTATCTCCTTTAGCCAAACCCATGCTTCAACGGGGTCGGCAGATCCTAGAAATTCCGGGGGCTTGAGGGACTTAAATGCCTTGAAGGCGATAACAACAGTTTATGGGGCAGCATGTGGTAGTGGTGGAAGAGGTTGTCAGTTCAGATTTTCCTTTAAGAGATCCATAAATTCATTCATGGGGTTCCCCCTGGGTGGGTATCCTCGGTCTCTTCTTCCATGTGCGATATCCCGTAATTTTTAGAATTATTATTATTATTATTAGAATATTTTTATGTGATTTTCTGATTTGAAAGGAGTAAAATGGTGGATATTTTATTCATGTTTGACGAATTTGTGTTATTAAATGGTAATGTGCTAATTGTTAAGTGTTGTATCAATCCTTGTTAATTCCTGAAAATATTTACTTATATGTATTATTTTCAAAGTTTATTTAAAATCCGATCATTTTATTGATATCGGTAAATTAAGTTCGTTTTGTAATATTAAGGGCTGAGTCGATATTTTGTCAGTTATGTGTTGTATGTAATATTAATTATGTGCGACTCAGTTGTGATTGAGAATTATTGGTATTATTAATTACTCAGTCGTATAGTTTTATTTTTGTCTTTAAAAGATTATTGAAAATTTATTTTCATAAATATTTAAATTATCTTTAAATTTTTTTTATGGTTTTATAATTTCAATAATTATTTATAGAAATTTATAAAATTTAGAAAATAATATTTTGTCAATTATTCATCCTAAAGTGATCTTCTGATTGTATTTATATGTAAATTCAGTATTAAATTCCAGAACGTTTCAAAAATTATGGAATTTATATTTTCTTAACTTTTTAATATTATGAGAATTTTAAAATTATTTTAGGAATTTTTAGAATTAAATTCACCCGCACATTTATTTGTTAATTTGTTAAATCAGGGTATATTGCGCGTTTGAAAAATTCATATTAAATTATGAAAATTTTATTTTATTAACTCTTAAATATTTTGAGAATTTTGCTATAAAATTTGTAATTTTTCGATGCGTTTTGATGTGTAGCTAGTTCATTTTTTTATTAGAAAACGAAGCAAAAATTTACAAAACCCGAGTCAGGGACATGTGTAATGTATCAGTTTATTATTTCGCCTGTGTGACCTATTTTATTGCTTCATGGTAGCAGCTCAAATATACATAAATACACACAAATACACTCACAAACATCACATCATCTCTTTCTTTGTCTCACATCTCTCTCCCTATCTCTCCTCTCTTAATCTCTCCCATTCATTATCTTAATCTCTCGATTACTCCCTATTCTATTCTCATCCCCTCCTTCCTCTTTTCCTCGCTCTCTTTTCGCCTGTTTCCCTTGCTCCTTTTCTCTGTTTTCCGGCCAATTTCCCGGTGTTCGGGTCGCCGCCTTGCCTTCTATTTCTTCGGTTATTTCCGGTGACTATCCTGGCCCTGTCCCTGTTGCTTTGTATATATATGTATGTCTGTATACATGTATATACATTTGTATTGTGTGTGTACATACTGTGTGTGTGCATGTGTTCGTGTGTGTGTTTTTGCACAGTGACGCGCGTAATGTGTGTGGGTGGTGACTGTTTGCTTGCGGTGGTATTGCTTCTATGGTTGCGATTGTTATCGGTGTGTTATAATCTGGAATTTTGAATCTTTGTAGGGAATAATTGACTGATTTCATGAAATAAATTTAGTGCGTGTGGGAATTTTAATTATGCGTGAAAGTTCGCGATGGAAAATTCGACTTACACAGCCACCCGCGAATTTTTTCCGCCGTCGGCGATGAGCCTCGGCGAGCCGACGGTGGACCGTGATGAATTATTCTGAGTCCTAAAATTTTAAAATATTAATTTAGTTCGTAAAGTTATTTTCAAAATGAAAAATATTTATTTGGTAATTAAAGATTGTATTGAGGTTCGGGTTGCATAATTGATTTGGTTGGGATTATGACGTCGATTATGTTTCGACGGGAAGGTTGATAAATAGAGGAAATGCTGCCCGATTTTTGAGAAATTAATTTCAAAAATACGGGAACGTATCCTGTAATTATCGGGAATACCAATCAATTATATAATATTGTATTATAAAATGTTTTACGAAAACTATTTTCATATCAGGGTGGAATATATTTGAAATCTGTTGCGTGTAACAAGTAAATAAGGGATGTCACTCGGTGAAACAATTTACAAAAAGAGTCCGATGACCATAGTTATACGTATTTTCCAAAAATAACTACCGAATCCAATTTCAAGTTTGGAGCCCTATCTGTTTTGTATATTGAGAGAGTTCGTATAAATACGAGTCAGGTTATGAAATCGTACGGGTAGAATTGATAGTGAGGTAGTGTCAAGCATAAGCGATTGTCTAATTGAGGGTATTTTGATTCTATAGGATCCAGATGAAAGACCCAAGTTTTGAAGTCGGTTTGAGAATAACCTAGCGTTCGGTACAAAAAGCTCTGCAAGATGCGGATTGTTTGAGACGTTAAGAACCGGATGTTGGATAAAAAGTGAAATGGAATAGTATTGCATATCAGGGTTGTACCATCAACGTGAGCAGCATACTAGAGAATTAGCAAAACATATGATGGTGATGTCTTGAGGCAGAATGATAAAATAATTGTTTATTGCGACTGTGACTTACTGCTAAATACCAGAGGCAAGTATCCCTATCTTCACTTATCGTTCAAGTGATATTTATTTTGAATCCTATTATGCAAATTCTGTATACTATTCTAATTCCAGAATAGTTCAATATTTTTCATATTCAACTGCTTATAATTATGCAAGTATTGCTTTCCCATTCTCTGTTCAGAATATATAAATGTTTTACACATCGCTGAATTAAATGCTTATTATGCAAGTACTCTTCTCCTATTCTATGTTCAGAATAGTTAAGCGTTTTTACTTATCGAATGAATGGAATTATAAATGTTTTTGATTTTGAGAAAAATGATTTGGTTGCGAGTATTCCTGCCCAAGTGAAAGGGGCACTACTAGAAAACCTTCAATAGACATCGGCCAAAAACCGATGTTAAAAATTTTCCTGACCGATGTCTATGCAGGTGTAGAGAAAGGTACCCCATATATGACATCGGTTATACATAGATGTCTGGGAACACTTTAACATGAGTTTCAACTTAAAAACTGATGTATATTCTCTATTTTTCAACAGAAACTGCATTACAATCTTTTCTAAATAGCTTTAATATGATGTAATTATGCAGCTTAACTATTAATTTACAAAGTATAAATCAGCATTTACATCGGTTATAAAAATGGAACCGATGTCAATTTTGGTTTTAACATAACGTTTGAACTAAAACCGATGTAAAAGCCCCTTTTTTACATCGGTTTTAGGTTCTGTCCCGATGTGTTATGGCTTTTTAACATCGGTTTCCTTATGGTAAATGTAGTATGTCTATGCCTGCCTCATCATTTTGTAGCCGATGTAAAAGGTATTAAACTTTCGCCTACTTTAACATCAGTTTTTAAAAATAGTGCCGATGTATTTGTTTGAAATTTACATCAGGTGCTTTGCAGATTTGTTTAAGAACTGATGTCCATTTAGCATTTTAACAACAATTTTTAAGAATGTGTGCAGAAACTGATGTCTATATGCCTGAAAATTGGACAGGTACTAATTATTTTATATGCACCCATAACATACCAAATGGAAAAAATACCAAATGGCTTCAAAACCAAAACATACAAACCGTCTACCTAAGTTAACTAAATCACCAGCAAGCCAACACAAGATCAAACCAAAATAATACTATCTAAATCTAACTCCAAATCTATATAGCAACCTTAATGTACCAAATTGTTTCATTACCAAAAGCCATCAGCATAACATCAATATCAACAGTCTGCGCTACGCGCGTACAACCTTAAAGTACCATAATTATACGACCATAATATCAATAGAAGTCACGGTAAGTTTACAAATGTTTTGACATAATTAATAAGCATGAATTTCATTTCATGAATTTTAGAGAAGCAAAGCAGCTAGCTACATGAATTCTTCGATGTAGCCAAGAGTCTCCATACGAACAACATCAAGAACCTTCCTGCTGTAGGATTTCCGATTCTTGTTGGCCCACTGTGCATATTTAACAAAAAGAAAAAACAATAGTAAACAAATTGTTCTAGTAAAAGAAATAGGTACTTAACAATTCCTTTCTCTATTAAGTACCAAAAATCAAATAAATAAATCTTACAATTTAAATAAATTCATTTCTTTGTCTTCAATGATGTCTTTCATATATCGCATAACACAATATCCACATTCAGTGCCACCGGGCTGTTTAGGGAAGCTATATTTTGATAATACCAAATATATAATCAATCATCAAAGTAAAAAAAATTAAACTACAAAGAACCTATTAAATTAAAGTTCATAATTACTTACAGCGAGATTTACAATTTTGGGATTTTTTTATCACCCTTCCCTTTTGAGCATTGTAAGACCTAACTGCTATGTAGACAAAAATTAAGAATATTGTCAAATTAAAAACTAAACAGATGTAGAGACAGAATAATATCAATTACCTATGATAAAAAAATATTAATTACCCCGTTAATGCACTTTCTAGTTCTGGAAAACGGGTCGCATGTGACAATGGATTGAGGAAAAAAATTTCTGATTCCCAAATTACAACCAACATCCAGTGCATACTGTTGTCATTAGATCAAGGTCAATATGAGGATTAAGAATTAATAAAAAAATAAACAAATATATTGAAACACTTGACATACTTCTGATTAAAAGGCATGAAGTGTAGAACACCATCATTCAGTCTACTAATGATATAAGTTTCAAACTCAGCATTAAACTTATATCTCGATGGATCAACAAATGCGTACATTTCCAAACTCTTATTGTCATGAACCATGGTACAAAAGAACCTGCCAAAAAAGTTTTATACATTTATAATTTATATAATTATCCTTAAAATGTAAAATGAGACAAGATTGACAATAAAAAAACAAAAGAAACTTACGTCATACATGTTGATATAACTGCTTGTCCTAATATTTTAAATTCTGAGAGTGCAATTATATTTTCATGCAATAAGAATATGGTTCTTTCTACTCCAAACACATCAAAATCACAAAGAATTTGAATGGAGGCTCCAATTGCTTTCATAAAACATCTTGCATGTTTATACAACATCTTGTATCGTTCAGGCACGTTAACACTCATCACCACCTTACCAAAAAGGTCTTGAAGAATTTGCAGCTCACCCTTCTTTGCAAGTTCCTTTACTTTTCTCTTTTTCTATTCAAAATGTAAAATTATGATTAAAGGTTCCTTTAATTTCAAGGTTCCTTAAATCAATATTATAAATAGGCATTAAAAAAATATATACCTGAACAGGAGTAGGACCATTGAGGGTGTAGATTATCAAATCTCGAGGCCAGGCTAGAAGAGAGCCAACCGCTTGTTCGACCGTCTCTATCTCACCAGCTATCAGTACCGGAACCTAGGCATCTCCCTGAATAATTCCGTACCACTGAGAAACGAGCATGCTCCATTTGAGAGGTACTCCATGAATAATTGAAGCCATATCTCTATCATCAGAAACAACACCAAAAGCTAACTTGTTGTCAATTTTATCCAGTGATAACTGGAATTTACGCGGCCCCTGAATTTATAATTATATAGATCCAAATATGAGTCTCCTTGATTAGAAATAACAATTAAAAAAGGCAACTCTGCATTGTACATAAAACTTGCATCTATTTTTTTACCTTTTCATGTGCTGGAGGTGGAGGGTCAATTGTATCAACAGCAATACAATCATTGGCACCTTTATTTTTCATCAACTCTTCAGCAGCTACCGGCTCCACAATCAAATCATCTGCCATTTTTTTTGCACCTCGACAACTATCTCCCTCAGAAAACTTTGGTGACAATTGAAAATTTGATGCCCCAATCAGTGCCCTTAATTCTACAATCTATGACATCAAAGTTTCTATTTTGTTGTCAAATTCCTCTGTTCTTTTCTCAAATTCCTCCTCCCTCTTTTTATCACGGGCGATCAATTCATCTTTTCTAATTCAGTTCTTTCCCCTCTCGGCAAATTGAAATAAGTTGTTGGGGTTACAAAACTTCCAACTCCATGAACCCTACCTGAATGCTCAGGGGTTTCTAGTACGACAGAGAGAACATCATTGCTCCCGAATGGTCTGAATTCACCTTTTTCTTGCATCTCAACTAAAGAATCCTGTTAACAAGCTAACAATTAATCCAGGTTGTGAAGAGTAGGTTTGTCAATGTCTACAGAGTACAAGAAGTATTGCAGAAGGCCTTACGATTTTATCAAATTTCTTCACAAGGTCCTCATCAATCACAACCGCCGGGTCCTTTGGCATAAGAGCTTTTTTTCCAGAAAATTGCCTGATTAGGTTTTTTTCCGGCTTCAATCACCCTGTTTTCACCCGATTAAAAATTAAATATTAAAAATGTATATGTAAATTAATATTAAAAAGTATCTCCCATTCATGATGTCAAGTATATAAACTAATTGACTAAATGTAAGTAGAAAATGAACATGATGCAGTGCCGAAATTACATAATGCTAATAAAATCTTACTTCTTCTAGACCAATATATCCTTTTCTTGACAGTCTATGGGTATACTTTCACTTACGAACTCTTTCACTCTGATTTTTATTAATTTTCTGCATCCAAATAAATCGTAGAAATGCATTAGATTTTTAAAAAATAGGTCAAGACTAAAGATTTTCAAAAAAAAAAAAACTAGCACATGGCTGCCATTTTTTTGTGGTCCTTTCTGCAACAAACCGTCTCCAGGACTCCTTACCGACTGAATGCATACTTCTTAGGAGGCTTATAAAACTTCTTCCTATTTCCAATATACGACATCACATACTCGGTGATTAATTTGGTCTTGAATTGCCTCCAATTCACACCGGCCCACTGTAGACATGTCTTCTCAAGTTCTTGAGGCACCTTGAAGGTATCCTATATAATTACATGACAAATAAACAAGTTACAATAATTATTATCTTAATTTATAAATTGCTATATGACATGATTCAACCATCTGATTATGTGTTTATATGCATTTATAATAAAATGGAATGCAATTTCAAAACTATAAAGATGATCATACCTCAATATCATTCCAAATCTTTTGTTTTAATTCCGTTGCTACTGTGAGCCAACTAGGAATATCAATTGGAACCATTGTCCTCGCTAGCATGCCAATGTAGGACTGTAGTGTGTGTCTGGTATCTCCAACTAGGAATTCCAATGCCATTGCATCGCACTTTGAACTTCTTTCCTTGAGCTCTTTTCATAACTACTTTGTGCATAGCAAAAACACTACTTTTTAATTCAAAAGATGAATTCTTTGTGGAGTGTGTACTAGTTATTGTCAGTGTCAGTTCTTCAGCTTTAGAAGTTTCCTCCAGGGGGATTCTGTTGTTTGTGCTTCTTGCGATGTTTCATGTTGCGGAGCATTAGATTCATGTTGTTGTATTTCTGATTCTTTTACCTCTTCCTGCTTATCCTGATCTTGCACAAATTTGACTTTACGTGCAATGCACTTCTTTGCCATTTTTCAATATATTTGTAAAATGTAATTAGCTTAGCATATGGAAATATTTTATGCATATATTAAATCACAAGGCAATATTAAATCACAAGGAAATATTAAATCACAAGGCAATATTAAATCACAAGGTAAGATTAAAACATGAAATTAAATCTCCTTACTAGAATTAACAGTTAATATTAAATTTCTAATTTTTTATCACTTAATGGAAAATCTATATTAAATCATAAGAAACTAAATTAAATCTCCTTACTAGAATTAGCAGTTACTATTAAATTTCTAATTTTTTTATCAGTAAATGGAAAATCTCCTTACTATAATTAAATTTAGTTTCTTATTTTTCGGTAAAAACTTCTTAATTGGCTAAAAAGATACATATTATTTGATGCATAAATTAAATCACAAGGCAAGATTAAAACATGAAATTAAATCTCCTTACTAGAATTAGCAGTTAATATTAATTTCTAATTAAATCTCCTTACTACAAGTCTTCTGCTTCTATTTAGATTAAAACAAGGGAGCATTTAATATTACATATTAAATTGCTTTTGATGTTCAAATTAATATGAACTAATATGGATCACTTCTTGATCCAAATTCCCTTTCCATTCTTTCTTCGATTTCCAGAAGTAGGCTCTGCATAAGCGGCATTAATATCAATATCAAATGCAGGGATTTTAGAGCAAAAAGGGATGTTCCAAGATCGTGTTTCCTAATTCATTGTCATTATACACTTCATGATAGTCGCGACTCGTTAAGGTTAATTCGACTGACCATGTAAAATCAACTGGATCTTCAACGTAGAAAATTTACTTCACTGGGTCAATCGACACATATTTATCATTTTTGTGTCCTTGTCGACTAAGGTCCACGAGTGTGAAGCCAAGATCATATATCTTCACTCCCTTATCGCCGTCTGCCCATCTACACAAAAATAATGGGGCTTTGAATGCACGATAATCCAACTCCCATATTTCTTCAATCCTTCCATAAAAGGTCATATCGCTCTCCACGGGATTTAAATCTTTAGCACTAGAAACCTGGACCGTCTTAGCTACTAAGGAGACACCACTGTTTTGTACAACACTTGCATTATCTCTGTCTCTTATGAGGTAACACACCCCATCTACGAGATAGCATTCAAAAGACAAAACAGTGAATGACTGTTTACATGCAAGCCATCTTATCATTTGTGAAACAATTTCACCATTCTCAATTTCATCATTAACCTTTTGTTGAAACTAGTCTGCATAAAGCCGATTGTTCTCACCAATCAACCACTGAATGGTTTTTTTCTCCCTCCATAAATATTTTCAAGATATTCTTTGTGCATCCTTGCAAAATGCACAAGCTAAATTAAAAACAACTAAATTGTTGTCTGCAAAAATTTATTAAAAAAAACAGACTTACATAATATATGGATGAACTTCAAGATTGTTTAGAAGCATACATAAATGCACCTCGTCCCGTTATCTTTCTTCCACCGACTTTATTATTGCAACGGAATACCGGTAGTTGTGCAACTCTGCTTAGCAAACTCTACACAAAATTCAACGGATTCTTCTCCAAGATATCTTTCCGCTATACAACCTTTAAGATAAAAACTGGTTTTTCACATAGCTTTTGAGCACTTTATTAAACCGTTCAAAAGGAAACATTCATTGATAGAAAACAGGTCCACATAGTCGCAATTCTCTGACCAAATGAACGGTGAGATGTATCATTACATTAAAAAATGACGGAGGAAAAATCTTTTCTAGCTCACACAATGTTTATAATGACTCGTACATTTTTGTAATATTTAAATATGTAATTATTATGTAAATAATTAAATAAAGAATTGTGTATTAATTATGGTCCCCGTGTCTGACTTATTATTGTTTATATACGATTGTTGGATTGTGTGGTGTGTTTTTATGATTAACTACTGCACCATTTTATTTTTATTTACTTTTAAAAAGTGATTTTATGACAATCCTATTTTCAAAAATTATTTGGGTTGTCTCTAAAATTGTTTTTATGATTCTATAATTTTAATGACTATTTTTGGGATTTTATAATAGTTACAACTCAATATTCTGTTAATTAATTATTTTTAAATGATTTTCTGATTTTATTTAATTGTACAATCCATATTTAATTCCGGGATTCTTTGAAAAATTATGAAACTCATATTTTATTATGTTGATAATATTCTGAGAATTTTAAAATTTTTGTGGTAATTTTCAGGGTTAGTTTCAACCGCGCGTTGTTTCATTAATTCATTAAATTCGGGTATTTTGCACGTTTGAAAATTTCATTTTAAATTGTAAAAACCTTTATTTTATTAACTTCTGAACATTTTGAGAATTTTGGTATGAAGTTTATAATTTTTTGATGTATTCTAGCGCGCAGCCGATACGTTATTATAACAGAAAACGATATAAAAACAGGCTAACAAATAAGCCGGGACACGTGTTTAATTATGGCAACTGCAGTACACGTGTCCAAGCCTTATTTTTTTTGTCCTCCTCTGTTATTCCCCTCCCCATACGAGCCCTGTTCTTTTTCTCTCTCTCGATTAAATCTCTCTCATCTCTCTCTCAATCAAATCTCTCTTCTTCCTTTCGATTACTTCTCGCTTTGTTCCTGGTAATTTCTTTGCCTCCTGTTTCTCATGTTTTGCTGTCGTTTTCCTTTCCTATTTCACCTGCCGTTGCCGCCGGTTTCCGGCGTGGTGGCGGTGGTGTGGTTGTGTTCGATATATATAAATATATGTATATGTATATATATATATATGTATATGTGTGCCTGTGTGTGCATGTGTGTGTAGTATGTGTGTGTGTGTGAGTTGTGATGTGTGTGTGTATGCTGCGGCGACGGCTGCATGTGGCCGTGTGGCGCCGTGTTTTGCTGTTGGTTAGCCGATTGTTGGTTTGAGCTGGTTCTGGTTGCTGTTGGGCCTGTAATTGGGCCTGGCTGTTGGATTTTTGTGTTGGGCTTTTGTTGGGCCCATGTGTGTAGTTGGTCTGGACTGTTATAATTTTTTAATTTTAATTTCCTTTTTGCTGCAGGAAATTTTTGATTAAAATTCATGATATTAAATTATAAATTAAACGAGCGATAAATTTTAATCGGTGAAATTTATTCGGACACCCAGTATATTTTCGGGCACCAATAAGTTTTGCCGCCGTGTGCGATGAATTCTTTTACGAGCGCACGGTGGACGGTGATGACCCTGTTCTGAGTCCTAAATATTTTAATAAATAAAACAACTTGTATAAATTATTTTCGGGACTATAAATTTATTTATATGGAAAGTTCGAATTGATTTGTTGGGAATTGACGTCGATTGATGTTTCGACAGGTAGGTCTATAAACAGAGGAGTCGCTGTCCAAATTTTTCTAAAAATTACCTTTAATTACGAATCGAGTGTATATATCTCGTTTAATACAAATTGAACCCTGGTTGCTATGTGCACTATTATTGTGCGTATATAATTATTATTTGAATGCATACGAGTCGGGAACTGTATCATTGGGTAATTAATTCAAGCATAATCAATCGTTTAACCTAGGTTGTTTCGATTTCATAGGTTCGAGTCGAAGGACCCCGTAGTTGAAGTCAAGTAGAGTCAAGCCAGTGTTAGTACAAAGCTTCGTAAGGCAAGTACCCCTGAACTAATCTTTTACAGTTCAGTATATATAAATAGTTGTTGATTTAAATTATGTACTGGAAGAGAACATTTTAAGTTACGTATTCCCTGTATTTAAATATGTTTTATTAACTGATGTTTTGGGGAAAAGTAACTTCTGAAAATGCCTATCTCTAGATTGTGATTAAAATTAAAAAAGATTTTTGAACGTGTGTTGTAATCATTTAAAAAAAAGATAGGTGTAATTGCTTTTGAAAATTGGATAAACACGAATCAGATATTGGATGGTCAGTGGCGTAAGAGGCCCGTTATTAGGTAACGACCCAGCATGGTTTCGTAAGAGGCTAAGTAGGATGCACGCACTGGTAGGCCGCTTAGTCCAGCATAACAGAGACCTAGCTAGTCTCTGAGTTCCGGAACAAATTGTGGTGGGATAGACTGATCAGCTGTCCCTAGAATTCATCCTCTTTTATATCTGACTTTGGTTTAATGGTTCCCATAACAGAACAAATGGTTTATGGTCCCCGTAACGGGATAGATGATTTATGGGTCCAGCAATGGACAGTGGTTTTGGAAAGGAAATAGCATGCTAAAATTGGACTCTGGTATTTTGACACAGCACACTACAGATGATATTATTTCAGAACATGCTAGTTTTGATATCCAGTTTATACATATTTTACGGATTTTTCGTATATTAGTTTTGATATCTGTCCCTATACTATTTTTTTTATATATATATATATCCTGTTTTACTGGTTATTCATATAGAGGTACTGTTGAGCAATGGATTGCTCACCCTTGTAGCTTGTTTTGTACTTATTTATTGCAGATGTCTAGGAGACCAGGTCAGCGTAGAGTGTCATCCCCCTCCTGTCCCGACTCCTCTGAGGTAGTTTGTATCAGACCCTGATGTCTGATGAGTTGCTGTAATAAGTTAGGATGTCGGATCTTGAATAAGTTAGTGTTGTTTTGTAACCTAAATATTACTTGAACCTGCATCGGCTCCTGGTTTGGGGTCGTGTGTTATAATAAAGTTTAATTAGTATTTTATGTTGTAGTTTATTATATTTTGGTGATGTCAGCCCCTGACCCCGGGGTTGAGTCCGTACAATGTTAGTACCACATCCGCTTGCAATTTTTCAAGTTTTGATACATCTACAACCTTGTTACACAAAGAGTTAAAAAAAACACAACCTGATAATGCTAACTCTAACATTTTTGGGGAGTACGAACCGGATTGCAACCGGAAGCAACAGTTGAAGGAGTATATGACAGTCATGGGACTTGAGCCCAAACAACTTCGCATCAGCCATTCATACACCATTTTTAATATTCGATGCATGTCCATACAACAGTTTCATTGATAATAGTGATTTCAACACTTTTCGTTTTTTAGGCCTTTGTAAGAGTAAAAACAGAAGGAGGTAAGTAAGTTCTCTTTACACCTACTTGCATAGCTAAATCAGGTCTAATCCCCATTTCCATCATGTCATTATGAGATGCTTCATTGTCTTTAGACTTGTGCTTTATATTAAGTAGTGTCCCAATCAAATTGTCGCACATATTTTTCTCAATATGCAAAACATCGAGACAGTGACGTACATGATGAAATCTCCAATATTCTAAGTGAAAAAAATTGACTTTTTCTTCCATGGACAGTCTACCTTCTTTGCCTTCTTTACTTCTTTTCCAAAAGTAAATTTAATTTTCTCTTGTTGCTCTAAAATCTGTTCTCCAGAAAGGGGTTGACGTGGTTGTCCAATTTCTTGTTCGCCATTAAAAGCCGCTTTCTTCCTTCTATAAGGATGATTCCTAGGAAAATAGCGACGGTGACCTTGATAACACATCTTCATACTATGGGATAAATATTTAGCAACAGTGTCATAACCATATATAGGACATGACATATACCCTTGATTCACACAACCTGATAAATTTCCGTATACCGGGAAGTCATTTATCATCCATAACAACATTGCTCTTAAAATGAAAAAAGAATTGGTACTAGCATCAGTATACATTTGGCTCACCTTCTTCCCATAACTTCAGCAAATCATTAATCAACGGTTGTAGAAATACATAAGTATTATTACCAGGGTCATGTGGACCAGAGACTAGTACAATTAACATCATAAACTTTCTCTTCATGCATAACCATGAAGGAAGATTATAAGTTACCAAAACTACTGGCCAACAACTGTACCTATTAGTTAGACCGTTATTATGTGGGTTGATACCATCTGATGCCAAAGCTAAGTGGAGGTTCCTTGGCTCATTACCTGAAGCTTGGCCACCTATAATCAATATTCCACCAAGAAGGTGAATCCACTGGATGACGCATTTGGCCATCTTGAATTCTTTTGTCGGAATGCCAAGTCAAAAGTTTAGTGGTTGAAGAAGATTTAAACATCCATTTAAATTTGGGAATAATTGAAAAGTACCACATTACTTCTGCTGGAATATTAACCCTAGATTTCCCATCCTTCCCCAGCTTCCAACGAGATAAACGACACTTGGGACACTCAGAAGCATTCTCGTTTACACCCCTATCCATAACACACTCATTCAGACATGCATAGAATTTGATATATTCGAGGCCTAAATTAGATAAGGTTTTCTTTGCTTCATACGTATTAATCGGCAAGACATGATCCTCAGGAAGTAAGGAACCCACAGAAGATAGTAGGTCAGTAAATGCATTGTCGCTAATACCAAATCGCGTCCTCCAGTTATGCAATTTTAACATTGAATCTAGTTTACTGCATTCACTACCCTCATATAAAGGTTGTTGAGCATCAGCTACAAACCGCTTGAATTCATACGGATCTCTATCGTAATCATCATCCCCCGAATTATTATATGATGCTTCGCAAACACCAAAGGATTCTGTGGGATCAAGATTAGGATCATGAGCCTGATTGGTGTTAGAAGTAGCAGTTGACCTAGAAGTAGTCTTAGATTAACCATGCTAAATCCATTTAATATAACCCAAGCTAAACCCATTCTCATACAGATGACCCCTAATAACTTTTACAGATAACTTTTTGAAATTACCGCAGCGTGAACATGGACAAGGTATGCTCTTAGGATCTTTACTATTATCTTTGGCATAAATCAAAAAATTTCCAACCCCGATTTTGTACTCTAATGTGTCCCTGTCTTTCCTGATCCATATTTTATCAATATTTTGTGTAATATTATTTGTGAACTTTGTATAATATTAGGGCCGAATGTAAATATACTTAATGATTGTACGTTGTGTGAATGAAAATTTATGCATTATAAATTGCTTTATGTAGAATATGATTTTTCAAAGCAAAAGTTTATTTATTTCCCTTATTTTTGATTTATAAGGAATATTCTAAACCTTGGAAAAATTTTCTTTTAAAATTTTTTCATTCACAAATTTCAAAAGTGATATAAAATTTCTAAAAATCCAAGTTATTTTATGGTAAAAATTTTATAATTTTTGAACTTTTATTTTATTTTATAAAAATAAATCTTTAAAAATTTATTTGTTATAATTAGCAAATTACATGGAAACCCTTGCATGCAAATCACTCTTCCATTCTATTAAAGGGCAAAGGAGACCTTTCCAACCCCACTAACTCACTTGTTGTTAACCAAATTACCACATTAACCTTGTATGCAAAATGGCCTAACTTTAGCTAGAGGGTATTCTTGTACATTCTCATTTACACTCATTTCTTTTAGTCAATCAAAGGCATAAAACCAAAAACAAAATGTGAGAAATTATATCACTCACTCCACACTCCAAATCACCTCTCTTTTTCTCTTCTCCCCCCTCCCTCTCCTTGCTCTCGGCCGAGAACCCCCTCCCCCACTCCCTTCCATTTTCCATCCCATTTCTCATCTTCCCTAGTGTAATTCTTTCACCCACATTTATTTTATATACTTCCCAAGAGTTTTGTGATTTGGGAGATGAAGTTTCATGGTTGCATGTGTAGCTTTTGTGTGATCTCCAAAGAGAAACTCTTGATTCTTGTGAATTCAAGAGCTCTCTATGAGATACATTTTATATATATTTTAACTAAGTATTTTATGGAGAAACCATGCTTTAAAAACCTTTGCATGCTACTGAAATTTCACTATATAATCATTTTTAACCATGCATGCTAGTTTTAAGATGTTAATATGATGATCAACCATGTTGTGTATGCTACTCTTCTCGAAATCATGTTTTCATGTTTAAAAATCTATAAATTTGAATTATTTGTGCTTGAAATAGATTGTTTCCATGATATATTTCCTAATAATAGTTAAGAGAATATATATTTCATGATTATTAAGGTTGATTAATAGGTACAAGTCGAAGTTACAAGAATTTAAACTCTATATTTTAACCAAAATCTTGTTAAGTGTTTTCCATGAGTTGCATGTTATATTTTTTATTTCCATGTTGGTGTTCTAGGGCATGGATGATCTCCACTCCTGTTGAAGAACTATTTTAGGATGTTGATGCACTAGGTTTGCTTTGGTAAAGGTTGGATGTTTGGTTAATAAGTGGGAGTCAAGGTGGAAAGGGATTAGTTAGTGTTTGCATTTTTCCAGATTTGATGCACTAGTTTATTGGGAAGTTTTGAATGAGCATTTGTTGTGCACTTCGAGGCCCAAGCCACCAGAAGCTAGCACTAGGAGTATATAATAGGTTTTAGGTGTTGGTTGGAGGTTTGTAAGACGTTTGGTTAGGTACACGAGTGGAATAACAAAATCTATCCAGCAGGGGACAATTTTGTTGCAACTTAGAAATAGGAAGTTTTGACCATGTCATAGGTAGGCCCTCATTAGGCCCTGTTGGGCCTTAGTTAGAGGGAGTGTCAGAGGAGTTTTTTCAGCCATAGTTCATAGGATTTGAGTTAGAATAATGTGTCACAAGTTAGTTCAAGTCAGGACCTTTTCTGCCCAGAAAAGCAGGGGAACCATGGACTTTAAGCTTAGGCCTAGGGAGGCCCAAGCTAGACCCTTGAGCCACATCAAGTTTGGGAGTTGCCTTATGATCAAAAGAGTCTAGTGTAGAAGTTTTGGAGGTAAATGTGTAGTGTAAGAGTGTCTAATGCACTCAAGAAACCATAGATGTCATTCTGAAATTTACTTTAGTAAGCACCTTCATTTACCACATAGTTTTAGAGCATTTATGAGTAAGGCCTAGGTTGACCACTATAGTTGCAAGATAGCATAAAGCCAGTAGAGTGAAAGACCCAAGTGAGGGTCAATAGGTTTTGGATAGTTTAGTAAAGGCACATCGAGTTAGGAGGCCAAAATTTGGAGACTTTGTCTAGTTTAGCGATCAAGTGACTTAAGTTGTGGAACGAGATCATCCAAGCCTAGTGTTGCAATATGGTGTGTGTGTGATATTTTTTGGTATTTAAAATATAGTATGTGAGTATATGTGGCTATGTGTACTATTATGTTTATAAGGTGATTATAAATTGCGTGCATATAGGCCTAAGTGCCATTTATGTTTAATTTCGGGTTGTAAATAGGTTGCGTTGGTGAGAATATATTATAATAAGGTTATTATTAATTGTGTAGGATCTCGAGATGAGGGTAAACTTGCCATAAAGGTCGAGTAAAGCTTCCAGTTGCTCTTACTTTCCAGTCCAGTCCAGCCTTCTCAAGGCAAGTGATTCAACCTACTTTTTAGTTTACATTACGAATGTGTGATAACTAGTTCTTATATATATGATGCGAGTATCTTTATTTATCTTGTTATACCCGGACCAAGTGATTCTCAAATCTATCTTCGTATTATATAGAAATGCCATGAACCCTCAAGTACTTATTGCAAGTAGATCAAAAATCATACCATGCTAGTATACCAAAGTAATCGGGATGCCATGATAAAATAGAGAATTGTTTTAATATCTGATTGATCCTTTTGATTAACATGCTATTGATTACTGAGAAATCTTGATTTTGCACCCTGATGCTTGATTTAACTCTTGTAAGAACCCCGATAGAAACTTTATCTTGATACCTAAAAGCCAGATATTCTTTAAAGTCGTTCATGATTGTTCGATAACCATATCCTTACCCTAAAGCTTGACATCCTGATATACCTTGAGCTAATGATCACTCACTTTATATCTTAATACCTCTATCATACTTGTAACCAGTAATGCTTATCTTCTTGATGTTCTAATACCTATACCTTGTCTAAAACCATTGCTTTAAGCCTATTTTGGCATTACTCTTTCATATTATTCAATAACCCTACTAAATCTCCTTGTCAAAATTCTTGTAAATGGAAACCTTTCAATTACCTTGATAGAGTAAAGTCTAGTGGATCATGGCCCTAAGATTTAGTGAACATAATTCCAGTGTTTCAAGTCAATCTACAATCCCTTGATAAAGATGTTTACTGTTTAAGAAATTTTATTATCAATTGGCATCAGTTTTTAAAATGATTAAAATTTGGATTTTTAGTCCCAAAGGGGGATAAATGTTTTCTTTAAATAGTGGATATGGACTAAGACGCAAGTCATTTCCACACTGATATTGTAGGCTTAAAAGTTGCCTAGGGATCCCATTAATGTTTTAGAACCCGACGAGGTTCGGAATTACTTCGCGGCTGATCACCGGCTGTAATTCGTAGCGTCATAAAATGGTTTTTGATTAAGATATGATTTTGAAAAAGTTTTTGATACAAGCAAATGATGCCATCACCCAAAAGTTCATCTCTTGTTATTATTAGTTATATCTTCACATTGTCATTCTTTAATATATATCCGGATTTATGTTTTGTATCTTATCGTTTTGCACTTGTTGAGCATTTGGCTCACTACTTGCTTTAACCCTGATATTACAACTAGTAGCTATGGTTAGATTCAAGCAGACAACACGTAAGACTTGTGATGCCGATGCGTATGTCCGAGCTCAAGTAGAATAAGAGATAGTTTTTATGAGGACTCGATATTAAAACCAGTTGTAATAGTTACTAGTGTTGGGCTGTTCCAAACACTAAACTGTAAGATCTTGGATTCAGTTGTATTTACTTTCTTTTAAATATTGTAATAGTTATATATTATGTATTGTTAAGTTGGGGGTGTGACAATTATACAAAATCCAAATAGTGTGCATTCTTAGTCGAACAAAAATTTAACTTTTAGTGAGTAATCAAATTACAAGCATTCAAATTTCAACTTTAAATTGCAAGTATAAATTTTTTAAAATAACAGTTGTGCATAACAAATCTAAACTCCAACAAAAAATAACATGTAAGTATAAAAACAAAGAACAAAAAATCGAAAGCAGCATGTAAGTATAAAAATAAAGAACAAATCCAAACTCGAACAAAAACCAACATGCAAGTATAAAAACTCAATCAAACAAAAAATCGAAAGCATGTACCTTAGCAAACAACGATTTGAAACCAAAATCGAACAAATCCAAAGCGAAACTCGAACCAATCGAATCCAGACTCGAACCCAGACTCGAACCCAAATGAACTCCAAGTTGTAAATCGAAACTTTAATCCCTAAAACTGAAAGCTCCAACCTTTAATCCCTAAAATCCATGCATAATCGAACAAAACAAAAAGAGAAAAAAAGGAAAAGAAGTTAGGTTAAACAGAAAAAGAAAGAAAATAGTTAAAGAAAAAAAATGGGGAAGAAATAGGAAGAAAAAACGAAGAAATTTGTAAAGAAATCGAAAATTTCAAAAGGGGGAGAAGAACTTAGGTTTGAAATCGGGGAAGAAAAGAGAGAGAATTACCTGTTTTTTCTGAAAAATGGTAGATAATGTTTTTTATTTGTTTTTAAATTTTTGTCTGAAATATTTCTTTTTTTAAAGGAGGGGAAGACAGATGCAAAATAAAGTTTTTATTTCAGAGAAGCGGGAAGTATTGGGGAGAACTTATTTGGTAAAAATTTGACAAAGGCGGGGGAGAGAATGGGATCACGCTTAAAAATTTTAAAGACAAGTTTTAGACATTGGTTAAAGGATAAACCGATGCATAGTTTAGTAAAATACATCGGTTCTATTACAGTTGATGTAAAAGAGCCCTTTTAACATCGGTGTCATTAGAAACGATGTCTAAAGGGCGACGTCTAATGCACTTTTTCTAGTAGTGGGGGTATAAAAATTTATAATGGTGTCGATTATTATAACTTCTTTTAATAAAATATTTTAAGATTAGATGGTTGCATAAGAGGCCTTGGCGGCGGTTAGTGTGATCTATGTATTATACAGGATATAATACCTTGCTAGGCCAATATGTGCCTTGGGTACCCTTTTTTAGTTGGATATGCTTCGGCATACCGGTGTTGCTCCGCGGTTGATCACCGGTGACAATACACCGTCGTTCGAGGATTCCAATTGAAATTATTATTATATTGTTTTAATAATCATATGGTAATGATTTATCAAGTATTTCGGTTTCAGATAAAATGTGAACTATAGTTTTGATTCTGATTCTGGTTGATGTTGATACTTAGTTTGCCGTTAAATATAAAAGGTGGTATTAGTATAGATGATTCATATTACCTTTAGTATGGGATGTTGTGAGCATCAAAGTTCATACTGGTATCTAATTTGATTGACAACAAAATGAGTATTAATATTAAGAGTTCAGTATTGAATAAAGTTTATGATTCAGTCCATAATCATTATTTAATATTATTGTTGTTTACGATATTTCCGTAAACCCTGTTTAATGAGTTTTATTCTCGTCAAGATTCAAAGTATTGCTGAAGCATTTCGCTCAAAAATATCAAAATGGTTCTGAATACAGTGAGAAACAATAATCCGATTCATTAATAAATTTTATGATTCAGCAATTATGATTTCAAATGTTCTGCGCTAATGCAGTTGTCGGTTTTATATCAAAACGACCATATATATCTTGTTGAGCATTTTTTTCGCTCATACTTGCATGCTTTTAAATATAACCTTCCAGTGAGGTTTAGCTTGCGCGGTTTAACCGCGTAAATTGAGAAAGCAGAGAAGAGGCTTTTGGAAGAGGGTTGGTCCAGGGTTGCGAAACTGAAGTAAGTTCTATTGTATAAAGTTGTTTATATTATATTATATTATATTATATTATAGTTGTGTATTGTATAATTGGGCCTACTATACTTCTCTTCAAAGTTAGACTATCAAGTTTAGTATTTAGTTGGAATTTGTTGAAAAGAGTTTTTAAAAGAAAGTGAAAAATATATTTATGGAAATTTGGAATTCTTATTTCTAGAAATTTAACCTAAAAATATCCTGGTGTAGTTTGGGGTCACAGATGCTATATTTTGAGTTGCTGACATTTATTTATTGATTCAACAGGTTATTTTGGATTGAGTTTTCATAGTAACGACCAAATCCTCTGACCCCGGATTTGGGGACGTTACAGGTTGGTATCAGAGCCGATGTTATAGTAAACTAGAAACGAGAGTGTGTAGGAGTGTGTATGGCTATGTGAGGATGCTTAAGCTCATATCGAGTTCTTGTTGGACTATTGGATATAGTACCAACGAGTAAGCTAAGATAGGCGCATTCGTTTGAGATGGTTGTATAGAGCTGGACAAAACTTCTAGCAGCTGCAAGCTTCTATTATGGAATCTTCCAAGGATAATATAATTCAATGACGATGAAGATTATCGATATCCTTAGAACATGAAGTGTGACGGCCTCAACCCCGGGGTCAGGAGTTGACGTCATCAACAATCACCATAACAACCATTATATTATCAATTCCGAGATAGAATATAAATACGACCCCTTTTTTTCCAAGATCTTTTCTAAGTTTAAGTATGACTTAGGTTACAACTCAACTAATTACAAACAATCCTGACATTACTAACCTAGCGCAGCAACTCAGCAGACCATCTTTGGTCCAACACAACTACCTCAAAGGAGCCTGACACGAAATGAGCTGGAACTCTGCCCTGACTATCGCGTAAGAATCTCCTAAGCATCTGCAATACATATAAAATATTTTGCAAGGGTGAGCAATTGCTTGCTCAGCAGCACCACTATATGAATAACAAGTAAAATAGTTTAAAGTAAAGCAGTTATAGGAACAAAATTCATAACTAGTTAGAAACATGTAAAACAGGTATAAACTGGATATCAAAACTAACATGCTCTGTAAAACAATAACATCACTAGTGTGCTGTGTATAAATACCAGAGTCAAATTTTAGCTTGCTATCTTCATTTCCAAATCCACTAGATAAACCACTTGCTCCGTTATGGAGACCACAAAACCCAAATCAGATACGTAGTGGATATGTGAAGACAGCTGATCAGGCTATCAACACCAGACGGCTCCAACTGCCATCTCATTTACCTGTTCCGGAACTCAGAGACTAGCTAGGTCTCTGACCTGCTGGACTAATCGGTTATACAATGCGCGCAATCGAATTAGCCTCTTACGCCACCTCAATAGGCCTACCCTGGCCCCAACGTATTCCATATCTGATCATTTTATCCAGTTTTCAAAATCACTTTTACCTATCTCTTTTTCAAAATCAATTATGTCACAGCACACTATTCAAATCCTCTTTTCATTTGAATCACGTTTAGAGATAGGTGTTTTCAGAAGTTACTTTTCCCCAAAACATAATTTTAAAAAACATTTTCAATACGGGGGATACGTAACTTAAAAACGTTTCTGTGCCATTACGAAAGTAAAACATTTAGCTATTCATATGCACTGAACCATAAAAGAATGGTCAGGGGTACTTGCCTTGCAGAGCTTTACAACTGTTACTAATCGACTCTGAGCTGACTCGGACGCTCGGCTTTATCGCTTTACTATTTGATTATCTTGGATCCGTCCTCAACACTCAGGTCCTTCGCTTAGAAACCTCGCTGCGCCTGTCGACTGATCACTAGGTTATCTTAGTTCGATATCAATCCTTGAGTCCTTCGACTAGAACCAACAGAGCCGAAATACCCTACGTTAGACGTCTAGGTATGCTTGACATATCCTCAATAACACATTTACCCTTTCGATATCAAATCCCGACTCGTACTTATATACATATATTACTATAATACACGTATCAATTAGGGTTCACGTTCTCGAAAATTGGTTCGATATTTGTTTCCAGAAAATATGTATACTTGTCACTTACGAAATTAGGGTTATTACTTTGGCAAAACAATTCACCACTAAATACAATCAAGCTCCGCACAAAATATATGTATATACTTATTTATACTCGCTTGACGTTCCGATAATTACAAAATATATGTAGCACTTCCTCTGTTTATCGGCCTACCCGTCGAACAACTCGACGTCAATTTACAACCAATCACACAATCCAACAACCACCATCACAATTCAATTAACGATACAACTTTTTAAATAATTAATTATTATTCGTATTTTTTTATATTAATTTATTTTAAAATATTAGGACTCAAAATTATATCATCACCGTCCACCGTCCGCTCGTCGAAATTTATCGCGGACGGCGACAAAATTTCACGGGTACCCGATTAATTCTCGGGTTTCCAACGCGAAATTCCGCCGATTATTATAAATCATATTCCCGCATGAATGATTTATTTCATAAAATCAGTCAATAAAATTCCTGCAGGACATATAATAATATAATAATTAATATCATAATTTTTCCAAAATTACAATCGGCAAAACAACAGGAACATAGGAGCAAACCCCCCTACCACACGCGCATACGCGCGGCGGCCGGGAAAGTAGCACGGCAAACAGAGACAGTAGACGGCAATTACAGAATCAGACCACCAAAAATTGATTTATAACACGCATAACAAACGGAACTACCAACCACCAGCCTTACCGGAGCTGGGCGGCGGCAGATGGAGAAGCAACAGGCGGCCGGAAGAAGCACAACAGTGGCACCTCAACACACGCAACCCATACTCAAACACACATACCCATTACACACACACTCACACCAACGAACACACACTGCCCAAACAATCGAGCAACACACATACCCAAACAATCGAGCAATACACAGACCCACCGCTGTCACCTCGCCGAAGAACCGACGGCGACAGGTGGCCGGAAAGCAACAATCAAGGGGCGGGGGAAAACTCACCTAAAACAGGAGAATCAGGGAAGCATGAGAATAAGAGAAATAAATCGAAAGAGGTAAAGGAAGGAAGAAGACGAGAGAGAACAGAGGCCTGAGAGTGAGAGATTTTGCCGAGAGAAATGAGCAAGAAGAACATGGATAAATTGGGTGTATTAAAAGGATAAGTTCATCTGTACTTATCCGATTTATTATCCTCCTGACCCCGCAATCTATCGATTAATAACAACGCACAGTTAAACATAACCCGATATTTGCGAAAAATATCATAAAATTCTTGGGTTTATTGAAAACTAATGGAAGATAAATTATTATCATTATTTTTTTTTATAATTTCAAATTGTTTTTTTTGAAACGCGTTTTAAACCCGCATTTTAAAATTAACGAACTGAGCTCAACTTAAAACAAATTCAGAAAATCACGGAAACCGTCTTAAAACGTTATAAATATCCCGAAATTCATAAAAATATAAATTTCGTAATTTTAAAATAATTTCTAAAACGCAAGTTATGCCCGCTTTTAACAATTAAACGAATCAACGCGCGGGTAAAATCAATCCTAAAAATTTCCAAAATAATATTAAAATTCTCGGAATATTCCAAACTTAAATAAATACGAGTTTCATAATTTTTGAAGCATTTATGAATTTAATACTGAATTTACATATAAATACAATAAAAAAATCATTTAGGGTTAAATAATTGACGAAATATTTATTTCTAAGTTTTATAAAATCCCAAAAATAATTATTGTAATTATAAAACCATAAAAACAATTTTAGAAGCAATCCAAATATTTATTGAAATAAATCTGCCATAAAAGCATTTTTTACAAGTATCAACGAGGCAATACAGCTCAACAACCAATTATACAAATAATCCTTAAACACCAACGATCACACATACACAATAATAAAACAACACATAGCTGACAGAAGCTTGTACACATATTTTGCTCATTTGATAATTCCATAATTACGTATTTAAATAATACAGAAATACATGAGTCGTTATATCCTTCCCCCTTAAAAAGATTTTGTCCTCAGAATCTGGTCTTACTATACCTGAGGATATTTGTCAAGCATATCTGACTCTAAATTTCAAGTAAACTCTTCGACTCAATGATTTATTCAAGGCATACTCTTAGGGATATAAACTCATTTCTAAGGATTCGCTCTTAATGATCGAGGATTTGGATTAACCATTCCACGCATAATAATTTTGGATAAGAGCACATTGGCTCCTAATCAATAACTTGGTCTGAATCAGATACATATTACCTTAATATTGATATGCAAGACATGTTATATATATATACTGCAACTGCAGCAGCCACGTCAACTCATGGCAACTATACCTATATTTATCACTACCTCGAATGATTCACTATATTGAGAACTCAACTTGTCCCTTCTATTACCAACGATCTTACTTCTACATCCACACTCTTTTGATGCACATCCGTCGGCTTTCTTTGTCTATCCCGAGCTGCTTCATCTCTCTTCCGAATCAACATCACTACACTTTTGAGATACTGAATTAACTTAGGACTTAATAGTATCTCTACTTCCACTTCCTCTCAATAGATTAAGGACCCACGCTTATGTCCATATAAGGCTTCACAAAGTAGCATTCTCTTGCTAACATGATAACTATTAACTTAGAAAACTCAATCCATAGTAGGTGATTACTTCAGTTTCTTTTATAAACCCAACACATATACTCTCCATATTTCTTATATTTTCTGAATCATTTTCTCACTTAACCCTTTGTCTAGGGATGATAGGTATTACTTATTTTCAACTTAGTTCCAAACATTCGAACACTTCTTACTTATTCTCATCCATCAAGATTAGAAAGTAATCTCATATATTCACTTCTTATCACCTTCAGGTATTCGAACTCCAACTTTTACTCTTTCCAGTTCTTCTATTAATTCCTCAGTAATCTTAATCATATTTATTTCTTCTCTTCTATTCAAGATATTGGTCCCTAAGTGGACCTTCCTTGGTTGGTAGTTACTCAAACAACCGGGCTCCTGACCAGAACTTCATACTTTTAAGGTTTATTATATAATGGCTACCGTTCCTTCACATCATTTCTCTAGGTTTTCAACTTGGCCTTCCTTAGCCCTTAGATGGGCGAGGATGTTATCAATAAATACAATGTGCTTTTCCAAGTACTCCTTATACACCATGTTCTTTAAATCCTTATAGACGACTCATACACTTATCACTCCACATGATATCACCAACCTTGCAGCGCTCATAACTCATCCTAACCGCAATCCTCTATAGAGGTTACATATTCTTATTTATCATCTTGTCAAACTCCCGATAATTAGTACACAATCTCATAATTTCATTCCTCTTTCCAGTAACATCACTGGTGCATCCCCAGAGAACTATATCTGGTATGCTCACTTTTGTTTCTAATAACTGTTACCATTATCAACTAATTATTTCATTCCACTGGCCTCCAGAGACTCCAGGGCATTTATTATTACCCAACATTCTTCAAGCTTAAATATTCGCTTCTTCGTATCTTTACAGATGCTTGATCTACCTTATTTTCTTAGCTTATTACTTCTTTTCTCGCATGATTGGAAGAATTCCTTATATTGCTTCTGCCTCCAAAAACTTATCTTACTATTGGCTTATGTACATTTTGCACTTCGCTTCTTTTAAAACCACTCCTGGTCATAACACAGGGCAACCAACTCAATCCTAAAATCACATCAAACCCTTCTAACTCGGAGGGTGTCAGATCAACTGTAACTACGTCCAACTTCTAAACACTTGTGATGTAGTATCTTGAATAACCGTTCTACAACTCTTTGCAACATGCCCACTTTCTCCATAATTGTAATACATAACTCTTGGGTTACCTTCGAGGCATAATGACCCTTATATCCACACTTGAAACATTGCACACTCTTTTTGCATGCACCACTGCGTCTCCTATCACAGGACTTGCAATCCACTGCTCACTTGACTGACGGGACTGGAGTGGAAGCAACTGAAGTAACACTAGATCTATCTTGAAATAAATTCTATCTCCGGAATCTCTAACCCCTATTCCGGCCAAACCAATTCTCAAATCCCTGAGTGGATTCTCCTTGGTTTGCTTTATCCTTAACACCTTCCGACTTTCTTTTCTTATCACTTTCATCTTTGTCAGTAAACCTCTGGTCACCTTCCATTACTAGGACGACCTGAACCATATATGAGTATGTCTTGAGTTGCAACGCCACAACTCCTCTGCGTATTTCAGGCTTCAACCCTTGTTGGAACCTTCTTACCTTCTGAATCTCCACACTTACATACTCGGGAACTAATCCGGCCAATTCTGCAAACTTGGCCTCATACTCCAACACACTTCTTCTTTCATCTTATTTCAGTTCCAGAAACTCAACTTCCAACTAATTCCTTAAACCATCGGGAAACACTCCTCCAAAAATAATTCTGTGAATCTTGTCTAAGAAACAGGGTCTTCTCCTTCCAACGCTCAAGTGGATGCCCATCAGTAATTTGCTTCATTCTTAAGAAAGTAACTCGCATAATCGGTCTTAAGGTTATCACTTACTTGAATGAGGTTGAAAACTTCCTCCATTTCTTATAACCATGCTCTAGCAACTACTGGATTAAATTCACCCTGAGACTCAGGAGGTTTAATACTCTAGAAAGATTCAAAACTAGTACTTCAATTCACTTCTTGCTGTTGCTGCTGCAACCGTAGATACCGTTGCTGAACCTGTTGGATTAACTACAACTATTGTTGCTGCTGCTGGTGCAACAAATCTAGAATTTCATTTATAGTTGGACCCTCCGCAATACTACTACTATTTTCTTTGGATTGGGTAGCCTTCTTAGGTGGCATCTTCCTGGAATATATAAGTGAGTTTTATTCAAAACATAATAAAATGTTTGATAGAAGGTATCACCATTTAAACAGTGCACCTATATCAGGAAAATGCTGCCCAATCACAGTACCCAAGTCCTTAATATCGGGGTCCACTTATAAAAGAAATCTAGATTAACAGTACTAGCAATCACAATAACCATGACAGTAGCAGAGTCAACAACAGTTCAGGAAAACTAGAATACTGCTCACCATAGCATAGATCCTTAATACGACATCAATTGACTATTTCCCATCACTACTCTATTATCACATTAACACCAATCTGGTATACAATGAAACTTGGCTGGCTATAACAGCCACCAATTATACAGAGCCCACTAGTAATTCAAGTCACGCTTAAAGAATGCTAGACTCCTCTAGGCACCATGGTCCAAATTTCAATCAACCATTTCTCTAAGGATGATTTCTTATCACCCTCAAGTGATTCAACCATCACTGAGTTAACTTTCCCCAGGCTATAACTCCATCCTTGGATTCTAAACTCTCACGGTTTCCATTACTCTTAAATAACACCCTGATATAAGGCTTTCCTTCTTCCTGACAGTTACTCTGACTTGCTTTCAGTAACGAGGACCATGCAATCGCAGAAATTCATTATCTTAGAATATCAAAGAAAATTTCAAACTCAAGGGAATCAAATAAGAAGAAACTGTGAAGAAGATGTAGGTATGACTGAGAGCAACCATACAAGTACATAAGATGGCCAATCTTAGTACCGCATAGTTCACAACACACACTTCAGTGGCGTCCCACCAGACCCTTTTGCCACACATACAAATGGTCAACTCATATGCATTGTTTGTTCCAATCAACCAAAAGAGTCACCAAGGAAAGAAACAATGTTTAAATAGAAAATTCACAAATAGGAAAGAAAAAATCTAATTTGTAACGGGATCAACAGAATCCTAAGTAGCTTAATTCAGGTTCACAACTTTCTCACATGATAGATGAGCAACTTATGGAATATGAAACAGTCACTCTGGAACAAAATACATTTCAAGGAAGAGGTATAAAGGTTCAAGGATACAACCTCCCGTTCTGATCCACATTCATTATAGCACTTATCTATTATAGTGGCCACTGACTATTGTCATACTATCCGAACTCACCAAGGTCACACAATCGGCCAATAACATTCCTTGACATAGAAAAGGCGATATCTAGAAATAACGTTGGCATCTTCTCAGCTGACATAACAAGAGCCCGCTCAATGCTGAATCCTCGCAATCAGACTCGTTTTCTCGAGGGAAAACTAGAAATTTCTATCGAACGTTACTAATAATACATATACAAAGGAGACGTACTCTAGGTTAGGGCAGTTCCAGTCAATCCTCAACAAACGTCAGGGTTACACCTAAGAAACCCTTGACTAAACTCATAGACTCGCTCCTCTGATTGAGTTGCTGACTCACACCTATATATAAACCATCATGCACTCTTTTAACTCCACTCTTAACCTAAATCAGGGACTCAAACCTGTAGCTCTGATACCAACTGTGATGGCCTCAACCCCGGGGTCAAGAGTTGACGTCATCAACAATCACCACAACAACCATTATATTATCAATTCCGAGATAGAATATAAATACGACCCCTTTTTTTCCAAGATCTTTTCCAGGTTTAAGTATGACTTAGGTTACAACTCAACTAATTACAACTCAACTAAATTTTATGATTCAACAATTATGATTTCAAATGTTCTGCGCTAATACAGATGTCGGTTTTATATCAAAACGACCATATATATGCTATAATGAACTTGTTGAGCATTTCTTTCACTCATACTTGCCTGCTTTTAAATTTAACCTTCCAGTGAGGTTTAGCTTGCGCGGTTTAACCGCGTAAATTGAGAAAGCAGATAAGAGGCTTTTGGAAGAGGGCTGGTCCAGGGTTGCGAAACTGAAGTAAGTTCTATTGTATAAAGTTGTTTATATTATATTATATTATATTATATTATAGTTGTGTATTGTATAATTGGGCCTAGTATACTTCTTTTCAAAGTTAGACTATCGGGTTTAGTATTTAGTTGGAATTTGTTGAAAAGAGTTTTTAAAAGAAAGTGAAAAATGTATTTATGGAAATTTGGAATTCTTATTTCTAGAACTTTAACCTAAAAAGATCTTGGTGTAGTTTGGGGTCACATATGCTATATTTTGAGTTGCTGACATTTATTTATTGATTCAACAGGTTATTTTGGATTGAGTTTTCATAGTAACGACCAAATCCTCTGACCCCTGATTTGGGGACGTTACAGGTTGGTATCAGAGTCGAGGTTATAGTAAACTAGAAACGAGAGTGTGTAGGAGTGTGTATGGCTATGTGAGGATGCTTAAGCTCATATCGAGTTCTTGTTGGACTATTGGATATAGTACCAACGAGTAAGCTAAGATAGGCGCATTCATTTGAGATGGTTGTATAGAGCTGGATAAAACTTCTAGCAGTTGCAAGCTTCTATTGTGGAATTTTCCAAGGATAATATAATTCGACGACGATAAAGATTATCGATATCCTTAGAACATGAAGTGTGACGGCCTCAACCCCGGGGTCAGGAGTTGACGTCATCAACAATCACCATAACAACCATTATATTATCAATTCCGAGATAAAATATAAATACGAGCCCTTTTTTCCAAGATCTTTTCCAGGTTTAAGTATGACTTAGGTTACAACTCAACTAATTACAAACAATCCTGACATTACTAACCTAACGCAGCAACTCAACAGACCATCTTTGGTCCAGCACAACTACCTCAGAGGAGCCTGACACGAAAGGAGCTGGAACTCTGCCCTGACTACCGCGCAAGAATCTCCTAAGCTTCTGCAATACATATAAAATATTCTGCAAGGGTGTGCAATTTCTTGCTCAGCCGCACCACTATATGAATAACAAGTAAAATAGTTTAAAGTAAAGGAGTTATAGGAACATAATTCATAACTCGTTAGAAATATGTAAAACAGGTATAAACTGGATATCAAAACTAGCATGCTCTGTAAAACAATAACATCAGTAGTGTGCTGTGTATAAATACCAGAGTCAAATTTTAGCATGCTATCTTCATTTCCAAATCTACTAGATAAACCACTTGCTCCGTTATGGAGACCACAAAACCCAAATCAGATACGTAGTGGATATGTGAAGACAGCTGATCAGGCTATCAACACCAGTCGGCTCCAACTGCCATCTCATTTACCTGTTCCGGAACTCAGAGACTAGCTAGGTCTCTGACCTGCTGGACTAATCGGTTATACAGTGCGCGCAACCGAATTAGCCTTTTACGCCACCTCAATAGGCCTACCCTGGCCCCAACGTATTCCATATCTGATCATTTTATCCAGTTTTCAAAATCACTTTTACCTATCTCTTTTTCAAAATCAATTCTGTCACAGCACACTATTCAAATCCTCTTTTCATCTAAATCACGTTTAGAGATAGGTGTTTTCAGAAGTTACTTTTCCCCAAAACATAATTTTAAACAATATTTCAAATACGGGGGATACGTAACTTAAAACGTTTCTGTTCCATTACGAAAGTAAAACATTTAGTTATTCATATGCACTGAACCATAAAAGAATGGTCAGGGGTACTTGCCTTGCAGAGCTTTATAACTGTTACTAATCGACTCTGAGCCGACTCGGACGCTCGGCTTTATCGCTTTACTATTTGACAATCTTGGATCCGACCTCAACGCTCAGGTCCTTCACTTAGGAACCTCGCTGCGCCTGTCGACTGATCACTAGGTTATCTTAGTTCGATATCAATCCTTGAGTCCTTCGACTAGAACCTACAGAGCCGAAATACCCTATGTTAGACGTCTAGGTATGCTTGACATATCCTCAATAACCCATCTACCCTTTCGATATCAAATCCCGACTCGTACTTATATACATATATTACTATAATACACGTATCAGTTAGGGTTCACGTTCTCGAAAATTGGTTTGGTATTCGTTTCCAGAAAATACGTATACTTGTCACTTACGAAATTAGGGTTATTACTTTGGCAAAACAGTTCACCAGTACATATAATCAAGCTCCGCACAAAATATATGTATATACTTATTTATACTCGCTCAACATTCCGATAATTACAGGGTATGTCCCGAATTTTCGAATTTAATTTCCAAAAATTCGGGCAGCATTTCCTCTGTTTATCGGCCTACCCGTCGAACAACTCGACGTCAATTTACAACCAATCACACAATCCAACAACTACCATCACAATTCAATTAACGATACAACTTTTTAAATAATTAATTATTATTCGTATTTTTTTATATTTATTTATTTTAAAATATTAGGACTCAGAATTATATTATCACCGTCCGCTCGTCGAAATTCATCGCGGACGGCGACAAAATTTCACGGGTACCCGATTAATTCTCGGGTTTCCAACGCGAAATTCCGCCGATTATTAAAAATCATATTCCCGCACGAATGATTTATTTCACAAAATCAGTCAATAAAATTCCTGCAGGACATATAATAATATAATAATAAATATCATAATTTTTCCAAAATTACAATCGGCAAGACAACAGGAACATAGCAGCAAACCCCCTACCACACGCGCATACGCGCGGCGGCCGGAAAAGTAGCACGGCAAACAGAGACAGCAGACGGGAATTACAGAATCAGACCACCAAAAATTGATTTACAACACGCATAACAAACGGAACTACCAACCACCAGCCTTACCGGAGTTGGGCGGCGGCAGATGGAGAAGTTACAGGCGGCCGAAAGAAACACAACAGCGGCACCTCAACATACACAACCCACACTCAAACACACGCACCCATAGCACACACACTCACACCAACGCACACACAGCCCAAACAATCGAGCAACACATAGACCCAAACAATCGAGCAATACACAAACCCACCGCTGTCACCTCGCCGGAGAACCGGCGGCGACAGGTGGCCGGAAAGTAACAATCAAGGGGCGGGGGGAAACTCACCTAAAACAGGAGAATCAGGGAAGCACGAGAATAAGCGAAATGAATCGAAAGAGGTAAAGAAAGGAAGAAGACGAGAGAGAACAGAGGCCTGAGAGTGAGAGATTTTGCCGAGAGAAATGAGCAAGAAGAACAGGGATAAATTGGGTGTATTAAAAGGATAAGTTCATCTATACTTATCTGATTTATTATCCTCCTGACCCCACAATCTATCGATTAATAACAACGCACAGTTAAACATAACCCGAAACTTGCGAAAAATATCATAAAATTCTTGGGTTTATTGAAAACTAATGGAAGATAAATTATTATCATTATTATTATTTTTTTATAATTTCAAATTGTTTTTTTTGAAACGCAGTTTTAAACCCGCATTTTAAAATTAACGAACTGAGCTCAACTTAAAACAAATTCAGAAAATCACGGAAACCGTCTTAAAACATTATAAATATCCCAAAATTCATAAAAATATCAATTTCGTAATTTTAAATAATTTCTAAAACACAAGTTATACTCGCTTTTAATAATTAAACGAATCAACGCGCGGGTAAAATCAATCCTAAAAATTCCCAAAATAATATTAAAATTCTCGGAATATTCCAAACTTAAATAAATATGAGTTTCATAATTTTTGAAGCATTTATGAATTTAATACTAAATTTACATATAAATACAGTAAAAAAAAATCATTTAGGGTTAAATAATTGACGAAATATTGATTTCTAAGTTTTATAAAATCCCAAAAATAATTATTAGTAATTATAAAACCATAAAAACAATTTTAGAAGTAATCCAAATATTTATTGAAATAAATCTTCCATAAAACCATTTTTTACAAGTATCAACGAGGCAATACAGCTAAACAACCAATTATACAAATAATCCTTGAACACCAACGATCACACATGCACAATAATAAAACAACACATAGCTGACAGAAGCTTATACACATATTTTGCTTATTTGATAATTTCATAATTACGTATTTAAATAATACAGAAATACAGGAGTCGTTATATGAAGAAGTGTCTAGAATCGGATGACGAGTCAACAGAAGAGTTCAAATAGAAGATAAGTATTAAGACCTTGACAATACCTTCTCTTTCTATAACTTCTTTTGACATCTCTCAAAAAGAGGTATCTGTTAGAGGATATAATCCCTAACACCCGTTTTCCATCACGTAACGTGCCAGAGGCTGTCATGAAGCCTTTTTCAGGTTTCGATAGCTCTGTCAAGTTGCAATATTAAAATTTCCATCTTTCTTATTTGGTGGATGGTTTATTGGTGATATGACACCACTTAGCCATTTTATGCCAGAATCTTGTTTTCTGGATTTCAATTTTCTTCAGAAAAATCAGCTTTGAAAGCTTTTCAGTTTTGATCCAAGGATTGCATTAACAAGTCATTTATTAGAAACCCTTGATTATTCATTTGATTTTGAATTCCTTTTATATTCTTTTATTCTGACCAAGATGAATAACCCTAATTATAAGGGACACAAGGTATACCTGTCCGTGTGATAGGAGTTGGATGAGACGCCATCACTTGTGTGTGTTATGAATACAAGAAGGCTAACAACATTTAGTAGTGTCTTAATTTGGACACGCAATACCAAGTTCATTTGATCATATTGATCTCTCAATTATTCTTTCATTTCAACAACACTTTCTCAAAAATTCATATTTTTGTAACCACAATGGTGGGACACCCATTATGATATGAAATTCTTTTCTCTTTGGAATTCCGTGATTTTATTATCTCAAATATTCGAAGGTATACCAATAAAGTTGAGCTGAATTATTCTGGTCAAGTAAGGCTATATGATCGGATTACCAATAGCAACAGCGGATTGTAATAGGATTACAATATCAGTGGCGTATAACGAAGTCAGTCTGTTTTTTTATTTCTCTCTCTATTTATCTCTCTCTTTCTTTTTCTTTCTCTTTAGCTTTCTCTCTATTCTTCTTTCTCTCGATCAGTAAAAGTGATTCTATGGAGAAATTGGTCAAATGATATGTGGATGGAAAATAAAAAGGTCAGAAGTGAAGCTCCCGTGATAAATTATGTTATACAAGAAATCCAAGTTTTATTTGAGATTTTCATAAAGCTTGCTTATGCAAGATTGGAATGTTCGAAGAAGATCCCTAGTGCTCTCTTCTGCTGATTCTGAGGACATAATCCTTATAAAGGGGGTAGACTGTGATATCCCGTAATTTTCCGAATTATTATTATTATTTGAATATTTTTATGTGAGTTTCTGATTTGAAAGGAGTAAAATGGGGGATATTTTATTCCTGTTTGACGAATTTGTGTTATTAAATGGTAATGTGCTAATTTTTAAGTGTTGTATCGATCCTTCTTAATTCTTGAAAATATTTACTTAAATGTATTATTTTCAAAAGTTTATTTGAAAGTTGATCATTTTATTGATATCGGTAAATTAAGTTAGTTTTGTAATATTAGGGGTTGAGTGGATATTCTGTTAGTTATGTGTTGTATATAATATTAATTATGTGTGACTCAGTTGTGATTGAGAATTATTGGTATTATTGATTACTCAGTCGTATCATTTTATTTTTGTCTTTAAAAGTAATTTTATTAAAAATTTATGTTCATAAATATTTATATTACCTTTAAAATTATTTTTATGTTTTTATAATTTCAATAATTATTTATAGGAATTTATAAAATTTAGAAAACACTATTTTGTCAATTATTTATCCTTAAGTGATTTTCTGATTGTATTTAAGTGTACATTCAGTATTAAATTCCAGAACGTTCAAAAATTATGGAATTCATATTTTCTTAAAATTTTAATATTCCGAGAATTTTAAAAATATTTTACGAATTTTTAGAATTAAATTCACCCGCACGTTTATTCGTTAATTTGTTAAATCAGGGTGTTATTTGCGCGTTTGAAAAATTCATATTAAATTATGAAAATTTTATTTTATTAAATCTTGGATATTTCGAGAATATTGGTATAAAATTTGTAATTTTTCGATGCATTTTGATGCGCAGCTGGTTCGTTGTTTTATCAGAAAATGAACCAAAAATTTACAAAACACAAGTCAGGGACACGTGTAATGTATCAGTTTATTATTTCACCGTGTGTCCTATTTTATTGCTTCGTGGCATCAACTCAAATACACATAAATACACCCAAACATCACAACATCTCTCTCTCTCTCTCTCTCTCTCTCTCTCTCTTTGTCTCACATCTCTCCTTGTCTCTCCTCTCTTAATCTCTCCCCTTCACTCTCTTAATCTCTCGATTAGTCCCTCCTCTGTTCTCACCCCCTTCTTCCTCTTTTCCCCGCTCTGTTTTCACCCGTTTCCCTTGCTCATTTTTTCTATTTTCCGGCCAATTTCCCGGCGTTTGGGTAGCCGCCTTGCCTTCTGTTTCTCTGGTTATTTTCATTGATTATCCCGACCCTGTCCCTATTGCTTTATATGTATATGTGTGTTCGCATATATGTATACATATGTGTATTGTGTGTGTGTACTGTACTATGTTTATGCGTGTGTTCGTGTGTGTGTTTTTGCGCGTGACGCCTGTGATGTGTGTGGGTGGTGACTGTTGGCTTGCGGTGGTGTTGCTTCTATGGTTTCAATTGCTGTTGGTATGTTATAATCTGCAATTTTGAATCTTTGCAGGGAATAATTGACTGATTTCGTGAAAGAAATTTAGTGGATGCGGGAATTTTAATTATCAGTGGAAGTTCGCGATGGAAACCCGACTTACACGGGCACCCGCGAATTTTTGCCGCCGTCGGCGATGAGCCGATGGTGGACCGTGATGAATTATTCCGAGTCCTAAAATTTTAAAATATTAATTTAGTTCGTAAAGTTATTTTCAGAACGAAAAATATTTATTTAATAATTAAATATTGTATTGAGGTTTAGGTTGCGTAATTTATTTGGTTGGGATTATGACGTCGATTATGCTTCGACGGGTAGGACGATAAATAGAGGAAATGTTGCCTGATTTTTGAAAACTTAATTTTAAAAATACAGGAACGTATCCTGTAATTATCGGGAATACCAATCAAGTATATAATATAATATTATAAAATGTTTTACGAACACTATTTTCGTATCAGGGTGGAATATTTTTTAAATCTGTTGCGTGTAATAAGTAAATAAGGGATGTCACTTGGTGAAATATTTACAAAAAGAGTCTGATGACCCTATCTTCTGTAACGATAGTTATATGTATTTTCCGAAAATAACTACCTAATCCAATTGCAAGTATGTGAGCTCTATCTGTTTTGTATATTGAGAGAGTTCATATAAATACAAGTCAGGTTATGAAATCGTATGGGTATAATTGATAGTGAGGTTATGTCAAGCATAAACGACCGTCTAATTGAGGGTATTTCGACTCTGTAGGATCCAGAAGAAAGACCCAGGTTTCGAAGTCGGTTTTGAGAATAAACTAGCGTTCGGTAGAAAAAGCTCTGCAAGATGCGGATTGTTTGAGACGATAAGAACCGGGCGTTGGATAAAGAGCGAAGTGGAGTTGTATTGCATATCAGGCTTATGCCATCAGCGTGAGCAGCAGACCAGAGAATTAGCAAAGCAAATGATGGTGATGTCTTGAGGCAGAATGACAGAATAATTGTATTATTGCGAGTGTGACTAACTTCTAAATACCAAAGGCAAGTATCCCTATATTCACTTATCATTCAAGTGATATTTATTTTGAATTCTATTATGAAAGTTCTCTATACTATTCTAATTCCAGAATAGTTCAATATTTTTCATATTCAACTGCTTATGATTATGCAAGTATTGCTTTCCAATTCTTAATTCAGAATAGATAAATGTTTTACACATCGATGAATTAAATGCTTATTATGCAAGTACTCTTCAGCTATTCTATGTTCAGAATAGTTAAGTGTTTTTACTTATCGAATGAATGTAATTATAAATGTTTTTGATTTTGAGAAAAATGATTTGGTTGCGAGTATTCTTACCCAAGTGAATGGGGGAATACAAATTTATAAGCGTGTCGATTATTATGACCCCTTTTCATAAAATGTTTTAAGATTGGATGGTTGCGTACGAGGCCTTGGTAGCGGCCCAGTGTGAACTATGTATTATACAGGATATAATACCTTGCTAGGCTAATATGTGCCTTGGGTACCCTTTGTTTAGTTGGATATGCTTCGACATACCAGTGTTGCTCCACCGCTGATCACCGGCGGCAACACATCGTCGTTCGAGGATTCCAATCTAAATTATTATTATTTTTATTTTGATAATCATATGATAATGATTTATCAAGTATTTCAATTTCGGATACAATGTGAACTATAGTTTTGATTCAGATTCTGGTTGATGTTGATACTTAGTTTGCTGTTAAATATCAAAGGTGGTATTAATATAGATGATTGATGTTGACTTCAGTATGGGATGTTGTGAGCATCAAAGTTTGTATTGATATCTAATTTGATATGACAACAAAATGAGTATTAATATCAAAAGTTCTGTTTTGAATAAAGTTTATGATTCAGTCTATAATCATTGTTTCATGTTATTGTTGTTTATGATATTTTCATAAACACTATTTTATGAGTTTTATTCTCGTCAAGATTCAAAGTGTTGCTGAAGCATTTCGCTCAAAAATATCAAAAGGGTTTTGAATACAGTGAGAAACAATTATCCGATTCTTTAATAAATTTTCTGATTCAACAATTATGATTTTGAATGTTCTACACTAATGCAGATGTCAGTTTTATATCAAAACGACCATATATATGCTATAATGAACTTGCTGAGCATTTCTTTTGCTCATACTTGCATGTTTTTTAAATTTAACCTTCCAGTGAAGATTAGCTTATGCGGTTTAGCCGCGTAAATCGAGAAAGCAAAGAAGAGGCTTTTGGAAGAGGGTTGGTCCAGGGTTGTGAAACTAAATTAAGTTCTATTGTATAAAGTTGTTTATATTATATTATATTATAGTTGTGTATTATATTATTGGGCCTAGTATACCTCTTTTTTGAAGTTATACTAGTGAGTTTAGTATTTTGTTGGAATTTTTTGAAAAGAGTTTAAAAAGAAAGTGAAAAATGTATTTATGAAAATTTGATATTCTTATTTCTAGAACTGTAACCTAAAAAGATCCTGGTGTAGTTTGGGGACACAGAGGCTATATTTGAGTTGCTGGCATTTATTTATTGATTCAACAGGTTATTTTGGATTGAGGTTTCATAGTGACGATCAAATCCTCTAACCCTGGATTTGGGGGCATTACACCATGTATTCGTCTTCATCAAATTCATTGTAATCTAAGTCTTCCTCAATTTTCTTATTTACAACATGGCCAGGTTCATCCTGCCTCTGATTAACAAATTTTGCGGGCTGAGCCCTAGTTCCTCTCCTACGGGGTGGCATCATTCTAATAATGAAGGTGGTGTAAATACAGTTGCACATGTATATACTTTGATTAATTTTTTTATACGTACGCATATATTCAAATATTTGACATGCTTTTATCAAGGGTGCAATAATAAAGTAAAGACAATTACTTATCAACTGATAAATATTATATAACAAGGTCTCCCACACTATGTCTTGGGGTGAAATACATACATCCGGAAATCCATATATACATCCTGAATACAAATTACCAAATACATAAATCCTGAATATTAAATACCAAATACTTAAACCAGGCACCCTGTGGGGCTAAAAATGCTACCTACTACTAACTATCCTAACAAAATGGTGACAAGTCACCTAGCCCTCACAAGGTCCATATATGTCTATTGTTTTCCTCATTCCACGTCATGGCGTGTGAGTTCTCTGACCCTCTTCATCACCCTAGCAAGAATCAGCTCAACATCGACCACTGGAATATATCCTCCTAACATAGTGGTCCTCATCTGCACCTGGGCGTGTAGCTCAATCCCGTCAATCTCTCTGTGAGCTAGGGATGGGGAAGCAGTCCCAGAGTGTCCGGGGTATCCAAGTCTAACAGCTCTCTTGGCGAGTAACGCCTGATGTAACTCAGAAATACGGTCAGTCGCCACAGTGATCTCAGTGTTCAGCTGAGCCATAATCTAGTCATGAACTACGACATGCACGGTCGCTGAGGGTGGCAGAGGCGAGTCAGGGTCACTAGAGGGACAAGTCATAGGCCTCCTAAGTCTATGCCTCCATCTCATCATTATCCTCATCAACAGAGGGTAATGGGCTCAGTATCCCTGGCTGAGGTGTATGAGGGCGAAAAATCTGAAGATTGTACATCTCTATGTCTGTCCAGATTATGCCATCATCCTAGGGCTCCTCGACATCATATTCTATAGGTGTAGGGAGGTCAGTCTCATCCTTTCGGGGATCCTCGGTAGGGTCATCCTCTAAGTCATCAATAGGTGGATCCTCCGGTTCGTGAGTAGGGTCTCGTTCAAGTGGCATGACGTCCTTAACAGGTTCGACCTCCCCTATAGGCTCCACTGGTACATGACACAATACGCAAAATGTTACTAACTTAGAGTCGAGGTTCACTTGAGGGTAAGACTGTCAAGACTACACCGAGTAGTCTGATGATGAACTCAAGTTGAGTTCTGATTAATTCTTATTATTTCTATGTCTATGTATTTTATTTCCTATCATTTCAAAGTCTTGATAACCTAAGGCTCTGATACCATTCTCTGACACTCCCAAATCCGGGGTCAGGGATTTAGGAGGCCACGTCATCTTGAATCTTTTTTAAATACTTATCTTTGCATAATATTATATATAAATACTCAGCCATCTACAACCCCACACTTATTGATACACACACATGCAGGTTATTGTCTTGGAAATGAACAATACATTACTAGAGTTATTAAATCCACAAAGTGACAGTTATTACAGACCAAAATTAATTATGTTTTACCACGGCTATAACCTTTACTTAAGGTTAGACTGACGACCAAATATATATTTTTTTCATTTACCTTACATAATTCATACTTATATATAAGCCGAAATAAAAATAACTGAAAACTAATCCAGTTCATGCGGTCTACCTAAGGCACTGCTCCAAACAACCTACGGAATAGCTGGCCATTTCCCACTCGCTTCCGGGATTTTAGCTTTCAGACCGACATCTTGGTTCACTGTTGTGTTGTGCCATTTTAAGAAAACAAGTGTGAGCTATATTTCCCAGCATAATAATTGACAATATGAAAAGACTGTACAAGAACTTATATTAATCTGTATGAGGATATGTATTTAATCAATGTAGTTTTCTTGGTGATACACACCTCTTTTCAAAACAATGTTTTTGGTTGACTTAGTAGTCTGCAAATACCTTAATGGTAAACTCAACACCTAATCTCGGGTTATGGTATTACATCTCAATTCCAATTGGAAGATTAGGACATTCACCGGAGCCCCTACTATACGATGATCAGTCGTATAGCAGAATATTATCATTGTTCTCTACATGTAGAAGGACGACACCCTTACTCCCGGATGTCACATATTCGGGCTTTATATGCTTCTCCCTTCTCCAGGGTATATTTTGCATACTTCGCATGTTCATTGGTATACATGATACCTTCTTATGCGGAATTAATTTAGTAGTCTCCCCAATATGCTAAGTACTGGAGTTTACGACTCCCTTGTCCTTTTAAGAATCCTATCATATCTGATACTTATATTGTTCCCCAAGCGAAATGTTTGTTCATAGGTGTACTTTGATATATACTTATATATATATACTTCCAAGAATTTGGAGGAAGTATTATGATAATGTGAGTTGACCGTTGTCAACAGATAATTAAATAAAGGGGAGTTTCTTCTAACTTTCTTGACAAAATATTTAAAATACGTCGAGATAATATTTTTCGACAATCCGAAATGATTCAAATGAATTTCTAAAACTCAGAAAATATTTCAAAATAAGATTTATGATTTTTAATCACCTTAAATCATTTAATAATTAAATAATAATAATTAAATAAATAAACCTCGAATAATTCTATTTAAAAGAATATTTGAAATAATATTCCTTAACTGATTTTTGTTTAGGCAATTAAATTAATCTTTCAGTAGAATTTAAATAATTAAAATTATTAATAAAGTAGTCATTGGAGAATACTTCTCTTCTTTAAATGAATATCTTAATTAATATTCAATATTCGAATGATTAAATATAGTTGAGGGAATACGATCTTTGAAAATCGTTCTTTAATAAATTCGAGGTGCTTAATACTTTGCAAGAGAACGTCGAGTCCCTTGTATTAAAACAATTACGGACTTTAATCATCCCAAACATCTCCGATATACTTCCGGATTTTTTTAATAATTATACCGACTAACTCTCGGTCTATAATATATAATCCACGCTACTCACTACCGTAAATATTTTCAAATATAAATATCTCCGGAATATTTTCAGATTCTTATAAACTTACATCAACCGACTCTCTGTCTAAATATATTATTGCAAATCTGGTATTTTACTATACCAATAATATCAATAATTACATACAACAACATATCTCGTTGGCTAAAACAGTTTGAACATTATCATGCATATATTGCATTTATTTAGAAACAAGCACAACACATCAGCTTTAAAATTTTAGGGTTTTAAGATTTTCCTGGGGTTTCGAGGTGTAGGGTGCTCTCGATTTTGTTCAAAAATCTATAATTAAGAACGTTAATGTTCCGTTAGTCTTTAATCGTATTTATCATTGCTTGTTAAATACGCAATGCTTAAAATTGAATAACAGGACTCGCTCTACTCTCGTCTTTTTAGTAAGATACGAGTAGTCATTAACTTTGTTTTCATTTCACAATCCTTTTTGTCCATTATTTTCATTTTCTTTCACCACTCGGCTCCTCTCGCAATTCTTAGGGAATTCTACTCGCGCGACCTCAGCTCAGACATTTTTATAAAATTGAAAATTTAATATTTTTACATTGATTTTTTTCGTATTTTTTATACTCCATTTCTTACTCTCTACATAATTTTCATGATTTTAGAATAAATTTAAGTCGATCATTTATACTTTCAAAGTTCGTAATTCGTAGCAAATTTTGTCGCGTAAATCGTTTTCACTAAAATAGACCTAACTTTTGAACCGTAAATCGAAATCGAGCAATTCAAATGCCTAAATGATCCTTAAAACATTATCTATCATTTTCAAGTCTTGTTTTTCAAGAAAACCCAGTTTATATATTCCATAAGTTTGCAGAAAACTTAGTGTCGTGATTCGCGCGTTGTAACGATGTTACGTTAATGATCCGTGTTTTGTTTTAACTCTAAATCACTAATAAACAACCAACAGCAATCACTCCAATATCTAAACTACTTAATCAAATCAAGAACATCAAGTTCTTGAGGCCATAATATCAATCGTAACATCCAATATAATAATACTCTTAAAATCAACAAATCAACCATCAAAAAAATACTTTTATCCAAGACCATGATTTTCTTGAAACTTAAACAAAGTTTTAAAGAAGTTTTATACCCTTCTTGGTGGCTTAAGAGGTTCTCTTCTTGATGGATGATGTTTGGTGTGTCCTTGATATGCTTAAAAGCCTAAATATTTCCAAGAAAATCAAGAAAATTCTAGAAGTTACTATTCATCACTATTCATCATCACTTTCATCATTTTATTTAACCAAGTAAACCTTAATGAAAAGCTATAAAAGATTTATATTATCTTATTTTGAAGATGAGGAAGCTTGGGAATTAATTTGAGCATTTATCCACGGTTTGAAGTTAGGGTTTGAGTTTTGATTTCTTGGTTTCAATGAAAGGGCCGAATGGAGCTTTGTCCAAGGGGGAGGGAGAGCTTCTTGGCTTTTTTCTTTCTTTCTTTTATGTTGGTTGTTTTTATGAATTATTACATGTGTATATATTTGAACAAATCAAGGATTATGGCCAATTTTCTTAGCCTACAAGATATAGCAATTACTTTCACCATGCTTCTCACTATTCACTACATCACCATACTATTTACATTAATATTTCATTAGAATTCTTTAATTGAATTTTATGCTAATTAATTTGTATGGCTTGCATGGGAAGTTGCATGGGCTTGATAGGTTTATTTATTCACTTACGTATTCAGTTGGTCGCTCCTTCGTTATTGTGATAAATTCTCGTAAGCGATTCACGGGGTAATCCTTTTCTTAGAAATCTTTTATACTTTGTAATATTGTACATCGGTTTTTATTCGTAGGATTTCAAATCATTGATTTGGATGTGATTCTCGTATTCCTGATAGTTAGTAAGATAAGGATGTTTTACAAAATTGGTTTTCTTCGAAAACTAACGACTTTTACATGCACTCATTTAGTACGTATACTCACAACATCGACTCAGAAACTTAATTTACCATTCATAATATAATTGGGGCTAAAATGTTTTCCCTGATCGTCAGGGTTATTATTCATTGATTGTTTTACAAATTCTCAAAAATTTGGGTTATTACATGACACCTTGGGGAAGAGAAAAGATGAAGACAAAGTTGTCTTTATGAGGAAGAAACCCAACTTCCAGTCTCCACAGAAAGAGCACAACACACAAGAACCTGATTCTCAAAGGGTTTTAGCAGTTGTTCAAGCTCAAGTCCCACAAGAACCACTCTCTCAAAGTGAGAGTGCAGATATACTCATTCAAAGGAAAATTTATTGCCCAGTAATGATAATTGTTTAAGGGGGTTGGATACAATTATAAAAAATCGATTTATCAAAGAAGTAAAGTAATAATAATGTAACACCCCAAAATCCTGGGGTCGGGGATCCGGGTTGTCACGAGTTTCATTTCCCTTAATAACACTCAGTCTTAATAAACAACCAACTACTGCATATTGTGACCCCACAATATACACACACACCACAAGTTATAGTCTCAGAGATGAATACCAAAAATAACACAAGTCATTTTATTCCACAATTATAAGTCATTACACCTCAAAGAGGTTTCTGAATAAATTTACATATTCTTTGCCATTATTACAATTAATAAATATACATAAGTCTTATATATAAAAAGTTAAAAGTCTAGCCTATTGGTAGTTCCTACCTCAGCTACAGCGGCATCAACGCCTACAGGAAACTGCGGAACATTTGCTATCCGCTCACGAATAGGGAGCTTGGTCTTGTTCATCTTTTCTATCTGTTGTTGTCCTGTGGTCATATAAAGCAAGGGTGAAAAACAAGCCCACCAAAATAACATGTATAGTAATTAGCAATATATGAGCCTTCTCATAGTACTCATGAAAGTCTTGGTCAAGAAGAAATGAACCAAGTTTGATATCTTAACGCGACGAAGTCGCAAATTATTCAGTATATATGTATATATACTTTTCAAAATCTTGCAAATCCTCTTCCATGCATAATATGCATAGAGTTTCAGTTTATAACTGTATAAAAATATCGTTGCAAGGTGATCTCATATATCTAACCTTGTCTCAACGTTTTTCTGAAAATCTTTGCCATGCATAAGATAATCATTAACTAGATATAAGTTGAAAAGATGAAGTTACAAGATACTCCGATATACTTATATCTTTTCTGAATACTACTTGAACTACCACCGTTCAAGGTATAATCAATTTCAAAGTTCATCACATAGATGAGACTACAAGATACGACTTGAATAGATTCAATCTTTGAAATGTCATTTGAAAGAAATGAAGTAACGAGATACTTCATTTAGTCCCGATATATGTATATATATACACCTATATCTATATATATCTCATACACTCCTTGAAAACCTCTGTTATGAAAATTATAAACAGAGTTGCAATATCCAATGAATTTGGAAAGAAGAAACCTTGGCATAAACCTAATAACTAGCTGATCAGGCAAATATACCAATTAAGTCACCTTTTCTACTAGTAGATGGATGAATTCCCCACTGGTCATCACCCTGGCCGCATTAGGACCTTATGCTGGACTGCCACTCAGCCACTTACGCTTTGATGGACTCCCACTAAGCCACTTACACTTTGATGGACTCCCACTGAGACACTTACATTTTGATGGACTCCCAATGAGCCCATGGCGCCTATGCCGGCGCATTTCGATTGGGCTTACTTCCTGAACGTTGGGCAAGTAATCAAACTATTTTATTAATTTAACAATTTCGTTGCGCCAAAAAATACACCACGGAGCCGGATCTCTTAAGTTTTGAGCAAGTATTTAAATCCCCTTTGAAAGGAAGATCTTAAATTTAAATATGAGTTTTGGGATCCGCTCTAACTTTAAAATCATTTTGAAGACTCGAAACATTTTTGAAAATGTTTGAAGTAAGGATGATTTAATAGAATAAATCAGTTACAAAATAATCGAAGAATATCTGAATATTATTCTTTAAATAATATTACAAGAAAGAATAGCTTTTATCAAAATAAATCTAGTAAAAGTTTTTGGAAATAATTCTTGAAACGAATAATAATTATCGAAAGATATACTTTATACGAAAGTAAAATCTTTATTTGAATAATCGAAAATAATGTTTGATTATTGTTCAAAACTATCGAATATACCTTATTCGATTAATAGTTATAGAAAACTATATATATACATATATTATACTCGGGAACATCGACTCCCGGTTTAGAAAAATGTTCACCTTTGGGTCCCCTATGCTAAGGGTATACACAACTACTACTTATCACTAACATAGGTTTTATGCAGTTTATAAGCATTTAAAATATCAAGATTTCACAACATGCATATATATACCATATCAACATGCTCCAATATATCGCAAGATTTGCTAATAACAACCATGCACTTATCTCAAGATAATGCATCAATATATTTACATCACAACAACAATATAACGGGTAGAAAACTTTCCTTAGTGTTCAGGGGTAGACTTAACCTTAGACTGGGTCCGGTACCTACTGAATAACAACATAAGCTGGAATTAAACCACGTTCGCTTAAGAAACTAGTCTGTATCCACTTAGACCCTAACGTTCGCTTTTGCGCTTAACGATTTATATAAGTCGCTCGAGTACCCTCGGCTCCACTATTTTTATAAAATTAACCGTTAAACATTTTAAGAAGACTCTTTCGTGAGTACTTTACCAACTGTCTAATACACTTTACATAATTGTTTCATATTCTAATTAGTCTTTTAATGTCCTTAAACAAGGTCTCAAAGTTACTCGAGGGGTTTGGGTTTGTTCACGAAATGCCGTTACTTGAAACGGTCGTTTCTCCTAAACCGTAAATCGGATCTAAGAGAACGACATATCAAAACGAAGCTTGAAACATAAAATATCTAATCATGGAAGTGGTTAGTTCATAGCAGTGGGTGTTCGGGTCCAACAGTTAAGCACAAAATAGTTTAAAGAAAATCGGGCATTACGACGTCTATAACCTAACGATTTCCAAAGTTTAAACTACACCAAATCATCAACAATTCAACAACAATCCAACATCCATCAAATCAAAATAAACCCATTATCATCCAAATAAACCAAACTTAAAACTAAGGGTCCAAGAGTTTATACCTTCCTTGGAGAGTGGAGAATCACTTAGGGAGCCTTGAATAACCACTAACTATCTCTACTAAACTTGGATCTAGAAGAAAACATAAGAAAACACAAAGTTAGTTCTTGAAAACACTATTCATCAAGAACTTTGATGAGTTGTTTAACTAAGGAATCCTTGGAATCTTGGCTCCAAACTTATAGCATAACTAAGTTATGAAATATAGGATCCAAAGAAACAACCTTGTAATTTTCCATGGCCTAGAACTTGAGTTTTGAAAATCTATTTCACCAGTTCTATGAAAAGGTCGAATGGAAGAAGAAGGAAATGGGTGAGAGATTTTGTTTGCTTGGTTTGCCTTGGGAAATGAGAAAGAAATGCTTGGTGCAGGATGATTCTTGAACAAATATATTGATAAAGTGATGACATCACTTGCTTATATCATTGCTTGCATCATTCCTTTGCCACATGTCACAATCTCATGGTGTGAGGGTGTCTTCATTTATAACCACATGTTTTAGCTTCTCTTGGAAGCTTTCCTTCTCATGCTACTTGCATGTGCTTGCTCCTTGGTCGTTTATTTGTATTACGGTTTGCTTAACTCTTGTTCTCGTTAATCGTTTGAATGATGATATCCAGGATCTTATTACTTGGGCTTCCCTAAACCTTTATTAATACTTTATACTCCTTTAATGATCCTCTCTATAATCCTTGAATTTAAATCCTTTTAATCATGCTACCTTATACTCAATTCTTTCGGTATCTGGTGGATTTTCGTGAAAAACAAAGTATCCGGATGCGAATTCTAACGACCTTACATACACTTATATACTTTATGGAAAACTAATATGATCTTAAAATTTCGATAACAGTGCTCCTATATAGTGTGGTCTGATAATTTTACTCAATCAGCAAAATCAGTAAAAGTTACTATTCATCAGGGTTTAAAAATTTCAAAATAATTGGGGTTATTATAGTCTCCCCTCCTTTAAAGGATTCCATCCCAGAATCGGATAGAAAACAATTGGGGATACCTTTCTAGCCTTGCACTTTCTAGTTCCCAAGTCAATTCTTTCACATTATGGTTCTACCACAAACCCCGACTAGCTTGATAACCTCGTTCCGGAGTACTTGTTCCTTTTTGATCCATCATCCTCATTGGCCGCTCCACGTGGGTTAAGTCTGGTTGCATATCTATGCGCTCGTATTACCCTATATGTCTGACATTCGGATTATACTTCCTTAATATTGATACATGGAACATGTTATGAACTTGCTACATGTTCGGGGGTAGGGCTAATTCATTTGACAACTTCCTAATACGTCTTAATATATCCTAGGGTCCAACAAATCGTGGACTTAGCTTTCCTTTCTTTTCGAATCTCCACAATCCTTTCCAAGGCTTTCCAAGGGGATACCTTTAACAGCACTAGGTCCCATATTTCACACTCTTTTGTCCTTTCGAGTCAAATCAACATACCTCTTCTGTCCATCCTGGGGTTGCTACCAGCCGTCCTCTGATTAGATCCACTATGTCTTTGCTCCTTTGGACCACATCGGGTCCGAGCATCTTGCGCTCTCCAACTTCATTCTGATACAAGGGAGATCAACATCTTTTTTTTTATACAGAGCCTCGTAAGCGACATTCCGACACTGTCATATCATCTATCATCGTAAGAAAACTCAATCTGTGCTAAGTGATCATTCCAAATTTCTTTCAAGTCTATCACACATACTCTCATTATATCATCTAGCTCTACAGCTTTCGCTTCTCAATACTCATTCTTTTCTTGTTCGTAAGCGTTACTATCTTTCGTTCATAATACTATTTGGTCTATACTTTTACTCGCTGGAGTTTTATAACCATTTAATAAATGCGTCAACCTTAGTATCACGAACGCGTTAAAATCAGAATACCACCGCACTGATACTACTTCCTTTCTAGCTGCTTCTATCTTCGAAAGCTTGATCCATTGTATAGAAGTAAAAGATTTATTGAGAGATCACTATGATCATGAACACTTGTTACATCATATAGTTAGTATAGAAGGTGGCCAGCCTTTAGTACTTAACAAGCAATTAAACAACATGTGGTATCCTACTAGGCTTCTATCACACAGATATATAGTCATTAGGAAATACCTCCCCTTCTGGAAGGGTTGTTCTTCTCAGTTTACACGAAATGAAAAGGAGAGAAAAAGAACAATTTTAAGAAAAATATGGTCACAAAATATCTGTTTTGGAATTTACCTCTGAACTATAGAGGTTTGTCATAGGAGAACAAAACATATATGTATATATATCAACATCAAGTATTATAGTATCGCATTTCACATGCCTAAATATTTTTTCTATTCCGTCCATCATTCTATGGACCCATGCTCTTGCTCGAGCTTATACACAATCACCTTTGAACTCCCTCGACATCAAAAATCGAACCTGGGATTTCATTCTAGACATCATTGTTACTAGAATTCTATGCTTGCACCGCAACCTTCCTCGTATAGTAATACGACTCTCTATTGATAAGAAGGAATAAATATTCAATAGGTAGATAATTGACTTAATTAGTCTATCAATGATAAGTTATGCATCACCATGACCCGATTAGGGGTACTCAATCTTAACATCCATTACAGTACAACTCTCACGGTTGTTATCGTCTTATTATTCAAAAAAAA